>NW_026526922.1:0-310647 GCF_024362965.1 Panthera pardus
AATAACAGCAAAACACTAGTAACTAAAAGTCAAATTTTGGTCTTAGTGTAAGAATAAAGGAAGTAGGTAGAATGAAATTAATGGACTTTGTTTTCAGTCATATTGGAGAAAACTCTTAACAGTGAATTCCTAAAATAATCCATGGCCTGCATGATGTCAATAATTCATTACAAGTATTTGATGAAAATACTTTATTTGGAAGCTGTTAATTTCTGTTTCATGATCCTTTTAAGATACTTTTGATTTTCCAAGTCATGAAAGTATGTGGGGCACCTGTTTGGTTCAGTTGGTTAGGCGTCTGACTCTTGATCTTGGCTCAGGTCATGATTTCATGGTTGTGGGATTGAACCCCAAGTCAGGCTCCGTGCTGAGTGAGGAACCTGCTTGGGATTCTCTCTCTCCTTCTCTCACTTTGCCCCTCCCCCCATATCTCTCTCTCTCAAAATAAACAAACATTTTTAAAAAGTATTTAAGCACCTTTTAAAGCCGCTTAAAAATCATGCTAACATAGCTACCTATATCAGTTTCCCAAATTATCCAGATGTTCCCAAATGTACTATATCAAATGATTAATCAGTGGAAACAGTGGTAATCATTCATTGAACCCTTTGCTGGAGTCTCTCTCCTGTTCCACTGAACTTCAATTATTCCTGTGGCAGTACTAAGCCTCTTTACGGTACAGACATATTTGAGTATTAAGCAGTTTATACAAAACCATTCACCTTTTTGTACAACAACAGAGATGGTAGGTAGAACAAAACACTTTTAATGAAATGTGAGTTACTTCCCCATGGGCCAAGCAGTCTTTGGCAAGCCACAATCCCTGAACTTTAGTTTGCTTATTTATAAAATGAGGCTACCATCCCTATGCAAATCGTCTTTATTCCAGATGTTTTAAGGTATGTTCACTTGGCACTCTGTACCTGTTGTTAAAAATTGTTTACACTTTTTATGAAATGAATTAAAAGGCCACAAAAAATATTCTAAGAAGAACAAATTAAACTAGTAAACAGTGCATACTTTTGTAATTAAAGTTTCCTCTGACTTAGAAAAGACTGCATGTTCAAGCACACAGATTAAATAAATCTTGAAGAAAAAGGGGAAATTCATTAGAGTGAAGGACCATATGAAGCTGCAAACTATGCGGTCTTCATATTTTCAACCGATTTTCAGGAAATGACTGAGTTTCTCTTGTAATGTTTTGTTTCATCTTGTTATGGTATGTCATAATGCACGATGCACACATATACCCCGAACCCCCATAGACATTCCTCCCCCCTTTCCCTTCACCTTGGTCCACAAGTGCTTCTTTAACTTCTTTCTCTTGATCAGGCATAATATCCTGACTCTCGGTTGGTGCCTGCTCTTGTTGAGGCTGATTATCACTGGGCTGCTGGGCCTAGGGGTGTGTGTGTGTGTGTGTGTGCGCAAATAAATAGTTGTGTTGTTAAGACATGCCAACAATATAAATATATATTACAGATTTTTATACCAAACAATAAAAAAGTATAAACCCACACGTAAAACACGATTCTATATATTTATTCTTAAAAGTTACTCTTCCGGAGCACCTGGGTGGCTCAGCTGGTTAAGCATCTGACTCTTGATTTCAGCTCAGGTCATGATCTCAAGGTTTGTGAGTTCGAGCCCTGCCTCAGGCTCCTGCTTGGGATTCTCTCTCCCTGTCTCTCTGCCCCTCCCTCCCCCTCTCTCTCAAAAATAAAATAAAAATAAACTTTTTTTTAAACAAAGAAAAATGTCTTTAAACAAACAAACAAAAAAGTTACTCTTCCCACAGAGTGGCTACTCCAAGAAGAGGTAGCCACAAGCACTTTGGAGGCTATTTTAAACTATGTTGGGATGGGGCGCCTGGGTGGCTCGGTCGGTTAAGCGTCCGACTTCGGCTCAGGTCACGATCTCACGGTTCGTGAGTTCGAGCCCCGCGTCGGGCTCTGTGCTGACAGCTCAGAACCTGGAGCCTGTTTCAGATTCTGTGTCTCCCTCTCTCTCTGACCCTCCCCCGTTCATGCTCTGTCTCTCTCTGTCTCAAAAATAAATAAACGTTAAAAAAAAAAAATTAAAAAAAAAAAAATAAATAAATAAACTATGTTGGGATGGATATGGACAACCTGTTGTTAGTAAGCTTAACAATGGAGTCATAGGGTATATTTCCTCAGGGAACACAAGTATGGAATCCTTCTGGTTCAATGTTTCCTACTCCTTATCAGCAGAGAAACTTATATCACTGTATCTGTATGTTTGTAGCTCAACAACATTTTCAGAGAACGAAACTGATGGTATAGAAAATATCAAATACCAAAGTACTCACAGCCACAGGTGCAGCTGGCTGGTTAGACTCTGGATTACCCTTTCTTTGTTTAGATTTAGATCTTGTTCTCACACGCCCACTCATATTTCACCCTGAAAGTAGAATATCGGGATTTGAAAAATGTACTCTAAAGCCTAGGTATACCACTCCCAAGGCTAAACGTTTTAATTTTTTTTAATTTGAAAATACTGTCAAAATCAACCTGTGTAAGGATAATGTACATGCTTTTGTCACACCAAATCAACGAGCTGCAAGATCATTTACATCAGCCAAACTGGCAGTCAAGTCACCTTAAAGACAGGAATAAAACATGAGGTTTAGTTTCACAGCTAGATTCCCCATCATAAACAGTGCTGGAAATTTAAATTTGAATTTAAATTTGAGTTTATTTTAAATTACATAAAACAAATAAATTAGAGTTTAAATTGCTGTGGTCACATTCCCATTTACTGGGCCCATTTTACCCCCTTAAATAAGGTTTTCTTGGAACACAGAGAAGGTCTTAATCATTTGTGTACTGCCTGCCTATGGCTGTCTTCCCACTACAAGGGCTCAGGTGTCTAGTTTTGATATTGACCAGTGAGCCGGCTCCTCCCTTGACACCCTGCACAGTGCGATACAAATCTCCGGGACGCAGCTCCAACCCTGCAGCGTTCCCTGTTTCCAGTCCCACACGCCGTTTTTTTGTTTTTGTTTTTGTTTTCAAGTAGACTTTACGGCCATCCCGGAGCCCAGGCGGGGCTTGAACTCACCACCCTGAGATCTAGACCTGACCTGAGATCCAGCGTCAGCCAGCCACTTTGCCTACTGACCGCACCCCCTCTCCCACCCCCCGCCCACAGGCGCCCCTTCCAGACCTGCTCTGTACCGCCTGGCCCGCCTCCCACCCAGGGTCCCACTGAGGACTCACTCTGGCTTCAGTGCTCCGCCGGCAGTTCCAGGTGCTTGCTCAGATACCTCAAAGAACGCCCCCAAGACCCAACCTGTCTTCATCTCCCCGGTCCTCGGCCGCCAGCTGTCCTCACTTGTCCCGGTCCCACCACCACGAGGACGAGGGCCATGGCGGCCGCGACGCCTGTGAGAAGAACGCTAACTCTTAGCAACTTCCTCCTCCGAGGCCACAGGTCTACCGTCCCGACCCGCCCGAGGCCCACTGGCACTCTCCTCACCGTCACTCACACTTAAAGTCCTGGAAGGACTGATTTGTGGACCTACCAGTTGTGTTCAGGCAGCGAGAAGGATCAGAGAAGAAGGAACACCACCGCTTAGGCCTGAGCTCTGCTCAGGGAATGTGGGCACAAGGCACATGCCCAGTTGCGCTTGTCGAAAGCAGGCACAAGGCGAGCGCCCAGCAATGGTCTTTCACTGCAATGGGCATGCGCACAGGGTTGGGTGCCTGCAGGGCGGGGTGAGGTTTTCCCGCCTGTGCCTTGGAGGCGAGCTACCAAGTGATCTCCCGAGGAAAAGAAAAAGGCTTGAAGAGTTTGTTTTTAGACCACCCAATCCCCGTATGCATCCAGCATCTTTGGGGACAGACAGCCCCAGGTACCCTTAGTGAAGTTGGAGTATGTGTCTCAGAAAAAGCGCTGAGACAGAAATACATGTTAAGTGTTTTAATCCTATTTTTATACCTGCTTTGATTAATCATTTCCTCCTTTGCTTTAGTTTTCTGTCATCCTTGAATCAATTTGCTCATTCTTATAGAATAAATATATTAACACATGTTTCCTCTTTTTGTTCAACTAATATTTTTTATATAGATTAATTTTTTTTTTTTTTAATTCAAGGTGGTTAACATACAGTGTAGTATTGGTACCAGGAGTAGAACTCAGTGTTTCACCACTTATAGACAACACTCAGTGCTCATCCAAACAAGTGCCCTCCTTAATGCCCCTCACCCATTTGGCCCATCCCACCACCCACCTCCCCTCTAGCAATCCCCAGTTTGTTCTCTGTGTTTAAGAGTCTCTTATGCTTTGCCTCCCTCTCTGTTTTTATCTTGGTTTTCCTTTCTTTCCCCTATGTTCATCTGTTAACACCTGTTTAATTTTTTTGCTGGTGCTACTGAACATTTAAATCTCTGCACTGGTGGGGCACCTGTGTGTCTCAATCGGTTAAGCGACCAGTTTGGCTCAGGTCATGATCTCACCGTTTGTGGGTTTGAGCCCCACATCCGGCTCTGAGTAGACAGCTCAGTGCCTGGAGCCTGATTCTGATTCTGTGTCTATCTCTCTCTCTGCCCCTCCCCTGCTTGTGCTCTCTCTCTCAGCTCTCTTTCTCAAATATAAATAAACATGAAAAAATATAAATCTCTGAACTGGTAACTGATTTCTCTATATAACTGTGGTCATTTGTTCAGTGTGTATTTTAGAAATATCCATAGATATTGGTCCTAGGATTTAGGCTCAGTCTATGGTCACATAGCATACAGCAGTGGTGACTATGCTCCTCAAATTCTGTACTTCTGAAATATCAGCCAAACAACTTATAAGCAAAGGTGACTTCAACACTTAAAGGGAGAGCAGTACCTGGAGAGAGCCTTAGTAGAGTCTTGGAGGTGGCAGGGCAGGAGAGAGATTTATTCAGATTTTGAAGTCTGGTATACAGCAGGTGGTTCAAATTGGAGGAAGGTGCGATTAGGATTGGGTAAGAATTGTGATAGAATGATTTAGGTTTGGAAGACACAACAGAGCAGATGTTTTAAGACCAAAGTTTCAAAGTTTCTTGTGGTTGAAAATTTCATTTGGCATTTTTATTGAAGGGTTAATGGGGTTTTCAGGTAATTCCCGGAATGAACAAGAAGATATTTATGACCTTTCTGTTCTTAGGCGAGACATTCCTAGATTAGTGAAGTTATGCTGATGAAACCAGTGGCATATAAACTCTTCTTAATGTAGACAGCTAGTGCAGTTTTCCATTTTTATTACTTTTATATGACCTATCAGTTTTGGGTGGTAGGCAGTATATGGAAGGGAAGGACAGGAAGGGGGCACTAATCAGAAAGTATCTTTTTCTAAATAAATTAGGATGTATTGTTGAAATGACTCTTATATGTTCCCATCTAGTTGGGCTTTCATTTAAAGGAAATACCTTGAGTGTGGCAAGAGAGGTTTCTCAGTCTCTCTGTCTCTGTTTCCCTAAAAAAGCAACTTGAATAGGAAATGTGATTCTTCAAAAATATTTTAGAGTGAGAATAGTCATAATCCTCAATGTTTTATTGTATCTTTTATCTTCAAAATCTTTATCAGCAAGGCTATCATTACCAGATTTTACCTGCTTTTTTTTCTTTTAAGTCACAAATGTGTGTGTGTGTGTGTGTGTGTGTGTGTGTGCGTGTGCGTGTGCGTGTGCATGTGCGTGTGCGTGTGTAGTGCACTGAAGTGGTGCTCAAAGGTTTGGACATAGTGATTTCTGGATTTAGACTTTCTGTGAGCACCTAAATAGCAAACATTCAAATTCCTGCCATCAGATGCCTGGGCAGTTTTGGCACCTGGGCTTTGATGATTCCTGAATTGTTCCAGTCCACTTCAAAGGGCAGACTTCAACCTGGTACAAATATTTAACTTTCTCCCACCATTACTGTTGGAGATAACTGCTGACCAGTTTGTTATAAGGCCCTAATTTGATTCAGAAGAAAGCAAGTTGTGAAGAAGCCCTGGTGACACACAGGAAGCAGCAGCAAGGAGAAAAGACACTGTAGAGGCAGGAAGAATTGTGTAGTACGTGCCTCCAGGAGTTCTGTCTGAGCTGCTAAGCAAGGAGTTAGAGCTGAGAGTGCCAGCAACTCCTCTACCTGTGGGAATGCTTCAGTTGTCTGTGTGACCAGAGCTTCTCTTATTTCAAGCAGTAGAGCCTAGGAAGAAATTCAAATTTTCACAGGAACAAGGATGAGTGGGGATGGGACAAGTTCTACAGAATCTGGGCAGCTGCCATTTTCCAGTGTACTGTAAACTGCTAGTAACTAAGCTCAGATTGCCTGCTAGTTGAGGTCAAAATGGTTATTACTAATCATGTGAAATGCAACTCTCAAGTTGCCTCATAAGATGGGAGCACTGTAGGAGATGGGTACTTTGCTATAGCACAGAGTGCATGACATTCGGCTATCTTCTCATGTCTTCAGACATCAACACTTTGGTTCCAAAGCTTCGATTGCAGAGTGGGACATACGATCCCAATTCATCAGATCTTTAGACTTGGACTGAACTACACTACTGACTTTTCTTGTTTTCTAGTTTGTAGAGAGCAAATCATGGGACTTCTCTCACCCTCAAGATCATATAATCCAACTCCTATAATAAATTTCCTCTTCTGAATATCTGTATGTAATCCTGTTGGTTCTGTTTCTCTGGAGAATGGTGACTAATGAAGATTTTGGTGCTGAGAGTGTTTCTAGAGGAATTGAATTTTAAGGATGAGTTTTCTGAATTGATTTTTGGTTTTCTGATAGTGAATGTCTAAGATGATTACATTTTAAAAAGTTAATGGCTCAATTTCTAGTAGTAAAAAAAGCACTGATAGTCTGTGAACTCTCTATAGCAATACACAAAATATGTGTTTTTGATACTCATAATCAACCACTTATAAGAAGCAAGGATCTATGTGACTCTATATATGATCCTTTTGAACGTGTTTGGAAAACTAAGTAGTATAATGATATTAGTTGGTTTCTCCTAATGTCCCTGGAAAAAGGAGCAAAAGAAAAAGATGAACTGAAGCATTTGAATTCTGAGTGATAAATGACTTAAGATTTTCTGGTTGTGTCCTGAAGGAGAGCTTTATCTCCTGTAGCTACGTGGTTGAAATTGCTGAAAATCAAATGGAGAATTTCATCTCACCCTTGGCTGAATTACAGTACAATGAAGTCCTAGGCTTTCAGGGCATCACGTGTTAAAAAGAGGGTAACTGGGAGAGAAGAAGGTCCTATAAGTGGAATGGGAACATATGGGAAAGTCCTGCTGAAGCTAGGCACATCGCTCCCCTAAATTCTGATGAGTCTTTCTGGCCAGTGGGAGAGGTTTACCCACCTGCATTGAAATTGGCCTTCCCATCCCCATTGGTAGCGACGCCACTCGCAATAGTATGGCTTTTTCGCCTGTGTCTGAGCCTATGAACCCTGCATTGACTGAGCAAATGGTAAGGGCCTCTCGTGAGGCAGTGACCATGCATTATAATGCTGAGTCTCCTCAGGACTTACTTGCATCACTCTTCTTTGCTTTGGACCTGTACCTAAACTCACATCCCAGGGGGCCCCTAAAGGCGAGATACAAAATGTGACCCATAAGAACTTGTTCAACCCTCCAAAACAACTACTTGAGTTTTAAAATTATATAAGCAGAAATTCAGGGAACATGTGTGGGAATGACCTTAAGCATGGGGGATAATGATGGAAGGAACATCATGTTGGGTCAGGCTGAGTTTATTGATACGAATCACTAAGCAGAGATTCTTCATCAAATGTTGCAGCTCAGGGATGCAGAAAGGGCTCTAATGGCTTGTTTGGTTTGTTGTTTGAAACATGGACAAAAAAGTGGCCCACCACGAAGGAAGCGGAAATGCCAGACCTGACTTGGTTTAGTGTAGAGGAGAGGGTTCAAAGGCTTAGGGAGACTGGAATGTTAGAATGTATTTGTCAGTTAAGACCTACTCACCCACACTGGGAAGGTACAGGAGACATATCATTTGGCACTGCTGTAAGAAGAAAAAAAAATTGTGTGGGGAGAGCCCAGCATCCCTGAGAAGCTTAGTGATTGCTCTTGCGTGTAGTCCAGACCTTACAGTGAGAACCGGAGCCACTCATTTGGAAAATCTAAATGTATGTATTCACATCCCAAAGTGGCAGTATTTGGATCCTGAGGTGGCAACGTCCACGTGGCAGCACTCACTTGCCAAAGGCAAGGTGGTTGTGGTTACTCTAAGAGACAGCAGATTCAAAGCAGCAATCAGAGTAGTCTGACTCCTGCAGACCTATGGTAGTGGCTAGGTAATCATGGTGTTCCTACAAGTGAAATATATAGGAAACCTACAAACTTTTTCTTGATCTCTATAAGCAGAAAGATACTAAGACAAGTGAAGAAATCTCATTCAATCGTAAGAAGAGAGTCTTGAGCCCTCAACCAATTCTCACACTTGCGTTCCTTTTTACATTCTTGGAACACTTTAAAATAAGGGGAGGCCGAGATCCCTTGAGGAAGGAGACTGTTACATGTGAAAGAAACAAAAGAGACTTCACAAAAATAGAGTCAGGAAGCCCCAAAGAGGGGCTTTCACACAACACTACTGTCTAATAAACATACCTCACATTCCCCAGCAGGAAGTTTAGTTTACAAACCCTAGCAGGAGGAAGGAAGAATTTCTCTTTGCCCAGCAATAGCCCATCCAATGAAAACCACCACACTCAGGCAAAGAGAAGCTGCAGAAGCCCCTCCCAGCTTCCTCTTTTCTGTTGTAAAAGCAAGCCCCTCTACTATGTTTTCTACACTTGTGCATGGGTTGCCATAGTTTCCTTGTCCAGAATTGCAAGTCCTCTGCTTTTCCTGAAGAAAGTCATTTTGTTGGTAAAATAGCTGGCTCTTTTGCTCTTTTAAGGTCCAACATACACTACTGGAAATTGATGCTCTGAGTGTTTCTTCTAGTCTTCCCAAAGGGACCTTTTACTTGGGTAACTATATATTGGGGAAAAGGAAAAAATCAGAACTTTTAGGGACTATTGGACACTAGTTCCGAGGTGACACTGATTCCAGGAGACCCACAATGACACTGTGACCCTCCAGTCTGAGGAGGGTCTTATTGAGGTCTGGTGATCAATGGAGTTGTAGCTCAGTTCTATTAAGCAGTAGGCCGAGTGAGCTCCTGAACCCATCTTGTGTTTACTTTCCCAGTCTGGAATTCATAATTGGAATACATATAGTCAGCTCCTAAGTTTGTAATTGATTTCCTGACCTGTGGAGTGAAGGCTGTTATGGTGGGAAAGGCTGAATGGAAGCTATTATAACTGGTTCTACCTAGGAATAGAGTCAATCTAAAGCAGTGTTTCATACCAGGAGGGACTGCAGAGATGAATACCAGCATCAAGGACTTGAAAAGTACACAATTGGTAGTTTTCAACATATCCCTGTACTGGTCTCCTACTTGGCCTATACAGGAGATAGATGGATCTTGGAGAATGAAAGTGGATTATTGTTAGCTGCACCAGGTGTTGAGTCCAACTGAAGCTGCTGTCCCCAATGTGGTTTCATTGCTTGAGCAAATTAACATATGCGCTGGTACCTGGTATGCAGCTATTGATCTGGAAAATGCCTTTTTCTCCACTTGTGCCCATAAGTCCCACCAGAGGCAGTGGGGCTTTCAGCTGCCAAGGTTCGCAATACACCTTCAAAGTCATACCTCAGTGGTATATCAGTATCTGCCTCATGTCATAATTTAGGTCACAGGATCTTGATTACCTTCCCCTTCCACAGTATATCATACCAGACCATTACACAGAGGACACTGTGGTGATGTGATGTAGTAAGGGAGAGGTTGTAGTCACTCTAGACTTATTGGTAAGATACTTGTGCGTCAGAGGGTGTGAATTAAATCTGACAAAAATTCACGGATTTTCTACTGCTGTGAATTTTTTTTATTAAAAAAACATTGTTAATGTTTATTTATTTTTGAGAGAGACAGAGAGACAGAGCACAAGAGGGGGAGGGGCAGAGAGAGATGGAGACATAGAATCCGGGGCAGGCTCCAGGATCTGAGCTGTCAGCACAGAGCCGTGACGTGGGGCTTGAACTCCCGAACTACGAGATCATGACCTGAGCGGAAGTTGGACACTTAACCGACTGAGCCATCCAGGGGCCCCTTTGGTGAATTTTTTTAGGTGCTGAATGTAATGCTCCATGTTCATGTTGAGATATCCCTTCATTCTCAGATAGTTACTCTCCTTTTGATAAACTGCTTTTGGTCTGCTAGTGGGCCTTAGTAGAGACTGAAAACTTGACCATAGATCCACCAAGCTGCCCCGCAACCTGAGCTATCCATCATGAACTGGTGTTTTCTGACCAACCAGCCATAAAGTTGGGTGCGCACAGCTGCACCTTCATGGAATGGGAGTGGTATATATGTGAATCAGAGGGCAGTTTGGGTTGTTGAAAACATTGGAGGTGGTAACTGCCCTTTAGAGGCTGAACATGGCAGGGATACAAACCTTTCCTTCTAGCAACTTAAATAAACTGGATTCTTTATAAATGTGACTTCCTATACATTGAGGGAAGATTGCATATCACTTTGTCTAGAAATGTAGAAAGAACCCTAACTGTCTTGGAAAACACATCAGCGAAGGCAATTCTTTTTTGGCTTTGACTCTGATATGACACACCAGTATTGGCTGACATTCATAGCTGTGCACACCTGGCAGAAGCAAAGTGAGGGAAATGAAACTACACCTACCATACAGATTTTCTTGAGGATATACTGTTAATGGATGGGGAAACTTAAGTGTGAGATATTGACAGTGCCATCTGTGATGAGTGAGTTAGCAAAACCCGCTATGCTCGTTACCTTACTGCACTGAAATTTTGTTTTCATGTTTATTTCCCTCACCAGACTCTTAACTCCTTCCTGGAAGGTTGGAAACACCCAGCTCATCCTGGTGTCCTCGGGGCAGTGTAGAGGACCTGACACACATTGGAGGCCAGTCCACATTTGTGGAATTAAAGTAAACTCTAAAATGTTAGATGACCAAACCCTGTGTCATCATGGTGAGCCAAATGGTCTACAGTCTGCAGAGTGTTGGAGAGAAATGCTAGCGGTCTCTCTGTCTTAGAACCCATGCAACAGGGTGAGACCAGCTTACACTGCGGGATTGATCTCAGTTATGCCCTTTAAGAGTCTAGAATTGAGCCTGTATATTAGGATATTCCAGAGAAATAGTACCAATGTGCTGTGTATATTGATATGAATATATATATATATATATATATATACACACATATATAATTTGTCTATTTCTAGACAAGGTGATATGCAATATACATATATATATACACACTCTGTGTATATATATATATATATATATACAGACACACACAAATACATATTTTTAAAATTTAAATATATTTTATTATTTTTGTGTTTATTTATTTACTTTGAGAGAGAGGTGGGGACAGGGGCAGAGACAGCGGGAAAAAGAGAATCCTAAACAGGCCACTGGCTATCAGCGCAGAGTCCAACTCGGAGTTTGCACAAACTGTGAAATCATGCATGACCTGAGCCGAAATCAAGAGTTGGACGCTTAACTGACCTAGACACCCATGCTTCCCTAAAATTTAAATTTAAAAGAGAAATTTAGGGGCATCTGGGTGGCTTAGTCGATTGACCATTCAACTCTTGATTTTGGCTCAGGTCATGATCCCAAGGTCGTGAAATCAAGCCCCACAGCGTGTTCCACACTGAGCATGGAACCTGCTTGGGATTCCCTTTCTGTCTCTCCCACTGCCCCTCTCCCCTGCTTGCGCATTGTCTCTCTGTGTCTCTCTCCCTCTCTCTCAAAAATAAAATAAAATGAAAGAGAAATTTCAAATTTAGATTTAAAAAAGTTAATTTCATCTGAAAAGTAGCTTCATGACAACATCCAGAATAGGGTTCGTATACGTATGTGTGGAACATGGCCTAGCCAAATGGATGCATAAAATTAACCATTACAGCTAGCTAAACAAATCCCATTAATTACAAAAGGCTACTTTAGAAATGCAAGTGCATGTCTCTGTAAGTTTCTGAATAAACTTTTTTTTTTTTTTTTTTTCGTGAATGAACCTCTTATAGCTGGTCCATCATTTTTCAGCAAAGCATACTCTGGTCAGGAAGTGGAAGCTCACCTGAAAGCCTTCCAGGATGAGGCAGTTTTGGGCAAGTCAGGGCACACACACAGGAAATGTAGTTCCACAGTTCACAGATGGTATTCCTGAGGCAGTGTTTAAAATTTTTAGAGAGCCAAGAGCTGGACATACATGAATCATGCAGTTCAGGTCACTGGGGCCCCCATGTGGCCTTCCACCAGGGGACCCTCCCCTCTAGGACTCCTAGCCCAGTTAGAATAATCATTTGAGCCCTTGGTTTCAGAGGAGCTGTGGGAAACAGTCAGTTCCAAGCAGTTTTATCTGCCCATGATCCTAGACCATCTACTTTCTGAGGGTGGAAGACATGTGGAGGTGCTCTGTGTGCAAGTCCAGGAGCTGGGACCACACGTGTTCTCCCACAGTCAGAGTTCTGGCAGGCGTGGCTGGAGCCTCTGCAGTCTGTTTACACTGGAAGTGCTCACAGCAGATCGGAAAGGCTGCACTGGGAATATTTCTTCAGGAAGAGATGTTTTCAAGAATCATTTTGTAAAACAGAGGTCATTAACATCCTTGCTTTCTGCCTTTGCTTCTCCCCAGTTGCCATATTTTATACTTTCTTTATTGTTAGAAAATCAGTGTGGCTTATCCTGAAATCAATATTCTACATCTCTTTAATTATCTCCTACTTCCCTCCAGACAATTTGAATGAAAAAGGTTATATGAAAGAGGGACAAAAGCATTTTTATAAAAATGCTTTTTTATAAAACTCGACCAGAAAGACCCATTATGTTCAGGAATTGATATAGATAGAATCCTAGTTTGAATGCCAATTTCAGTGAGTATACATAACTTCATGGCCCCCTTGTCTCTAGCATTTATTTAGTGAATAAGCTATAAAAGATTAATCGATTGCTGGAGACATCTGCACTGAATGAACAAACTTCCTTACTAAGAAGTGTGCAGCAAGAAAAAGGTGAGGGAAATAGGGCCAGGCCAATCAGTCCATTGTTGCAAACTGCTGTTAATCTGGGAAGTGGAACCCAAGTCAATAGCAGTGAGATATCCCAGTCTGTCAGGAGTGGATAGAGGGTCTCACACACGGTGATGTGTCCTCCCCCATGTTGTAGCTTTTGTCAGGAATCAAAAATTAGGAATGCAACTAACGTCTGCCTCAGAAATATAGGGCTTATATAAAGCTTGATTTTAGATGCTTCCATCAGAAAACGAACCCTTTTCCTTGTGCGGTGACTTGGACAGTTCAGGAAGTTCTGTGATGTTTCCCTAGCTTTTGGGCTCACAGATGGGTGTCTTAAATCTGCAACAGTCCTAGAGTCTCAGTCATGTTCACTCAGCCTGTGCCTGCTTTCTTGGGCAGCACAGCTCTTGCTCAGGCTGAAAGAGCCCACAACAGGTGCATCAGGTTTCAGGATACAGTCAGGTCAGGGAATGAGGATCTGTGACTTCAGGGTTCCAAAGAAGCCAGACGCTTTTCTTTGGTAACAGCACCAAGGCAAAAAACTTCAAGACTAGACAGCCTTACTTCAAATCCAGGTAACAAGCAAGGCTATCCTGATCCCCATTTATGTTGTTACTCACAGAATCCAGTTGACCCACTCAAAGCTATGCACATCTGGCTGACAAATCATGACTCTATGTGGACAAGATATCTCATCTTGCAAGAGTTTGTTAAAAACTGAAGACTGCTTTTAAACCCCAAATTTTATCTCCATCTGTATATTGCCTCCCTTTTATGTTGTTTCCCTTTTTTCCGCAGGCAACAATCTGAATAAAAATCATCAGTTATAGGAACATTGTTTTTATTTTTAATATTCACAGACTTAAAATTCCAGTCTGCTCACCTGAGTCAAAACGCAAAGGAGTTGTATCCCATTATTATCTTTTTATTTTAACTTTCCCTGATAGGGATGATTCTTTTAGTATTTAAGATATTGCAAGTAGATAACATTTTATATCAATTTCATAATACATCCAGATGCAATAGCCATAAAACAAAAAGTTTAGGAAAAGATAAGGATGACCCTCTCACTACTCATTTTCAACACCATACTTGAAGTCCTAGCTAACAAGAAGGGACATTCTAGGTACTCAGAGTGAGAAGGAAGAAATAAATGGTCTGTGTTTGTAGATATAATACAGTCTTCATAAAAAGTTAAAAGAATAAAGAAACTGGTGGAGCCGATTAGCAATTATACCAAGGTTGAGGATACAAGGTTAGTATATCAAAAATCCCATTGCTTTCTTATAGTTCCGCGATGAGGAAGTGGAATTTGAAATTAAAACCCCAATATCATTTATATTAGCACCCCAAAGAATGAAACATTAGGTGTAAGTCTAACAAAATGTGTACAACATATTTATGAGGAAAATTACTGTGCTCTGATGAAAGAAATCAAAGAAGAACTAAATCAATGGAGGGATATTTCATGTCCACGGACAGGAGACTTAATATTGTTGACCTATCAGTTCTTCCCATTTTGCTCCATCGTAATCAAAATCCAGCAGGTTATTTTGTGGATATTGACAAAATGCTTATAAACCTCATATGGAGAGGCAAAAGACACAGAACAGCCAACACGAAACTGAAGGAGGAGAACAAAGTTGATTGACACTACCTTACTTCAAGACTTTGTAGAAACTTAAAATAATCAAGGCAGTATGATATTAGTGAAAGAATAGACCAATAGATCAATGGAACAAAAGAGAAAGCCTAGAAATAGACCTTCATAAATATAGCCAACAGATTTATGCAATAGACCAAAAACAATACAATGGAACCAAGATAGTCTTTTCAACAAGACTGGTGCTGGAATATCTGGACATCCATGTGGAAAAAAATGAATTTAAACACAGACCTTATGCCCTTCACAAAAATTAACTCAAAAAGATTGTAGACTTAAATGTAAAATACAAAACTATAAAACTGACAGAAGATAAGATAGGAGAAAATCTAAATGATTTTGGAAATGGATACCACTTTTTTTGATACAAAGTAAAGGCATGATCCATGAAAGAAATAATTGATAAAGTGAACTTTATTAAAATTAAAAACCTCT
Source organism: Panthera pardus (assembly GCF_024362965.1). Lineage (NCBI taxonomy): Eukaryota > Metazoa > Chordata > Mammalia > Carnivora > Felidae > Panthera > Panthera pardus. Next base: position 15,222 of record NW_026526922.1, read on the forward strand.
GCTCTTTTTGAGACGCTGGAAAGAAAAGCCTCAGACTGGGAGAAAATATTTGCAGAGACATATCTGATAAAAGATTGTTAATCAACCTTTAGAAAGAATTCTTAAAACCCAAAATATGAAAATGAACAATATGATTTAAAGATAGGCAAAGGCATCTGGGTGGCTCAGTCGGTTAAGTGTCCAACTTCGGCTGAGGTCATGATCTCATAGTTCATGAGTTCACACCCCACATCAGGCTCTCTGCTGTCAGCGCTGAGCCCACTTGGGATCCTCTGTCTCCCTCTCTCTGCCCCTCTTCTGCTCATGTGTGTACATGTGCTCTCTCTCGCGCTCTCTCTCTCTCTCTCAAAAATAAATAAACATTTAAAAAATAGGCCAAGGCACGAACAGGCACCTCACCAAAGAAGATACGTGGATGAGAAATACACATATGAAAAGATGCTCAGCATCATATGTCACTATGAAAATACAAATTAAACAACAATGAGATATCACTACACACTGAGAGCATCAAATGCTTGTGAGGATGTGCAGCACCTGGAGCTCCCATCATTGCTGGTAGAAATGCAAAATCACATAACCACTTGGAATACAGAATAGTAGTTTCTCACAATACCAAACGTGCGTTTACCATACAATCCGGTAATCACACTCCTTAGTATTTACTCAAATTAGTTGAAAATTTATGTCTACACAAGAACTACACATAACTGTTTATAGTAGTTTTATTTATAATTGTTCAAACTTGGAAGCAACCAATGTAGGGTTGTTTGTTGTTTTGTTTTGTTTTGTTTTGTTTTGTAGATAAATGTATAAATAAACTGTGGTATATCTAGAGAATGGAGTATTATTCAGGGCTAAAATAAATGAGCTATCAAACCATGAAAAGATACGAGGAACCTTAAACGCATCTTAGTAAGTGAAAAAGTCAATCTGAAAAGACTGCATACCGTATGATTCCTACTATGTGACCTTCTGGAAAAGGCAAAACTATGGAGATAGTAAAACATTAGGGGTTTCATGAATTAGAAGAGAGAAGGAAGCATAGGCAGGGTGCAGAGCACCTTTTGGACAGTGAAAGAATTCTGTAAGACACTATAATTGCACCTTTGGTATTTAGCCAAAGTAGTTGAAAAGTTATCTCCACTCAATCGGAGACTTCACTGATGGTACAACAGGCTACAGAATAAACTATGGGTGCTAGCTCCATTCTTTTATGACATATTATTTTACCTTCATGTAAACAACTCACCTAAGGATAAAATGAAAAGTGTGCGTGTCTTGGATGGGCAAACAAAAAGAAAGCATAGAAATGGCTCCAACTCTATCCACCCCAGCACACTGGTAGCACACTGCTCAATGGGCTCTGGTGGTGGCGAGGGGGGATGGCAGTGGTCTATAGCATATGTTGGCTAATTTCTGTGGTGTAAACACTCCTGTCTTTGCTGATTTCAAGCTGCTGACTGCAAACTGGTTTCAGCTCTTGTGAATCGGGATGATCTGACTACTGCAACCACTGAGTGCTGTGAAACTAAACCAGATTGTCAGGAATCCTGGCATCTTGACCCTCCTCACTGATGTGTGACTTTCCCAAGCCTGGCATTAATGACATCTTTCAGACCATGACTAGGCTGTTTGCATCCTCACATGTTCCCCACTGGGCAAAGCAAGAGGAGGAGGATTGGGTCTCAGGGCCTCATCCTCACAGGTGGATGGAATGCCAGGTGCTATGCTCAAGTCTCTGACCAGGGCTCAAAATTGGTCTCAGCTTCTCACACTTCCTCCCCCTCAATTATGTACCAGAAACTGAGGCACCCAGAGCTGCAGCAGCTTGCCTAAAGTCACAGACACAGTTAGTAAGTGGTGGAGCTGGGGTTTTACTTCAGATGTGCCTTTCTTCAAAGTCAGAATCAGTGCAGCCCCATCTGTGTCGTGAGGTCTTTCCCGGGGAAACAGGTACAATAAATCCAAACATTTTACTGAGTGGTGGTGGAATCCACAACAAAGGCACATTTGATTCAAGACATACTCCCTCCCTAAAGTCTGAAGTACAGGAAAGCTTCAGTTACAGTTCCTTTCTTTAACAAGGGGGACGTTATTATCCATAGAACAAGTTTTTTTAAATAAACTTTGAGACCGGCTTTATTTTTCTTTTAATCCCATCCCTTGGAACATAATACTAAGCATGGGTAAGTACGTAAATAAATAACGTTGGAGAAGGTGAGAGATAACAATTACCTTCATACACTCCTGGTGAGATTGGGAGGCAGGCTAGGGATATGCATCGATATTTACATGTAAACTCTGTAAGATCCATACAGTTTCATTTTAAAATGCCTTCTAACCAGAGGCGCCTGGGTGGCTCAGTCGGGTAAGCGTCTGACTTCGGCCCAGGTCATGATCTCACAGTTTGTGAGTTCGAGCCCCGCGTCAGGCTCTGTGCTGACAGCTTGGAGCCTGGAGCCTGCTTCAGATTCTGTCTCTCTCTCTCTCTCTCTCTCTCTCTCTCTCTCTCTGTCTCTCTGCCCCTCCCCAGCCCATGCTCGCACTCTGTCTCTGTCGAAAATAAATAAACTTAAAGAAAAAAAATGCCTTCTAATCAAATGATTGCACCGGTGTACAAAGCTTTCTGAACAAAGATATTTACCCTAGCTGTATTTGAAAAGGTGCAAATTGGAAATAACTTAAATACACATCCCTAAATGTTTGATTGAAAGAAATAGACTAATTCCATGCATGGAATAATATACATTTAAAACTTTATACGTGTCTTGAAAGCTTCAGGCCACACTCAGTAAACTAAGCTTGGCCTCGGTGGAGAAAAGTATTAACCTTACAAATAACATAAAACTTTCCGTGTTGTTTTTGGGTCAGGTTATCTTACACATGCCTTTTGTGTTAGTCCAGAGCCTTCAATGAGCTGATGCTAAAACAGAATTCAAAGTGTAAGAACTTTATTAGGGGAAACAACTGTGAGAGAAAGTGGGCATTCAGGGGAAGCTGGGAGAGCCTTCAGAACAGGATTCTGGTCTGAACTCCAGTGAAGAAGAGACAAGGAATAAAGGCTGGGTGGAAGCCTCTTTGACTGCACAGCAGTTCTAAGTAAAGTTTGCAAGGTCACTCGGGGGTCTTTGAGCCAATGATGGCCATTTATTTCTGTTTATAGCCAAAACAATGTAGTTAGCTTTAACCTCCCACTTGCAAGAATAAAAAAAAAAAAAAAATAGACCAAATATATAAAACAATGGCTGGGAAACCCTGGTAATCAGGCAATGTGAAGAATTGAGATCCCTGAGAGAGAACAAACCAAAGGGGTGTGAACAATGATTGCCTCTGCTTACTGCCTAGAGAGTGTTTTCAAGCTGTAGCACATTGGATCCAGATGGATCCAATGAACTCCATAGTTGGAAGATAGAACTTAGTTTCTGAGGAAATCAAGACCAGGGGAGTTCAAATGATACCAGAGAGGAGAAAGCTGCAATGAGAGAGAACCCCAAGGTTTCAAATGGTCTCCCTCATATATTCAGTGTATGCATGTGACCCCAGGGAAAGTACCATCTGAAAGGATTGGAGGGAACAGTGCCTAGTGCTTATGATGAAGTTTTTGGGGTGATAGCGGGGTTCATGGGGTGCGGAGCCGACGGCCAAGAAAGAATTCTTGAAGATGTCTTCGGTGCAAAAAGGTGATTTTGTTAAAGCATGGGGACAGAACAGGTGGGCAGAAAGAGCTGCACTGGGGTTGTGAAGAGTGGCTCCTTACATACTGTGAAGTTGGGGGAGGTAAAGTCAAAAGGGAGACCTCCAGAGGGACTTTGACACGCCTAAGATACTTGAGGGCTTGCTATTGTCAAGCTAAGGTTGTTTTCTCTCTAGTAAGGCATTAGCACTACGATGACAGGGGGTTCCTGAAGAAATGTTATACTCTGTATTTGCCTCAAGTATTTGTCAACGGGCTGCAGGTTATAAGGAAATTTAATTTTACCTGCCATTTCCTTCTTGCCTTTGTTCCCCACATCACTATGGAGGGGTGATATTGGGTTTCCAGGAAACTGAGTCTATAGATTTCTGGAGGTTACGCTATTGATAAGAATGCCTTTTTCTTGTAATTTACTAAGATATTGTAAACTGATGGAGACTCATGTCCTGTATGACTGTGATCTCTGTCAGTTGGCCATTTGTTTTCTTTCCTTTCCTTTGTCCTTGGGCAGCCAGGAGTGCCTGAGCCAATATCACACACACACACCACCTGGGGAGGGGGCTGGTTTGTATTTTGCCCTCAGCCTGCCTTATGCTCCCTCATCACTTAGACTTGGGTGGTAATAGTGCCCGTTGAAATCAGTCACACTGAAAAACCTAGGGATTCATGGGTCCTTGGTTAATACTCAAAAGAGTCTTTTGTCAGTAACGGGGAGTAAGTAGCTCTAGACTTAGTGTTGTTCCAGCTCACCAAGCAAATCATAAATGGGACATCCTAAGTGGTCAAGTTGTTTCCAAGTTATTTAATGTGTACTGAAAAGGTTACTGAATATTTATACACATACAAAATATCCCACATTAAACAAGGTAAAACTTGCAGTCAGATGTCCAATCAAAATTTAGCAGGCATGTAAATAAGGAGGACTATATGACCTGTAATAAGGATTAAATGAATCCATTGAAATTGATCCAGAACTGACACAAATGTTAGAAATAGCACACAAGGACATGACATAGTTATACATAAAGCTATTTCAAATGTTCAAAAAGTTAAGCAAGGACATGGAAAATATTTTAGAAAACGTAAATTGAACTAGAGATGAAACTACAATGTGAAAGATATAAAAATACATTGGATGGGATTAATAGCAGATTGGTAATTGCAGTAAATAATTACTGAACTACAGGCCCTAGCAATAGAAGTTATCCCAAATGAAATGCAGAGAGAAAAGATAGTAATTTAAACCATTAAGAGAGCATCAGTGAGTTTTTGGGACAACTTTATGCTGCCTTACAAATGTGTAAGTGGAATTCTAGGAGGGTGGAGCAAGAGGAGGGGACAGATAAAATGTTTGAAGGAACAGTGTCCAAATGTTTTTCCAAATTTGGGTACATTATAATGTCACATATCCAAGAAGGTTAAAAAAGCCCTAAAAGCCCTAAGCACAAGTAGTAAAAAAGGAAATTACACCAAGGCACGTTATAATCAAATTGTTCAAAACCAGTGATAAATAGAAAATCTTAAAAGTAGCCACAGAAGGGGCGCCTGGGGGGCTTAGTCAGTTGGGCATCCGACTTCGGCTCAAGTCATGCATGATCTCACGGTTCATGGCTTCGAGCACCACGTTGGGCTCTGTGCTGACAGCTCAGAGCCTGGAGCCTGCTTCTGATTCTGTGTCTCCCTCTCTCTCTCTCTCTGCCCCTCCCCCGCTCATACTCTGTCTCTCTTGCTCTCAAAAATAAACAGAAATGTTTAACAAAAAGTAACCACAGGAACAAGATTTGTCAATTACAGAGAAGAGGTTTTTTTTTCCTTGTGATGAGGGAGCATAAGGCAGGCTGAGGGCAAAATATATGATGAAATTTGGGGGTGATGGGGGTGTTCGTGGGATCTGGAGCCGACGGCCAAGAAAGAATTCTTGAAGCCACCTTTGGTGCAAAAAGGTGATTTTATTAAACCATGGGGACAGGACCCATGGGCAGGAAGAGCTGCACTGGGGTCCTGATGCATAGCTCATTACATACCTTCAGGTTGGGAGGGGGTCAGGGATAAAGTCTAAGGAATTTTGGAAGCAAGGTTTCCAGGACCTTGAGGGGTAGCTGTTGTTAGGGAAATGCCATTTATGACTGTTTCATAAAACCTCAGTCATGAGACCCTTCAGATGTATATCAGGGGCCATAAGCTGGGAGTATGATTGCCAGCATATACCTTGGGGCAGTTGAGATGGAAGGAAGTTGACTTACAGGATCCTTGAAGTTGGGATAATGTTAAGCTAAGGTTCTCTTTTGCCCCCAGCAAAGTGTCATCCTTGAGGCAGTGGAGCTCCTAGAGGGAGGTGACTCAGTCCTGTTTCAAGGGCGCATCAATGGGCTGTAGGCAGTAAGGGAATGTAATTTTTCATTTGCCTTAGTTTCCCACATTACCATGGCAAGCACTTAAACCCCTCTCCTTTGTTCTTGGGTAGCCAAGGCCAGGAGTGTCCGAGGGATATCACACATATTAGACCTGGGGGTGGGGTGGGGGGGGGTGGTGCCAGCCTATATTTTGCCCTCAGCCTGCCTTATGCTCCCTCATCATATCCTCCCTGAACAATTTTGACCGTTAAATCTTTAAGGTTGTTGAAGGTGGAAGGTCTCGTCTTCTGTAGCATCTTCCTGCTGAGTAGGGACATAGAGTTGTCCCTACATATATCAGTCAATATTGGTCAGTCAGGGAACATATAGGGGAGTTACAAAAGACAGAGGCAGCTGAATCCAATTGGGCAACATGTATGAACCTCCCTGAGTAGAAAGGATCATCTGTTGGCTTGAAGTTATTGCAGTCATGGAGTTTTGGTACCAGGCAGAGAGACATGGGAGAAAACAGCAAAACATACTTAGAATAACTAGAAAGATTAGCCCAAATGGAAGTCCTTTGGTAGCTGACAAAAATCCTCCAGTCCAGGAGTTTAACCAATCATTAAAGGAAAGAGAGAGATTGCTTAAAGCGCCAATTGGAGTATTCATGTCAGTTAGAAATCCAGGAATATTTTTGTGGTGATCTGGAATGGATACACAGCAGTTTGTTTTTATGAGAGCTTAAGTTCCACCTTGTGCAGCAGTTAAAACATCTAATGCCAGTCTATTTTGTAGGACTGTTTTATGCATTTGAGTTATTTTAGTACTTAACAATATAATGTTATTTTGAGAGTCATTTAAGGCCTTAACTGTGTAACAGGTGGTGTATAGCCATCATATAGACTCTGTTTTGTTCAGTAAGCAATCGGGTAATTAATAAGACGTACTTTTATGGAATCAAGAAAAATAGAGGTTAATGGTTAGAGCAAATTACAAACCTAGTGTCTACCAGTGCTGCCAGTGAGATTTTTAGATGTCAGGCTTGAAGCATCCTCAGATGAGAGTGGGAACAGGCAGCAGGAATCAGATTGGTCTTCCTGGTTTGTAACTCAAATGTCGGTGGTGGTCCGTTTGAATGGCCCATTGTAAGAAGGAATTGTTAGTAGAAACTGGGAAAAGAGAATGAAAAAGAAAGTTGCAACCAACATACAAGAAGTTTGAGGCCTTCCACAGGTTCACAGGAATAAGAAGGCACATTAGTTTGCTCACTGATTTTCTGTAAAGGGAGTACAGGTTTTATTTAGATACAGGAGCCCATGAAGAAGCCCATAAAGCTCTAACTTTACTGCAGAGAGAGTACATAATACGACCTGGTAGGAGCCCTTTTATTTTGGAATTAAATCCCCTGTTGTGTTAGACTTTCCATCCTTTGAATAAACCAGGTCTTTTGGGTTTATATGGGGTGGGTTTCTAGTCATTGTCAGATCAGGTTTAGGGAGGACATGGCTTGCATATTTAGAGATTTATGAATTAACACAGCTTCAGGTGAATACTAAAGCACTATAGTCTTTATCTATTGATAGGTCTACAGTGAGAAGGTCTTTGCATACAATTGTTGGGCGAATCCATCCCATTCTCCAGTTGTTTAAATAATACACCCACGGGGTTATTATTCCCAGAGAATAACAAGCAAGAAGATTGTCCATACCTGTGCTATTGTAACAATTTTTCTGAAGTTTACCTCAAGTTGTCTAGTTTAGGCAAACAACAAACATTTAAAGATAATCAGAACTAGAATTTAACATCCATAAAGATGTGTCATTGAAACATAGTTTTTCTCTCTAAAAACCTTCATTTCCAGAGATAGCCAAATGAAGAATAATGCATTTGTAGAACAAGTCCAGTTTTAACAAACTCGGCCTAATTATTTACATAGGTTCAGCAAGAATAGTGATTGATCATATATATCTTGAAAATTTTGCTTTGCTGGAACTTTTTAAGGAATCTAGATTGAACTTTTAGTAGCCTCTCCATGCCAGAAGCCAAGCCAAGTACTTCCATCAGACATGCCTGCAATACCTGTAGAATGGGCAAATTCCTCTTCACGAGGTCCCCAAGATATCCTGAGTTTCCTGCACCTGACAGGAAGTGACATTCTTTCCTCACCTGGTAAGGCTGCTGGGAACTCTGTAAGCAAGGCGTCAGGCCAACATTTCCAAGGGGCTTTATGGCTCCATGTTTTGTAAAGTCAACCTTGGTTCCTTAGAGCTGTCTGGTCATATCTGAGTCTATGCATGTCACTCTCAAATAGGACATTCCAGTCAAAGCCTTGGCAAAACAACCAGCATTTCTGTAGCAGGATTCTTGCACAGAGAGTTGTGACACCGAGGCTTTTCTCCAGGAAGCAACTTTATTCATGCCGGCACCACTCAGTTGGGTTCATACCCGAAGAGCTGAGCCCTGAACCACACGTGGCATTGTTTTTTATATGTTTTCTTTAAAAAAAAAAAATTTTTTTTGAGGGGGACCGGAAGATGGCGGCTTAGGAGGACGCTGGGCTCACCTCGCATCCTGCTGATCACTTAGATTCCACCTACACCTGCCTAACTAACCCAGAAAACCACCAGAAACTAGCAGAACGGAGTCTCCGGAGCCAAGCGCAGACGAGAGGCCCACGGAAGAGGGTAGGAAGGGTGGACAGGCGGTGCGCGCTCCACGGACTGGAGGGAGGGAGCCAGGGCGGAGGGGCGGCCGCCGGCCAAGCAGAGACCCCGAGTCTGGCTCGCAAAAGCGGAGGGGCCAGACGGAGTGTGTTCCGACAGCAAGCTGGACTTGCTTAGCATCTGGGAGGTCATAAGTTAACAGCTCCACTCTGAAAGCAGGAAGCCTGGAGGACAAAGGGAGGGAGAGTTGCTCAGCCCCGGGACGACAGAGCTCAGTTTGGCGGGGAACAAAGGCGCTCGCCAGTGCCATCTCCCTCGCCCATCCCCCAGCCAAAATCCCAAAGGGAACCAGTTCCTGCCAGAAAAATTTCTTCCTCCGAGCAAACACCCAACGCGGTGCTTCTGCGGAGCCACCCCTCCAGCAGCGGGTCTGACTCCCTCCCGCTGCCACAGGGCCCCTCCTGAAGTGGATCACCTAAGGAGAAGCGAGCTAAGCCTGCCCCTCCCGCCCCCGTGCACCTTGCCTACCCACCCCAGCTAATATGCCAGATCCCCAGCTCCACAAGCCTGGCAGTGTGCAAGTAGCCCAGAGGGCCACGCCACCCCACAGTGAATCCCGCCCAGAGGAGAGGGGAAGAGAAGGCACACACCAGTCTGACTGTGGCCCCAGCGGTGGGCCGGGGGCAGACGTCAGGTCTGACTGCGACTCCGCCCACCAGCTCCAGTTATACACCACAGCACAGGGGAAGTGCCCTGCAGGTCCGCACCACTCTAGGGACTATCCAAAATGACCAAACGGAAGAATTCCCCTCAGAAGAATCTCCAGGAAATAACAACAGCTAATGAACTGATCAAAAAGGATTTAAATAATATAACAGAAAGTGAATTTAGAATAATAGTCATAAAATTAATCGCTGGGCTTGAAAACAGTATAGAGGACAGCAGAGAATCTCTTGCTACAGAGATCAAGGGACTAAGGAACAGTCACCAGGAGCTGAAAAACGCTTTAAACAAAATGCAAAACAAAATGGAAACGACGACGGCTCAGATTGAAGAGGCAGAGGAGAGAATAGGTGAACTAGAAGATAAAGTTATGGAAAAAGAGGAAGCTGAGAGAAAGAGAGATAAAAAAATCCAGGAGTATGAGGGGAAAATTAGAGAACTAAGTGACACACTAAAAAGAAATAATATACCCATAATTGGTATCCCAGAGGAGGAAGAGAGAGGGAAAGGTGCTGAAGGGGTACTTGAAGAAATTATAGCTGAGAACTTCCCTGACCTGGGGAAGGAAAAAGGCATCGAAACCCAAGAGGCACAGAGAACTCCCTTCAGACGTAACTTGAATCGATCTTCTGCACGACATATCATAGTCAAACTGGCAAAATACAAGGATAAAGAGAAAATTCTGAAAGCAGCAAGGGATAAACGTGCCCTCACATATAAAGGGAGACCTATAAGACTCGTGACTGATCTCTCTTTTGAAACTTGGCAGGCCACAAAGGATTGGCACGATATCTTCAGTGTGCTAAACAGAAAAAAATATGCAGCCGAGAATCCTTTATCCAGCAAGTCTGTCATTTAGAATAGAAGGAGAGATAAAGGTCTTCCCAAACAAACAAAAACTGAAGGAATTTGTCACCACTAAAGCAGTCCTACAAGAGATCCTAAGGGGCATCCTGTGAGACAAAGTACCAGAGACATCGCTACAAGCATAAAACATACAGACATCACAATGACTCTAAACCCGTATCTTTCTATAATAACACTGAATGTAAATGGATTAAATGCGCCAACCAAAAGACATAGGGTATCAGAATGGATCAAAAAACAAGACCCATCTATTTGCTGTCTACAAGAGACTCCTTTTAGATCTGAGGACACGTTTAGATTGAGAGTGAGGGGATGGAGAACTATTTATCATGCTCCTGGAAGCCAAAAGAAAGCTGGAGTAGCCATACTTCTATCAGACAAACTAGACTTTAAATTAAAGGCTGTAACAAGAGATGAAGAAGGGCATTATATAATAATTACAGGGTCTATCCATCAAGAAGAGCTAACAATTATAAATGTCTATGCGCCGAATACCGGAACCCCCAAATATATAAAACAATTACTCACAAACATAAGCAACCTTATTAATAAGAATGTGGTGATCGCAGGGGACTTTAACACTCCACTTACAGAAATGGATAGATCATCTAGACACACGGTCAATAAAGAAACAAGGGCCCTGAATGATACATTGGATCAGATGGACTTGAGAGATCTATTTAGAACTCTGCATCCCAAAGCAACACAATATACTTTCTTCTCGAGTGCACATGGAACATTCTCCAAGATAGATCATATACTCGGTCACAAAACAGCCCTTCATAGGTATACAAGAATTGAAATTATACCATGCATACTTTCAGACCACAATGCCATGAAGCTTGAAATCAACCACAGGAAAAAGTCTGGAAAACCTCCAAAAGCATGGAGGTTAAAGAACACCCTACTAACGAATGAGTGGGTCAACCAGGCAATTAGAGAAGAAATTAAAAACTATATGGAAACAAACGAAAATGAAAAAACAACAATCCAAACCCTTTGGGATGCAGCGAAGGCAGTCCCGAGAGGAAAACACATTGCAATCCAGGCCTATCTCAAGAAACAAGAAAAATCCCAAATACAAAATCTAACAGCACACCTAAAGGAAATAGAAGCAGAACAGCAAAGACACCCCAAACCCAGCAGAAGAAGAGAAATAATAAAGATCAGAGCAGAAATAAACAATAGAGAATCTAAAAAAACTGTAGAGCAGATCAACGAAACCAAGAGTTGGTTTTTTGAAAAAATAAACAAAATTGACAAACCTCTAGCCAGGCTTCTCAAAAAGAAAAGGGAGAGGACCCAAATAGATAAAATCATGAATGAAAATGGAATGATTACAACCAATCCCTCAGAGATACAAACAATTATCAGGGAATACTATGAAAAATTATATGCCAACAAATTGGACAACCTGGAAGAAATGGACAAACTCCTAAACACCCACACTCTTCCACAACTCAATCAGGAGGAAATAGAAAGCTTGAACAGACCCATAACCAGGGAAGAAATTGAATCGGTTATCAAAAATCTCCCAACAAATAAGAGTCCAGGACCAGATGGCTTCCCAGGGGAGTTCTACCAGACGTTTAAAGCAGAGATAATACCTATCCTACTCAAGCTATTCCAAGAAATAGAAAGGGAAGGAAAACTTCCAGACTCATTCTATGAAGCCAGTATTGCTTTGATTCCTAAACCAGACAGAGACCCAGTAAAAAAAGAGAACTACAGGCCAATATCCCTGATGAATATGGATGCAAAAATTCTCAATAAGATACTAGCAAATCGAATTCAACGGCATATAAAAAGAATTATTCACCGTGATCAAGTGGGATTCATTCCTGGGATGGAGGGCTGGTTCAACACTCGCAAATCAATCAATGTGATACATCACATTAATAAAAGAAAAGATAAGAACCATATGATCCTGTCAATCGATGCAGAAAATGACTTTGACAACATTCAGCAATCTTTCTTAATAAAAACCCTTGAGAAAGTCGGGGTAGAAGGAACATACTTAAAGATCATAAAAGCCATTTATAAAAAGCCCACAGCTAACATCATCCTCAACGGGGAAAAACTGAGAGCTTTTTCCCTGAGATCAGGAACACGACAGGGATGCCCACTCTCACCGCTGTTGTTTCACATAGTGTTGGAAGTTCTAGCATCAGCAATCACACAACAAAAGGAAATCAAAGGCATCCAAATTGGCAAAGATGAAGTCAAGCTTTCGCTTTTTGCAGATGACATGATATTATACATGGAAAATCCGATAGACTCCACCAAAAGTCTGCTAGAACTGATACATGAATTCAGCAAAGTTGCAGGATACAAAATCAATGTACAGAAATCAGTTGCATTCTTATACACTAACAATGAAGCAACAGAAAGACAAATGAAGAAACTGATCCCATTCACAATTGCACCAAGAAGCATAAAATACCTAGGAATAAATCTAACCAAAGATGTAAAAGATCTGTATGCTGAAAACTATAGAAAGCTTATGAAGGTAATTGAAGAAGATATAAAGAAATGGAAAAACATTCCCTGCTCATGGATTGGAAGAATAAATATTGGTAAAATGTCAATACTACCCAAAGCTATCTACACATTCAATGCAATCCCAATCAAAATTGCACCAGCATTCTTCTTGAAACTAGAACAAGCCATCCTAAAATTCATATGGAACCACAAAAGGCCCCGAGTAGCCAAAGTAATTTTGAAGAAGAAGACCAAAGCAGGAGGCATCACAATCCCAGACTTTAGCCTCTTCTACAAAGCTGTCATCATCAAGACAGCATGGGATTGGCACAAAAACAGACACACAGACCAATGGAATAGAATAGAAACCCCAGAACTAGACCCACAAACGTATGGCCAACTCATCTTTGACAAAGCAGGAAAGAACATCCAGTGGAAAAAAGACAGTCTCTTTAACAAATGGTGCTGGGAGAACTGGACAGCAACAAGCAGAAGGTTGAAACTAGACCACTTTCTCACACCATTCACAAAAATAAACTCAAAATGGATAAAGGACCTGAATGTGAGACAGGAAACCATCAAAACCTTAGAGGAGAAAGCAGGAAAAGACCTCTCTGGCCTCAGCCGTAGCAACCTCTTACTCGACACATCCCCAAAGGCAAGGGAATTAAAAACAAAAATGAATTACTGGGACCTTATGAAGATAAAAAGCTTCTGCACAGCAAAGGAAACAACCAACAAAACTAAAAGGCAACCAACGGAATGGGAAAAGATATTTGCAAATGACATATCGGACAAAGGGCTAGTATCCAAAATCTATAAAGAGCTCACCAAACTCCACACCCGAAACACAAATAACCCAGTGAAGAAATGGGCAGAAAACATGAATAGACACTTCTCTAAAGAAGACATCCGGATGGCCAACAGGCACACGAAAAGATGTTCAACGTCGCTCCTTATCAGGGAAATACAAATCAAAACCACACTCAGATATCACCTCACGCCAGTCAGAGTGGCCAAAATGAACAAATCAGGAGACTATAGATGCTGAAGAGGATGTGGAGAAACGGGAACCCTCTTGCACTGTTGGTGGGAATGCAAATTGGTGCAGCCGCTCTGGAAAGCAGTGTGGAGGTTCCTCAGAAAATTAAACATAGACCTACCCTATGACCCAGCAATAGCACTGCTAGGAATTTATCCAAGGGATACAGGAGTACTGATGCATAGGGGCACCTGTACCCCAATGTTTATAGCGGCACTCTCAACAATAGCCAAATTATGGAAAGAGCCTAAATGTCTATCAACTGATGAATGGATAAAGAAATTGTGGTTTCTATACACAATGGAGTACTACATGGCAATAAGAAAGAATGAAATATGGCCCTTCGTAGCAACGTGGATGGAACTGGAGAGTGTGATGCTAAGTGAAATAAGCCATACAGAGAAAGACAGATACCATATGTTTTCACTGTTATGTGGATCCTGAGAAACGTAACAGAAACCCATGGGGGAGGGGAAGGAAAAAAAAAAAGAGGTTAGAGTGGGAGAGAGCCAAAGCATAAGAGACTGTTAAAAACTGAGAACAAATTGAGGGTTGATGGGGGATGAGAGGGAGGGGAGGGTGGGTGATGGGTATTGAGGAGGGCACCTTTTGGGATGAGCACTGGGTGTTGTATGGAAACCAATTTGACAATAAATTTAACATATTGGAAAAAATAAACATTAAAAAAATTATTTTCTTTTAAATTGCCAAAAAAAAAAATTTAATCTGCCTTTATTTTTGAGAGAGAGAGAGACACAGAGCGTGAGCAGGGGAGGAACAGAGAGAGAAGAAGATGCAGAATCCGAAGCAGGCTCCAGGCTCAGAGCTGTCAGCACAGAGCCCGACGTGGGGCTCGAACCCACGAACCGTGTGATCATGACCTGAGCTGAAGTCGGACGCCGAACCGACTGAGCCACCCAGGTGCCCCTATGTATTTTCTACTTTGTCTCCCACATATGGTAACACACAAACATGCACTCTGATTAAATGGTCTCATGTTACAAGGTCGTGAGGGATGTTGTCACATGCCTGTATAACCAGGTTGCCTTGAGGTTTTTTTTTTTCCTTCTTTCCTTAGGGAGGGGACCCTACCACTTTCCCCACTTTGATGCCCGGATCCCTCTATTTTGGGTCGAGGAGCATCATCTTGGTTTAGAGGTTTATATTTCCATAATACCATTACATGAGCGGCCATATATATATATTTTTTTTAATCATGGCCTCAATGAGACTGAAGACAGACAGTACAACCAGGGGAGCCCTAAGCAAGGTAGGATTAAGCAACCTCCCAGAATTAGGAGGATAATTTTTGTGACAATTTTGAATCCCCCCAAAATTGAAAACCATCCTCCAGGGTTTTAACCGTTCCAGGTCTGGACGAGGACATGAGTAATCCTTTTTATTTGATTTGTGATCTCCTCTATGACTTTTTTCTCATTATTTATCTGTAGGCAGCAGTTGCTCAGCTTAAACTGTTTACAAACTTTTCCCTCAGAAGCAAGCAGGTAATCTAAGGCCAAGTGATTTTGATAGATAGCATTGCGCATTTTGTTTTGCTGCTTGGCTAGTAAGTGAAAAGCTCTGGCAGTTTTATTGGTTATAATTTTTATAACTGTTTGTAGTCTGATTATGTGGTTTAGCATGTAAGTGGGAGTGCGGTAGTCCCAGGACCTATCCTCTGCCCAACTGGCAGGGCCATAATATTGGGCTATATGCTGGGGAGGCCATTTATTGTCTTTTTAATTGACAATTTGTAAGGCATGCCATTTCCTTTGAGTCTTCTTGTGTCCATACACAAGGACTCCCAAATGTTTTCCTCTGGCAAGTGGGAGCAGAAAGAAACATGGACGAATACTTTCCAGCATACATGACCCTGACCAGACTACCAGACTGAGGGAAGTACTATATAGGCTGTCGCTTCACGTATCTACTATAGTCCATCTGGGGCCCGCCATTTGATGGCTGCGTTGACATTGTCTCAGGCCTCTTGGAGGTGAGAGAAGTTAGACAAGGGGTGGGAATCTGACTCAAGGTGATCTCGGGTCCCCCACCATTGGGTTTTCTGGGCAGTTGAGTTATAAAATCTTTGGCCTAGGCATGTTAAGTTTTTAACAGAGACAATGATGAACTTTTTCCCCACCAGGCAAGGCAGTTTTTTCCAACAATTGAACTTTTGAGGAGCCAAACCCCAGTTATAGGACTGGGGAATTTTGTTTTACTATAAGGTTTGTGGGGATCTAACTTTCTAGTCTCTCATGGCCATTGTTTTCCCATGTTGGTACCAATGAAGCATCTTATCCACAAAAGGAAGGTGAGTGCTAACAGAAACCTCTCATCACACTCCCAGCTGGCCAGGGTGGCCTCAGCCAATCCTATGACAAAGAGTAGAGCAAGAATCACAATGACAGTGAGAAATAGGGTGTGACAGTACATCACAGTAAGGAAACAGATATAGAAAATAAAGATAGTCTTGTTTTATTGGACTGTCGATTCCTCAAGCTTCTGCCCTGCGTAGATTAGTCAGCTTCTGGAGTGGCTGAAGCAGGATTGCAGTCTCCTGGAGCCTCTGGAGCTGCAGATTGCTTCTCCTGTGTGGTCAGTTTGCACAGCGTTGATGGGTCAGGGATGCACTCCCGGTTTCGAGATGCCAGCTTCACTCTGCTGTAGTGAATCCAGGGACCTACCTCTGTTACCTTTACTGGAGTAGGGGTGGACAAGATGACAGTGAACAGGCACCTCCAGAGGGGTTTTAGGGATTGGACATTCCATTCCTTTACCCATATAGCATCTCCTGATTTAAAGGGGTGTGCGTCTGTGGTCAGACTCACAGGTAATCGCTCCCTAGCCCAGTGGTGTAAGGTGGTTAGGGTAGAGCCAGGGGTCTGCATCTGTTGCCTTAGGGTTAGATTGCTTATCTCATTTAGATGCCCCCTTATGCCCTTGATAATGGGGAGGGTGCCCATAAAGGATTTTATAAGGGGAGAACCCCATCTGCTTCTTTAGCCGCCCACTTGCAGCTGCAGTCTGCCTCCCTGAAGGTCCCTTATCTCTCCCTGCCTAATGTTAACCCTTTCCCTATTTATTTCTTCCTCTGGAATAGGGCCCCTAACTGCCATTAGGGAATAGAGACGAGGACTGTACTGGCTTCTTCAGGCTGATAAGGGACGGTGTAGGGGTACAGCAGTTAGAGTCTACCCAAGGGTAAGTTAAGTGGCCCACAGTATAGTTTTACAGGAAGGCTGGCAGGCATGAGGTGGCATAAACATTAGCAGACACAAACAGAAAAAACACAAAGTAAAGATTATACTGACCAACAAGATGGCATCTTAAGATAATGTCCCCAATTTCCAAACCTGTCAAACAATCTAGGAGAGACCCTGACATTGTTTACAACATATATCAGGGAATCTCTCATAACCCAGGTGACGGAGGATCAGGAGCAGTAAGTAATTAATGGTGGCTCTATTTTTTAAGAGGTTGGCCCTAACTTAATTAAAAAAAAATTTTTTTAAGCATGTAATGCTTGTGAGGTGTTATTTAGAGTTTTGCTGAGTATAAGCAGACAGTTTGCTTTATTCTGAGGTGTAAAACTTTTCCAAGAGCCAGGAGTTCTACTAGAGAAAGAGTCAAGGCAGCCATGTACCATTATTTAAAAAAAGATTTGGAGTGCCTGGGTGGCTCAGTCGGTTGAGTGTCCGACTTTGACTCAGGTCATGATCTCACAGCTCGTGAGTTCGAGCCCCACGTTGGGCTCTGTGCTGACAGCTCAGAACCTGGAGTCTGCTTCAGATTCTGTGTCCCTCTCTCAGTGTGCCCCTTCCTTGCTCATGCTCTGTCTCTGTCTCTCTCTCTCAAGAATAAATAAAAAACATTAAAAAATAAAAATAAATAAAAAAAGATTTTTTTAATGTTTATTTATTTTGAAGGAGAGAGAGAGAGAGAGAGAGAGAGAGAGAGAGAGAGAATTAACGGGGGAGGGGCAGAGAGAGAGAGGGAGACACAGAATCCGAAGTGGGTTCCAGGCTCTGAGCTGTCAGCACAAAGCCCGACATGGGGCTCAAACTCACGAGCTGTGAGATCATGACCTCAGCCGAAGTCAGACCCTTAACCGACTAAGCCACCCAGGCGCCCCAGCCATTTACCACTATTAATTTCCAAATTTGTTGGTACGCCAAACCCTGGTATTATTTTATAAAGAAGAACATTTATTGCTCTTTGTGTCTTTTCTGTTTTGTAGGGGAAGGCCTTTACTCAATTAGTGAAAGTATCAACCCATACCAACAGATGTTGGGATTCCTTTGACCTTGGCATATGAGTGAAACCTAATTGTCAGTCTTTCCTAGATAGCCTCCAGTTCCTTGATTGCCTGGGAGAGCAAATTTGTGGTTTAGAGGATTGTTTCTAAGACATACATCATAGGCTGATACCACTTGCTGAACTGTCCTTGACAAAATTTTATTTTTTAGTAAACATCCGTTTTGCCATTTCATAACTTTTGTCCCTCCCTAAATGAAAGGCCTTATGCTGGGGCGCCTGGGTGGCTCAGTCAGTTGAGCGTCCGACTTCGGCTCAGGTCATGATCTCACACTCCGTGAGTTCGAGCCCCACGTCGGGCTCTGTGCTGACAGCTCAGAGCCTGGAGCCTGTTTCAGATTCTGTGTCTCCATCTCTCTCTGAACCTCCCCCGTTCATGCTCTCTCTGTCTCAAAAATCAATAAAGGTTAAAAAAATTTTTTTAAAGAAAGGCCTTATGCTATGTTTTAATGATCTTATACCTCTGTGAGCTTGGTAATAGTAATTGCCCTGCTCTGTTTGTAACCATCCCAAGGGCTGGAGACAGTGTCTAGAAGTCAGACCCTAGTTTATTTTCTTGGGAGAGTAGGTGGAATTGAGTCCCCTTTAATAATTGATATAGCAGGCAAATTATTTTCCTGAACCCTGGTATCCACAGCCTACAATATCCAGTAATTCCCAAAAACCTACGCAATTGCTTATTTGTTCTGGAGTTAGTAGTACTATAGTCTCTAATTCAGTTATAGTGTCCTTTCCTAGCAAGGGAGTAAGGCTCTCTGGCATTATCAGGAAAGAATGAGAAAAAAAATTAGTTTTTCCCATATGTATCCCAGGGACTGAGAGAAAAATTTAGCTATAAATTTTCTGGAGATGCCTCTAATAGTCATGCTGCGTTTGGATAGTTGTCCTGGAATGGAAAGGAGGAGAGAAAAGGTAGCTCTGGTGTCAAGAAGCAAATCAGGGGTGCTTGGGTGGCTCAGTCAGTTGAGCGTCTGACTTTGGCTCAGGTCATGATCTCACGGTTCGTGAGTTCGAGCCCCGCATGGGGCTCTGTGCTGACAGCTCAGAGCCTGGAGCCTGCTTCAGATTCTGTGGCTCCCTCTCTCTCTGCCCCACCCCCACTCATGCTCTGCCTCTCTCTGTCTTAAAAATAAATAAAACATTAAAAAAAAAATTTAATGTCACTTGGTGCCAGGACCTTAGGAAGTTCGGTCTCACATAGTACACGTGGCCATAACTAAGGCCTCAGATTTTTTTAAGCCTCCTTTTCTGTTTTTTTTTTTTTTTAATTCTTCTCTTCACTTGGTTGTAATATACCCAATCGGCGGCTTGTAAGAGCTCCTCCAGGGTCCCTTCCGGGCCAACAGCCATTTTTTGCAGTTTTCTCCAAATATCTGGGGCCAATCAAGTGACAAATTTATCTTTTAAAATCGTCTCAGCCTCAAGGGTGTTAGGGGATATAGCCATATATTTAATGAGAGCCTCCCTTAACCTTTCCAGGAAGGCCACCAGGGTTTTATTTTGTGTCTTTAAGATAGTGGCTAATTTAGCGTAATTTAAAGGTTTTACCTTAGACCTCCTGACCATATACAAAATTTCTTTCTAAAGATTTTCCTTCACAAACCTTTTACAACTTTCCTTTGCTTTTAGATTTTGACCTAAGCCCCTCTCCCCACCCCCCCACCCCCGTTTTTTTCAAACAACCAGTCTCATTTAGGACAAAATTAACTTTTTTTTTACCTTTAACAAAAAATATGTTTGCATTCCCTATGTATTTTTTTATATATCTACTTTTTCTCATGCAGAGTTGCTTTCCTTATTTTCATTAGTCTTAACTACATTTAGCAGAATTTTAACTCTTAGAAACCTTAGTCTCCAGTGAAAACTAAGTAGTAACCAATTGTGAATTATTACATCAGAATTTCTTAGATGGCAAACTTATGAATCAATTAAGCACAAAGCATATATTCCAACAGATCCAAATATCCTTAGTTTTTCTGCAACAAGTCAAAAGCACAAACCTACATCTAGTAATTAGTGCTTTAGCCTCTTATCTCATTAGATATCCAATGAATTTAATCCAAAATTATCATGCAAGCAAAAACTTTGACATTATAGGTTACCAAAGACTTTGAAAGCTATCTTAACAATTACCCATGAAAACTATGAGACAAAGTTAACCATTACTTTAAGTCATCCCTTTGCTAACAAATTGGAACAGAGATAACACGAGCTTATTTGACCTTTAGCAAATCTAGGTAGAATAAGTTTTTGTTTTCATTTAATTTGATAAACATTGTCTATCTCAAACCAACAAACTTAAATTAGTTTAAACACTGAATAGGTTTTACTCGGGTCCACTTAAGACAATTTGTTCCCCATGGTTAAGTTTTACCTGGAATGTTGGTGGGGAAATCTGAAATCAGTGGTCTTCACTGCTTGACATCTAGGGTGGGAGGAGGACCTGATGGTGCCTGAGGCATTGAGGAGCCAGGTGGTGCAGAAATAGGAGGGGCGGGGGGGGGGGGGGGCGGCGGGAGAAGGGAAGGCAGAAGAGACAAGGTGCCAGCAGAAGGCAGAGAAAGAGAATTTCCAGTTTTAAATCTTGTCAGCTCAGACAGAGGAGCAGACTCCAGGTTTCTTTTGTTTTGTTTTGTTTTCCACCAGTGGAATTGGGCTGGGCAGTCAATGTCAGTTCAGAGAAGACGGAATTCCTCCCAAAGGGAGTTTTGGCAGCTGCTTGGGAATATTCCTTAATGTTCACATTCTGAGGTAGAGTAACTAGAGACAGTTGGCTCTAATTGTCATAGTCACTGACCCAGGAAATGAATGAGAGACAAGTCCCCACACACAGACATACAGGGACTCCAACCCATTGCCCTACATTCAGCACTCTGGAGTTGCGGCTTTGCTCCTCCTCCCTTGTGGGACTACTAGGGCAACTCTGGGAGGAGATCCAGATCCCCTTCTGCCTCTTAGAGGCAGGTCTGCCAAAACAAACCCAGGTTCTTACCCGTAGGATGGGCGGTGCTCTCTGAGCTGGTTCCTGGGCCTGGTTCCACTGGTGCACATGGGGTCCTCACCCCAACACGCTGGGAGGGCTAGTCTCCTGTAGATTAAGCAGTCCGCTGGAGCTAGGCAAGGTCGCCTCTCCAGGTGCTCCGGTACTCCGAGGTTCATATCCCTGGTGGCAAAGGAGGTGGAAATACACCATCTCCGAATCCCAGACGTGAGCCCCCAAGCAATGTAGCAGGATTCTCACACAGAGAGTCATGACACCAAGGCTTTTCTTTCCAGGAAGCAACTTTATTCCTGCCGGCACTGCTCAGTTGGGTTCATACCCGAAGAACTGAGCCCTGAATGCCACATGGCATAGTTTTTTAAATATACTTCCTACTTCTTGGTCTCCCATATGTGGTAACACATAAACATTGCAGTCTAATTAAGTGGTCTCACGTTACAAGGTCATGAGCGATGTTGTCACCTACATTTAACCAGGTTGCCTTGACGTTTGTCTGGTTTTTTTCCTTCCCTGAGGGAGGGGACCCTATCACATTTCCAATGGTGTCCTGTTACAAGGAGAAGATTCTTATTGAACTAACGCAAACGATTGTAATTGCCATGAAAGAAAGAATACTCACTGAGAGTGTTTGAATTTCAAACGGTTTAGATAGAGAGAAAAGTTAAACGCTTCATTTTACAAATGAATGCTTTATGACATCTCTGTATATTATAGATATCTTAAGAGAAAGTTTCCTTAATCTGGAAGAGCAAACATTAGAGAACCAGCAATATTTCGAACAAGAGTCACAAAAACTCTAATCTTCCTCAGTTTATTTAGTCCCATGTTCCTAATTCTTGTTCAGTTTGAATATAGCTTTTTAGTTCTGGAAATCCTTACCCATCTTAGTATTAATATTAAAGTACTAATCTTACGATTAATCTTTAGGACAAATATCTGTATTTGCCCTAAAAGTCCTTTTTATGAATCTCCTTGAAGATGAAATATGTTTTGTGAGAGAATAAGGACAATTATAAATGACAAAATCTCAGAAATGGACATTGTTAAAGATCTGATGAGAGTTCATCATGATGCAATTAGTCAGGGAACTCAGTTATTTATGTGACACATAACACTTCAATAATCAGAATATCAAGTGAGGACCTTATACCAAAACATTAAAACATTAGGAATTGTGTATATATTTGAACAGTTATAATATTTGCCCATGCAATACAACCTAAGGTTTACCATTATTTGACAGTGTTTTTCCAAGTAACTTAGCATACCAAATAAAAAGTCCTAATTGGTCAAAAAGACTTCATTTACAATTTAAGTCTTGGGAAAGCTTGTTAAAAACTTAGAAAGTTATGAAGCACATCCTAAATAGGATTACAGATCATTACAAATCTTAAAACTTTAAATTATTTGTTCAACCAAGGTGGCAATAAGATCCTAAAGCAAATATGTAGCATTATATAGTTGTTAGCAAAACCTAGCTCCTTTAACATTGAGAAGTTTTAACTTTAAGTAATCAAAGACCTGATAAAGAAGAACCTAAAGCTTTAGTTTTCTCGACAGACAAAAGAGAAACAAAAACAAAAACAAAAACAAAAACCTCTGTTTCAAAAGCAGATAACTCCTATGTTTAGTAATCATTGCTTTAGCACTCCATCATTTTTGGAAAAAACCTAGATGTCCAATGAATTTAATCTCATTTGTCATGCAAACGTTAAAGAAAACTTTAAAGTTTCAGGTTACCAAAGACTTTGAAAGCTATCTCAACAATTACCCATGAAAACTTTGAGATAGGCAAATTTAACCATTACTTTAAGTCATCTTTTTTTAATTTAATTTTTTTTTAATTTACATCCAAATTACTTAGCATATAGTGCAACAATGATTTCAGGAGTAGATTCTTTAGCGCCCCTTACCCATTTAGCCCATCCCCCCCTCCCACAACCCCTCCCATAGCCCTCAGTTTGTTCTCCATATTTATGAGTCTCTTCTGTTTTGTCCCCGTCCCTGTTTTTATATTATTTTTGTTTCCCTTCCCTGACGTTCATCTGTTTTGTCTCTTAAAGTCCTCATATGAGTGAAGTCATATGATTTTTGTCTTTCTCTGACTGACTAATTTCACTTAGCATAATTACCCTCCAGTTCCATCCACGTAGTTGCAAATGGCAAGATTTCATTCTTTTTGATTGCTGAGTAATACTCCATTATATATATATATATATGTATATATAAAAACATATATATGTATATATATATTTTTTATATATACATATATAATGGATATATACATATATATTTATATACATATATATTTATATACATATATATATATATACCACATTTTCTTTATCCATTCATCCATCGATGGACATTTGGGCTCTTTCCATACTTTGGCTATTGTTGATAGTGCTGCTATAAACATGGGGGCGCATGTGTCCCTTCGAAACAGCACACCTGTATCCCGTGGATAAATGCCTAGTAGTGCAATTGCTGGGTCGTAGGGTAGTTGTATTTTTAGTTTTTTGAGGAACCTCCATACTGTTTTCCAGAGTGGCTGCACCAGCTTGCATTCCCACCAACAATGCAAAAGAGATCCTCTTTCTCCCCTCCTCACCAACATCTGTTGTTGCCTGAGTTGTTAATGTTAGCCATTCTGACAGGTGTAAGGTGATGTCTCATTGCGGTTTTGATTTGTATTTCCCTGATGATGAGTGATGTTGAGCATTGTTTCATGTGTCGGTTGGCCATCTGGATGTCTTCTTTGGAGAAGTGTCTATTCGTGTCTTTTGCCCATTTCTTCACTGGATTCTTTGTTTTCTGGGTGTTGAGTTTGAGAAGTTCTTTGTAGATTTTGGATACTAACCCTTTACCTGATATGTCATTTGCAAATATCTTCTCCCATTCTGTCAGTTGCCTTTTAGTTTTGCTGATTGTTTCCTTCTCTGTGCAGAAGCTTTTTATTTTGATGAGGTCCCAGTAGTTCATTTTTGCTTTTGTTTCCCTTGCCTCCAGAGACGTGTTGAGTAAGAAATTGCCGCGGGCAAGATCAAAGAGGTTTTTGCCTGCTTTCTCCTTTAGGTCTAAGGTGGGTCTCTTGTAAACAGCATATAGATGGATCTTGTTTTCTTATCCATTCTGTTACCTTATGTCTTTTGACTGGAGCATTGAGTCCATTGACGTTTAGAGTGTGTGTATATATATATATATATATATATATATATATATATATATATATATTTCATCTTTTCTCCCCTCGGAGAGTCCCCCTTAAAACTTCTTGCAGGGCTGGTTTAGTAGTCACAAACTCCTTTAATTTTTGTTTGTCTGGGAAACTTTTTATCTCTCCTTCTATTTTGAATGACAGCCTTGATGGATAAAGAATTCTTGGCTGCATATTTTTCTGATTCAGCACGTGGAATATATCCTGCCTCTCCTTTCTGGCCTGCCAAGTTTCTGTGGATGGTCTGCTGCAAACCTGATCTGTCTTCCCTTGTAGGTTAGGGACTTTTTCCCCTTGGTGCTTTCATGATTCTCTCCTTGCCTGAGTATTTTGTGAATTTGACTATGATATGCCTTGTTGATGGTCGGTTTTTGTTGAAACTAATGGGGGTCGTCCTCTGTGCTTCCTGGATTTTGATGTCTGTGTCTTTCCCCAGGTTAGGAAAGTTTTCCACTATGATTTGCTCACATCACCCTTCTACCGCTATTTCTCTCTCTTCCTCTTCTGGGACCCTTGTGATTCTGATGTTTTCCTTTTTAATGGGTCACTGATTTCTCTAATTCTTAAATTGTGCTCTTTTGCCTGAATCTCCCTCTTTTTTTTCTGCTTCGTTATTCTCTATAAGTTTGTCCTCTATATCGCTGACTCTCTGTTCTGCCTCATCCATCCTTGTCACCCTGGCATCCATCCATGATTGCAGGTCAGTCACAGCATTTATTTCATTCTATTTTTTTTACTTGTTTTATCTCTGCAGAAAGGGATTCTAATCTGTTTTTGACTCCAGCTAGTATTCTTATTATCGTGATTGTAAATTCTGTTTCAGACATCTTGCTTGTATCTGTGTTGGTTAAATCCCTGGCTGTCGCTTCTTCATGCTCTTTCTTTTGGGGTGAACTCCTTCGTTTTGTCATTTTGAAGGGAGAAAAGGAATTAATGAGGTAGAAAAATTAAAATTAAAAAAGTATTAAAATTAAAAAATTAAAAACACACACACACAAACAAAATTGAATAAATGATGCTAGATCCTAGGTGTGTTTTGGTCTAGGTGTTGAAAGTGGTTTGACAGATTAGAGAAAAAAAAGGGGGTGGGAAGAAATCGTTTGAGAATTTAAAAAATGAATACACTGAAGTAGACTAAAATGAAACGATGGGAGTAAAATAAAATTTGAAAAAAATTACACAAAAGTAAAGAATATAGTAGAAAAAAGTTAAGGAAAAATTTTTTTAATAAAAATTAAAAATAAAAATGAATTTTCCCTTTCTGTATTCAAGAAAAAGAAAGGAAAAAGAGAAAAGAGAAAGAAACAGAAGGAAATCGTTTGAAAATTTGCAAAAGTGAATACACTGTAGTAGACTAAAATAAAATGATGGAAGTAAAATAGAATTTGAAAAAATTTACCCCAAAATTAAAAAAAAGGTAAAAAAATTAAAGAAAAATATTTTAATATAAACTGAAAGTAAAAATGAAGTTTTTCTCTCTGTATTCAAGCAAAAGAAAAGAAACGAAAAAGAGAAAAAAGAAAGAGAAAAAAAGAGGAAATCGTTTGAAAATTTGAAAGAGTGAATACACTGAAGTAGACTAAAATAAAATGATGGAAGTAAAATAGAGTTTGAAAAAATTTACACAAACATAAAAATATGGTAAAAAATTTAAAGAAAAATATTTTTAATAAAAAATTGAAAACAAAAATGATTTTTTCTCATTCTGTATTCACAAAAAAGAAAAGAAGTGAAAGAGAGAAAAAAGAAGGAAAGAAAATTGAATAGATGGACCTGCTGACAGATTGAAATAGGACTGAAATTACTTCGTTTTCCCCTAGAAGTCAGACTATGAAGCGCTTTATAGTCCATAAACTAAGCAGGTGGTGAGACTTACGTTCTTGAAGAGCGAGGTTGGCCCAGTTGGGCGCGGCTCAGTGTAATGGCTTCGTTCTCCACTAGATGGCGCTGCTAGCCTACTGGGGTGGAGTGTTGTGGCACTCGTAGGTGCGCCTGCGCACACGCAGGAGTGGTGAAAATAGTGTCACCCAGCTACCCAGACTCTAGTATCGGAACTCTGTTCTGCCCGGTCAGCAACCGTGCACCCATCTTCTGTCTTCAGCTTTCATCCACTCCCCGCTTTTTCACTGTCCGTGACCAAGCCCCAGGCAGTACCTCTCTCCCGAGTTATGTCTCCGATGCGGCTGTTTTCCCCGGCCCCTTACTTCTGAAGGCCTGTGGCTTTGAGCCATTCTGCCCCTCTGCGGGAGGGTCCCACCAAGCAATGGCCAAATGTCGGCTGCACCCAGGAACGCCTGCTAGACCCTGATGCTGCCAGTGCCCCAAGACTGCAGCCAGGTGCCAGCCCGCCCCAGAAACAGTTCGCGAGATAGTGTAGCAACAGCTTTTCAGGGATTATGGAAAACCACAACACACATCTGGCACCAGCCTTCACCCTTAACGACCTTGTTCCAGTACCAGTGAATGTGGCCATTCTCTGGGGTCTGGTGGGACCAGGTGACTTCAACAGTCTCTACCAAATGTCCTTCCAGCAGTGGAACCGCTTATCCCCGTGTGGCCCGAGAACCTCCTGGACCCCACTCTGTTCCTGGGGATTCGCCCTTCCCACCAGAGCACCACCAGCTATCGAGCTGTGGAGTTGCAGACTTTGTGCTCCCCTTGTTTACAGTCTTAATGGAATTTAAACCTTCTCCTTTCTCCTTTCTCCCTTTTTAGTTTAGTCCCTGTGGCTGTTTCCAATTTTCCACTTTCTCTCCAGCTGCTTTTGAGGAGGGGTGCTTTTCCCACATCCCCCCTGCCCCCGCACCACGCCATCTCTGTCCTCTCTCTCTCCACCCACAAAATCACCTCCCTGCAAGCCGTGGCTTCTCACTCCCCAAGTTCACCTCTCCGCGCCACATACCTGCTGAATTCCCTGGTTCAGGTTGTGCAGATTGTTGTGTTAATCCTCCAATCAGTTTTCTAGGTGTGCAGGATGGTTTAGTGTTGGTCTGGATGTATTTCATGGATGCGAGACACACAAAAAACTTCCATGCTGTTCTGCCATCTTCTATATTTCCTTCTATATTTACTCTGCTCAGAAGTGAACTCTCTCCTTCCAGACCTCCTCAGACCTACTAGCAGCCTGGATGGAACCACGCCCCGGAAGTCTAAGTCATCTTTCTACTAACAGATAGCAACAGAGGTAAAATGAGCTTATTTGACCTTTTGTAAATCTGGGTAGAATAAAAGTTTCATATTTAATGTTGATAAATCTAAAGACAGGTCCAACAAACTTAAATTAGTTTAAACACCAAATGTGTTCCATCTACGTCCACTTAAAAGACAATCAATCTGTTCCCCATTATTAGTGTTTTTTTTTAACATTTATTTATTATTGAGAAACAGGGAGAGACAGAGCATGGGCATGGGAAGGGACTAGAGGGGGAGACACAGAATGTGAAGCAGGCTCCAGGCTCCGAGCTGTCAGCACAGAGCCCAACATGGGGCTTGAGCCCACAAACCACGAGATCATGACCTGAGCCAAAGTCGGACGCTTAACCGACTGAGCCACCCAGGCACCCCCATCCCCATTATTAGTTTTTACCTGGAACACCAGTGGGAGAATCTGAAGTGGGTGGTCCAAAGGTGTGCTCTTTGCTCCTTGACCTTGGGGGTGGGAGGAAGAGCCAGTGGTGCCTGAGGCACTGAGGATGGTATAGGAACCAGTTATAAAGGCTGCACCCAAGGTGGTGCAGAAACAGGAGGAGGGGGAGGGGAACGCAGAAGAGGTGAGGTGCCAGCAGAAGGCAGAGAAGGAAAATTTTCTGGTTTTAATCTTGTCAGCTCTGTCAGAGGCACAGGCACCAGTTTTTTGTTCCACCAAAGTGGAATTAGGCAGTGCATGTCAGGCCGGAGAAGACAGGGAACTTCCCCAAAACAAATGGATTTTTGGCAGCTGCTTGGGAATATTCTTTAACGTCTCCTTCCCGAGGTAGACTAACCACAGTTGGTTCCAACTGCAGATGTTAACCAGGGAAATGAATGAGGGAGAAGCCCTCACATCTATTAGGAGGAGGAACAGAGAGAAAGAGTCAGCATCCCCTTTGTCAGGGATGACCTGTGTTTCCTGCAGTAACCTGGGTTCTGTTAGAAGGAGGCCTGTTTAGACAATTATCATCCGATATATCAGGAGGTAGTTTACTGGCCTGGTTAGTAACCAAACACGTCTGCAAGAGGCCCCTGGGTCCGGGTAGCCGTGAAGGCCTGGACCTAAGGTACCTCCATCCATTTTCCCTGTTTACTAAGGCCATGCAGTGTTACAGGATCAGTCCTTTCTACATTTTGCAAGCCAAATTGTTTCCAGTGGGTTAAAAAGGCATCCCAAGGGAGAATCCTTGGGGACTGAAGAGGAGTTCTCCATGCTCCTCCTAGAGAGAAAAGTAGAGAGACAGAAGGCCCATTACCCCTAGAATCCCCCCTGACTCCCAGGTGGCATCCCATGAGCAGGATATGTCAGAGGTTCCTGGCGTCAGAGTAACCTGAAGCATCCTTTGAACAAAATCACTATGACCACCGACCAGCTGACTAAGGGCTCCTGAAAGAGGGATGTTAGCATCCCCCCCACTTTCCCTCTGCATTCTAGACTACGGATGGGTGCCTGGTGTATGAACCAAATCACCTTACCCTGAAAGCTGCGCCCTAAAAGGCCGTTCCTTGAAGAACGTGCCCTGATGGTCATGTCCTGATTACCCAGTCATTGAAGAGCATGCCGCAGAGGCCATGCTTTAGTTTCTTGAAGAACCTGCCATTTTTAACCCATGGCAAACACTAGAAAAGTTTTACAAGGGGGAATTACCCAATTTTGTAATTTAAGTAGTAGTTAGTAGAGGACATTGACAGAAAGCAGCACAGATAGAAATCCATCATGATCTAAGCCACATTCCAACACATATAGTCTTCATAGCCAATTTCCTTAGGAAATGGTCTCCAGTTGGGTTTTATTTCAATCGGGTACTGGTTTCAGCCAGCTCCCAGTGGAGTTCTCAAGGCCAGAAGCGGCTAGACCAGAGATGTGGAGGGGATCATGTTAGACTAATGAGGAGGAAACCTCACACGGGAGTCTTAAGGTTGGCAGCCATCCTGGTGACTCAGGTGGCCATCCCGTGCCCTAGACAGACACGTTTGTATAAGGACAGGGATAAAGACAGGGCATAAAGTTTCTGGATCTTATTACCATTCCGGCCAGGGTACTAACTTCCAGCCAAAAGGCAGGCTTTCTTCTCCCCACGGAGTAGCCACGGGCTAGAGGATTGCCGCCTGAGAGCTCGACATGAAAGTGTTCCGATAAGAGCATACTCCTCGAAAAGCCCTTGAAATGAGAGTAAAGGAAGGAAAGAGAAAAGTATATTCATTAAATTTGCACCAAAGCTCAGAGTCCAGATGAAAAGACTGATAGCCCCACGTTAGGTGCCATATGATGAAGTTTTGGGGTGAAGTGCGGCGGGGGGGGGGGCATTCATGGGATCTGGAGCCGACGGCCAAGAAAGAATTCTTGAAGTCATTTTTGGTGCAAAAAGGTGATTTTATTAAACCATGGGGACAGGACCCATGGGCAGGAAGAGCTGCACTGGGGTCCTGATGGGTAACTCATTATATACCCTCAGGTTGGGAAGGGGTCAGAGATAGAGTAACTCTCTAAGGAATTTGGGGAAGCAAGGTTTCCAGGACCTTGAGGGTCTAGCTGTTGTTAGGAAAATGCCATTTATTACCGTTTCATAAAACCTCAGTCATGAGACCCTTCAGATGTATATCAGGGGCCATAAGCTGGGAGTATGATTGCCAGCATATACCTTGGGGCAGTTGAGATGGAAGGAAGTTGACTTACAGGATCCTTGAAGTTGGGATAATGTTAAGCTAAGGTTCTCTTTTGCCCCCAGCAAAGTGTCATCCTTGAGGCAGTGGAGCTCCTAGAGGGAGGTGACTCAGTCCTGTTTCAAGGACGTGTCAATGGGCTGTAGGCAGTAAGGGAATGTAATTTTTCATTTGCCTTAGTTTCCCACATTACCATGGCAAGCACTTAAACCCCTCTCCTTTGTTCTTGGGTAGCCAAGGCCAGGAGTGTCCAAGGGATATCACACACGTTCTACCTGAGTGGGGAGGGTGGTGCTGGTGCCAGCCTGTATTTTGCCCTCAGCCTGCCTTATGCTCCCTCATCACTTGGGAACAGTGCAAGTGATGACAGTGTAGCAACATCTTTAATGTGCTCAGATAAAATATCTTTCAGCCTAGAATTCTATATACTTAATGAAAATATCTTTCAAAATCAACGCAACATGACACTTTTTCAGAATACAAAAGGAAGTAGAATTCAACATCAGCAGACTGCGTTGAGAGAAAATTTAATGCATGTCCTTCAGGCATAGGGAAGTGATACAAAATGGAAATATGAGTTTATATAAAAGAAGAAAGGGAAACGGAAAGAATAGCTACATGGGCAAAGGTGTAAAATTTTTCATATTGTTTAAATATTTAAAAAATATGTTTATACAAAAATAATAACAATACAGGGTTGGGTTTTTGATATATGTAAAAGTAAGATGTTTTTAAAAAATAATGCATGTAGGACATGTGCATGCTCTCTCTCTCTTGCAATACTAAATGGTAAACTGAAACAGTGCTGACCTGTGAAGGCTGGGGTGCTGCCACATCACTCTCTCTTCCTTTCTTCTCACTGGAGATTTGGGGCTGAGTCATCATCCTTGCACATTAGGGGTCAGTGGTGGTAAGATGCAGAAGTAGTCAAAGAGATTCTGCTTCATTCTTGAGTCCAAGCCTGTGCTTCAACCCAACTCCACCAGAAGGCTCTAAATTTGAGGGGTGCTGGGAACTAGCCCAGTGAACAGTGTTCGACGCCCTCATGTCTGTGCCTCATTTAGAGAAAGCCCCGGGGAGAGGGCAGAGTGGCAGTGTAGGGTAGGGGGAAGATGTTGTTTTGTCCTGTGGACAAACACTAGTCCCATACCGTCAGATTCCTGCCAACACCTCCACATGCTCACATGCCCCTCACCCTACTCCATTTTAGAGGTTTAGATATAGGGAATTCCCAATACCAGCAGCAGGGCAACTTCCATCTGCAATTCCTTGTTTTGTCCCTGAGAGGACTCGGTTCTTTTCCAGTGCCCCACAATGGGGAATTCTCCATGGCATATTACATGAAAGACTTGATAAAATGTTTCCTTTTTTTTTTTTTTTCCTTTCTACAAATACAATGCAGACATCAGTCTATTACCTTCACGGTGTGTGCTTCCCACATAGCCACCTGAATGCAGCTGCTTCAGAATGAAGAGTGTGCTCTTCGTGTTTCCTGCCTGTAGCCTTGTCGCTGGTGAGAGCTCAGCCACCAGCTTTTCGCCAAAAGCAATGAGTGAGGTGGGACCTTTGTTGTCTTGATTTTTACAGACAGCTCTAAATTTTCATGGCCAACGTTAAGAGATGACAGTGAAAGAAAGAAAAGGAGGAACTTGTGGAATTCATTATTTTGATCACCACCCAGTAAGGTGTGCCTCTGGGGAGAGGCGCTCCTTAACTTTCCTCCTGCCCCTGGCTTTCTGCTTGTCACCTTGCAGTCCTACTTCCTGTCCCTCTCCCCCCACCTCTCCCTCGTCTCCGCTGAGTCCTCCCTCTCTCTTTGCCGCCACTTCTCTCTCTCTCCTTCCTAGATCGTTTCAGTCCTCCAGCTGGTTCTTCTGCTGAGTTTCTCTTTCTCCCTTCCATCCCGTTCCACATATTCCATATCTGGGTATCTTTCATCCCTTTGCTCTCCCTCACATATCCCTGTCTGTGTCCCCACTGTCAGGGCCCCAGGGAGCCACATCTGCGGGAGAGCATGAATATATACATTCACATACCAATCCCTCTACTGATTCTTATTCTTCCTTCCTTTCCATTCAGTTTCAATTATTCCTCCCACAAACATCCTGGAGAGTCTATTATGTAACAGGCATCGGAATAGGCCCTCAGGATATACAGTGGAGAACCAAACAGACAATGGCAACTTTCACCATGGGGCTGCGGCTGGAACGGGGAGACAGATGTTTCAACAAGCTTCTCTCTAACGACTCTATCCCCTTAGGACAAATACTGAAATGGAGCAAGTTTTCAGGGTGCTCAGAGAAAGGAAAAGAGGATGAGTAATTTAAATGGGGGATAAAGCGGTTTGTGGCCAGAAAAGGCCTTCATGGAAAACTGATGTGAAAGTTGAGACCTCAAAAGTAAGCCTGAGGTAGACAGTTGAGCACGAGAGGAAAATGGGTTACCAGGGCAGGGGCCCCAGGAGCAGCACTATAAAGCCCCTAAGGCAGTCACAAGTGTGACTCTCACGGGCCTAAGAGAAGGTCAGAATAGTTTAAGCGAAGGGACCGTGGGGATATTTAGGGTCAGGGGTTGACAAAATCTTATTTCCAGCTCATATCACTATTCTCATGATTCTTTCAGGCCAGACCCCTCACTTGTCATTCATTTGTTTGATCCTTTTTGTTGGCATTTTCCACTCCCACGCTATGCCTCTCACAGAGACAACAAATTCTATTGTGTTTAATGCATATCATTTTCTTTATGCAACTGAAAAATGCATACTGTGAGGCATCTGTTCTTAGTTTACATAATATTTGAGGTTTATATTTTATAAAGTTATAAAGTTTGTAATATATATCTCCCCATCCTCTGTCTTTTTTTTTAATTTATTTATTAATTTTTACAGAGAGAGAGAGCAAGAGCGAGAGCACACGTGCACACAAGAGTGGGGGAGTGGCAGAGAGAGAGGGAGAGAGAAAGAATCCCAAGCAGGCTCTGCACTGTCAGCACAGAGCCCGACACAGGGCTCAAACTCACAGACCTCGAGATCATGACCCAAACTGCAGTCAAGAGTTGGATGCTTAACTGACTGAGCCACCCAGGTGCCCTTAGTTCTGTTTCTAATTTTTGTGGAAACTCCACACTTTTTTTTCCATAGTGATCACACCATTCTTTATTCCCATCATAAGTGTATAAGTGTTCCAATTTCTCCAAATATTCACCACCACTTGTTATCTTTTTGTTATCTTCTGGAAATAGCCATCAAAATAGTTGTGACCTGATATGCCACTGTGGTTTTGATCTGCATTACCCTGATAGCTAGTGATGTTGGGCACCCTTTCCCATACCTGAAGGCCATTTGCACATGTTCTTTGGAAAAATGTCTATTCAGATACTTTACACATTTTACAATTGGGTTATTGTGTTTTTATTTGTTATTGAGTTGTAGGTGATTCTTACATATTTTGGTTTTTAACGCCATTGTCAGATAGATGGCCTACAAGTCTTTTGTTCCATTCTGTAGGATGCTATTCTGTTGACTGTATCTTTTGCTGTGCAGAAGCTCCTTAGTTTGATGCAGTTCTACTTGCCTTTTTTGCTTTGGTTGCCTGTGTGTTGTCAAATTCAAGAAAAAATTGCCGAGATCAACGTCAAGAAGTTTTCTCCCTGTGTTTTCTTTGAGGAGTTCTGAAGTTTTAGCTATCACATTTAAGTCTCAAATGCATTTTGAGTTCAATTTTTATGTTTGGTGTAGAGTAGGGGCCCACTTTTACTCTTTTCATGTGTATATACAGTTTTTCCACTACTGTTTGCTGAAGAGACTATCTTTTTCCCAACTGAGTGCTGACACCCTTGTTGAAGATTAGTTGTTCACATATATGTGGATTATTTCTGTTCCATTGGTCTATGTGTGTTTTTATTCCAATCGCATACTGTTTTAATTACTGTAGCCTTGTAATTTATTTTGTAATCTGTTTAGTAACATACTATAATGCCTTCAGCATTGTTCTTCTTTCACAAGATTACTTTGGCTCTTTGAGGTCTTTTGTAGTTCCATATGCATTTAGGGCTTCTTTTTTTTTTTTTTTTTTTTTTTTTTTTTGCTGTTTATTTTTATTTTTTTTTATTTTTTATTTTTTTTATTTTTTAATATATGAAATTTACTGTCAAATTGGTTTCCATACAACACCCAGTGCTCATCCCAAAAGGTGCCCTCCTCAATACCCATCACCCACCCTGCCCTCCCTCCCACCCCCCATCAACCCTCAGTTTGTTCTCAGTTTTTAACAGTCTCAAATGCTTTGGCTCTCTCCCACTCTAACCTCTTTTTTTTTTTTTCCCTCCCCTCCCCCATGGGTTTCTGTTATGTTTCTCAGGATCCACATAAGAGTGAAACCATATGGTATCTGTCTTTCTCTGTATGGCTTATTTCACTTAGCGTCACACTCTCCAGTTCCATCCATGTTGCTACAAAAGGCCATATTTCATTTTTTCTCATTGCCACGTAGTATTCCATTGTGTATATAAACCACAATTTCTTTATCCATTCATCAGTTGATGGACATTTAGGCTCTTTCCATAATTTGGCTATTGTTGAGAGTGCCGCTATAAACATTGGGGTACAGGTGCCCCTATGCATCAGTACTCCTGTATCCCTTGGATAAATTCCTAGCAGTGCTATTGCTGGGTCATAGGGTAGGTCTATGTTTAATTTTCTGAGGAACCTCCACACTGCTTTCCAGAGCGGCTGCACCAATTTGCATTCCCACCAACAGTGCAAGAGGGTTCCTGTTTCTCCACATCCTCTCCAGCATCTATAGTCTCCTGATTTCTTCATTTTGGCCACTC
Source organism: Panthera pardus (assembly GCF_024362965.1). NCBI lineage: Eukaryota > Metazoa > Chordata > Mammalia > Carnivora > Felidae > Panthera > Panthera pardus. Next base: position 50,246 of record NW_026526922.1, read on the forward strand.
TGACTGGCGTGAGGTGGTATCTGAGTGTGGTTTTGATTTGTATTTCCCTGATAAGGAGCGACGTTGAACATCTTTTCGTGTGCCTGTTGGCCATCTGGATGTCTTCTTTAGAGAAGTGTCTATTCATGTTTTCTGCCCATTTCTTCACTGGGTTATTTGTTTTTCGGGTGTGGAGTTTGATGAGCTCTTTATAGATTTTGGATACTAGCCCTTTGTCCGATGTGTCATTTGCAAATATCTTTTCCCATTCCGTTGGTTGCCTTTTAGTTTTGTTGGTTGTTTCCTTTGCTGTGCAGAAGCTTTTTATCTTCATAAGGTCCCAGGAATTCACTTTTGCTTTTAATTCCCTTGCCTTTGGGGATGTGCCGAGTAAGAGATTGCTACGGCTGAGGTCAGAGAGGTCTTTTCCTGCTTTCTCCTCTAAGGTTTTGATGGTTTCCTGTCTCACGTTCAGGTCCTTTATCCATTTTGAGTTTATTTTTGTGAATGGTGTGAGAAAGTGGTCTAGTTTCAACCTTCTGCATGTTGCTGTCCAGTTCTCCCAGCACCATTTGTTAAAGAGACTGTCTTTTTTCCATTGGATGTTCTTTCCTGCTTTGTCAAAGATGAGTTGGCCATACGTTTGTGGGTCTAGTTCTGGGGATTCTATTCTATTCCATTGGTCTATGTGTCTGTTTTTATGCCAATACCATGCTGTCTTGATGATGACAGCTTTGTAGTAGAGGGTAAAGTCTGGGATTGTGATGCCTCCTGCTTTGGTCTTCTTCTTCAAAATTACTTTGGCTATTCGGGGCCTTTTGTGGTTCCATATGAATTTTAGGATTGCTTGTTCTAGTTTCGAGAAGAATGCTGGTGCAATTTTGATTGGGATTGCATTGAATGTGTAGATAGCTTTGGGTAGTATTGACATTTTGACAATATTTATTCTTCCAATCCATGAGCACGGAATGTCTTTCCATTTCTTTATATCTTCTTCAATTACCTGCCTAAGCTTTCTAAAGTTTTCAGCATACAGGTCTTTTACATCTTTGGTTAGATTTATTCCTAGGTATTTTATGCTTCTTGGTGCAATTGTGAATGGGATCAGTTTCTTCATTTGTCTTTCTGTTGCTTCATTGTTAGTGTATAAGAATGCAACTGATTTCTGCACATTGATTTTGTATCCTGCAACTTTGCTGAATTCATGTATCAGTTCTAGCAGACTTCTGGTGGAGTCTATCGGATTTTCCATGTATAATATCATGTCATCTGCAAAAAGCGAAAGCTTGACTTCATCTTTGCCAATTTGGATGCCTTTGATTTCCTTTTGTTGTCTGATTGCTGATGCTAGAACTTCCAGCACTATATTAAACAGCAGCGGTGACAGTGGGCATCCCTGTCGTGTTCCTGATCTCAGGGAAAAAGCTCTCAGTTTTTCCCCGTTGAGGATGATGTTAGCTGTGGGCTTTTCATAAATGGCCTTTATGATCTTTAAGTATGTTCCTTCTATCCCGACTTTCTCAAGGGTTTTTATTAAGAAAGGGTGCTGGATTTTGTCAAAGGCCTTTTCTGCATCGATTGACAGGATCATATGGTTCTTCTCTTTTTTTTTGTTAATGTGATGTATCACGTTGATCGATTTGCGAATGTTGAACCAGCCCTGCATCCCAGGAATGAATCCCACTTGATCATGGTGAATAATTCTTTTTATATGCTGTTGAATTCGATTTGCTAGTATCTTATTAAGAATTTTTGCATCCATATTCATCAGGGATATTGGCCTGTAGTTCTCTTTTTTTACTGGGTCTCTGTCTGGTTTAGGAATCAAAGTAATACTGGCTTCATAGAATGAGTCTGGAAGTTTTCCTTCCCTTTCTATTTCTTGGAATAGCTTGAGAAGGATAGGTATTATCTCTGCTTTAAATGTCTGGTAGAACTCCCCTGGGAAGCCATCTGGCCCTGGACTCTTATTTGTTGGGAGATTTTTGATAACCGATTCAATTTCTTCGCTGGTTATGGGTCTGTTCAAGCTTTCTATTTCCTCCTGATTGAGGTTTGGAAGAGTGTGGGTGTTTAGAAATTTGTCCATTTCTTCCAGGTTGTCCAATTTGCTGGCATATAATTTTTCATAGTATTCCCTGATAATTGTTTGTATCTCTGAGGGATTGGTTGTAATCATTCCATTTTCATTCATGATTTTATCTATTTGGGTCATCTCCCTTTTCTTTTTGAGAAGCCTGGCTAGAGGTTTGTCAATTTTGTTTATTTTTTCAAAAAACCAACTCTTGGTTTCGTTGATCTGCTCTACAGTTTTTTTAGATTCTATATTGTTTATTTCTGCTCTGATCTTTATGATTTCTCTTCTTCTGCTGGGTTTAGGCTGCCTTTGCTGTTCTGCTTCTATTTCCTTTAGGTGTGCTGTTAGATTTTGTATTTGGGATTTTTCTTGTTTCTTGAGATAGGCCTGGATTGCAATGTATTTTCCTCTCGGGACTGCCTTCGCTGCATCCCAAAGGGTTTGGATTGTTGCCTTTTCATTTTCGTTTGTTTCCATATAGTTTTTAATTTCTTCTCGAATTGCCTGGTTGACCCACTCATTCGTTAGTAGGGTGTTCTTTAACCTCCATGCTTTTGGAGGTTTTCCAGACTTTTTCCTGTGGTTGATTTCAAGCTTCATAGCATTGTGGTCTGAAAGTATGCATGGTATAATTTCAATTCTTGTAAACTTATGAAGGGCTGTTTTGTGACCCAGTATATGATCTATCTTGGAGAATGTTCCATGTGCACTCGAGAAGAAAGTATATTCTGTTGCTTTGGGATGCAGAGTTCTAAATATATCTGTCAAGTCCATCTGATCCAATGTATCATTCAGGGCCCTTGTTTCTTTATTGACTGTGTGTCTAGATGATCTATCCATTTCTGTAAGTGGGGTGTTAAAGTCCCCTGCAATGACCACATTCTTATCAATAAGGTTGCTTATGTTTATGAGTAATTGTTTTATATATCTGGGGGCTCGGGTATTTGGCGCATAGACATTTATAATAGTTAGCTCTTCCTGGTGGATAGACCCTGTGATTATTATATAATGCCCTTCTTCATCTCTTGTTACAGCCTTTAATTTAAAGTCTAGTTTGTCTGATAGAAGTATGGCTACTCCAGCTTTCTTTTGGCTTCCAGGAGCATGATAAATAGTTCTCCATCCCCTCACTCTCAATATAAATGTGTCCTCAGATCTAAAATGAGTCTCTTGTAGACAGCAAATAGATGGGTCTTGTTTTTTTATCCATTCTGATACCCTATGTCTTTTAGTTGGCGCATTTAATCCATTTACATTCAGTGTTATTATAGAAAGATATGGGTTTAGAGTCATTGTGATGTCTGTATGTTTTATGCTTGTAGTGATGTCTCTGGTACTTTGTCTCACAGGATCCCCCTTAGGATCTCTTGTAGGGCTGGTTTCGTGGTGACAAATTCCTTCAGTTTTTGTTTGTTTGGGAAGACCTTTATCTCTCCTTCTATTCTAAATGACAGACTTGCTGGATAAAGGATTCTCGGCTGCATATTTTTTCTGTTTAGCACACTGTAGATATCGTGCCAAGCCTTTCTGGCCTGCCAAGTTTCAAAGGAGAGATCAGTCACGAGTCTTATAGGTCTCCCTTTATATGTGAGGGCACGTTTATCCCTTGCTGCTTTCAGAATTTTCTCTTTATCCTAGTATTTTGCCAGTTTCACTATGATATGTCGTGCAGAAGATCGATTCAAGTTACGTCTGAAGGGAGTTCTCTGTGCCTCTTGGATTTCAATGCCTTTTTCCTTCCCTAGTTCAGGGAAGTTCTCAGCTATAATTTGTTCAAGTACCCCTTCAGCACCCTTCCCTCTCTCTTCCTCCTCTGGGATACCAATTATGCGTATATTATTTTTTTTTAGTGTATCACTTAGTTCTCTAATTTTCCCCTCATACTCCTGGATTTTTTTATCTCTCTTTCTTTCAGCTTCCTCTTTCTCCATAACTTTATCTTCTAGTTCACCTATTCTCTCCTCTGCCTCTTCAAGCCGAGCCATCGTGGATTCCATTTTGTTTTGCAATTCGTTTAAAGCGTTTTTCAACTCCTCGTGACTGTTCCTTAGTCCCTCGATCTTTGTGGCAAGAGATTCTCTGCTGTCCTGTATACTGTTTTCAAGCCCAGCGATTAATTTTATGACTATTATTCTAAATTCACTTTCTGTTATATTATTTAAATCCTTTTTGATCAGTTCATTAGCTGTTGTTATTTCCTGGAGATTCTTCTGAGGGGAATTCTTCCGTTTGGTCATTTTGGAGAGTCCCTGGCGTGGTGAGGACCTGCAGGGCACTTCCCCTGTGCTGTGGTGTATAACTGGAGTTAGTGGGCGGGGCCGCAGTCCGACCCGATGTCTGCCCGCAGCCCACTGCTGGGGCCACAGTCAGACTGGTGTGTGCCTTCTCTTCCCCTCTCCTCTGGGCGGGATTCACTGTGGGGTGGCGTGTCCCGTCTGAGCTACTTGCACACTGCCAGGCTTGTGTTGCTGGGGATCTGGCGTATTAGCTGGGGTGGGTAGGCAAGGTGCACGGGGGCTGGAGGGGCAGGCTTAGCTCGCTTCTCCTTAGGTGATCCACTTCAGGAGGAGCCCTGTGGCAGCGGGAGGGAGTCAGATCCGCGGCCGGAGGTTTGGCTCCGCAGAAGCACAGAGTTGGGTGTTTGCGTGGAGGGAGCAAGTTCTCTGGCAGGAACTGGTTCCCTTTGGGATTTTGGCTGGGGGATGGGCGGGGGAGATGGCGCTGGCGCCTTTGTTCCCCGCCAAGCTGAGCTCTGCCGTCCGGGGGCTCAGCAGCTCTCCCTCCCTTTGTCCTCCAGCCTTCCCGCTTTCCGAGCGGAGCTGTTAACTTCTGACCTCCCAGACGCTAAGTCGCGCTTGCTGTCGGAACACAGTCTGTCCGGCCCCTCCGCTTTTGCCAGCCAGACTCGGGGGCTCTGCTTGGCCGGCGAGCCGCCCCTCCGCCCCGGCTCCCTCCCGCCAGTCCGTGGAGCGCGCACCGCCTCGCCGCCCTTCCTACCCTCTTCCGTGGGCCTCTGGTCTGCGCTTGACTCCGGAGACTCCCTTCTGCTAATCCTCTGGCGGTTTTCTGGGTTCTTTAGGCAGGTGTAGGTGGAATCTAAGTGATCGGCAGGACGCGCTGTGAGCCCCGCGTCCTCCTACGCCGCCATCTTCCGGAACCCAGCCGCATTTAGGGCTTCTTTTTATTTCTGTGAGAAATGCCATTGGTATTTTTTATTTCCAGTATAGATAGTGTGCAGTGGTATATTAGTGTCAGGTGTACAATATAGTGATTCAACTATTCTATACAATACTCAGTGTTCATTATAAGTGTCCTCTTAATCTCTCTCACCTTTTTCACCCATCCTCACACCATCCTCCCCTCTGCAAACCACCAGTTCTCCCCATTTAACAGTCAATTTTTTTGTTTGTCTCTTTTTTTCTTTGTTCCTTTGTTTTGTTTCTTAAATTCCACATATGAGCAAAATCATATGGTATTTGTTTTTCTTTGACTTATTTAGCATAGTATCATACATTTTAGACCCATTCATTTTGTTGCAAATGGCAAGATTCCACTCATTTTCATGGCTGAGTAATATATCGCTGTCTTTATCCATTCATCTATCAATGGACACTTGGGTTGCTTCCATAGTCTGGCTATTGTGATAATGCTGCTATAAATATAGGATGCATATACCTTTTCAAAATAGTATTTTTATATTCTTTGGGAAATACCCAGTAGTGGAATTACTGGATCCTATGGTAATTCTATCTTTAACTTTTTTGAGGAAATTCCATACTGTTTTGCACAGTGGCTGCACCGGTTTGCATTCCTACCAACAGTGCACAAGGGTTCCTTTTTCTCCACATCCTTGCCAACATCTGTTGTTTCCTGGGTTGTTCATTTTAGCCATTCTGACCGGTGTGAGTTGGTATCTCATTGTGGTTTTGATTTGCATTCCCCTGATTTGTGATGATGAGCATCTAATCTCTTCATGGATTTGTTGGCCATCTGTATGATTTCTTCGAAAAAAAAAAAAAGTCTATTGATGTCTTCTGCCCATTTCTTAAGTGGACTATTTGTTTTTTGGGTGTTAAGTTCGATAAGTTCATTATGGATTTTGTATACTAACCCTTAATCAGATACGCCATTTGTAAATATCTTCTCCCATTCTGTAGGTTGCCTTTTAGTTTTGTTGACTGTTTCCTTTGCTGTGCAGGAGCCTTTTGTCTTGAGGAGGTCGCAAAAGTTCATTTTTCCTTTCGCTTGCCTTGCCTCTGGAGACGTATTTAGTAAGAAGTTGCTTTGGCTGATGTCCAAGAGGTTGCTGCCTTTGTTCTCTTCTAGGATTTTGATGTTTTCCTGTCTCATATTTAGATCTTTCAGCCATTTTGAATTTATTTATGTGTATGGTGCAAGAAAGTGGTCCATTTTCATTCTTCAGGATGTAGCTATCTAGTTTTCCCAACGCCATTTGTTGAAGAGACTGTCTTTTCCTCCATTGGACATTCTTTCCTGGTTTGTTGAAGATTAGTTGACCATATAGTTGTGGGTCTATTTCTGGGTTTTCTAGTTTGTTCCATTGGTCTACATGTCTGTGTTTGTGCGAGTACCATACTGTCTTGATCACTGCAACTTTGTAATATAACTTGAAGTCCTGAATTATGATGCCTCCAGCTCTGCTTTTCTTTTTTTAAGATTGCTTTAACTGTTTGGGATCTTTCATGGTTCCATCCCAGTTTTAGGATCATTTGTTCTAGCTCTGTGAAAAATGCTGGTGGTATTTTGATAGAGATTGCATTAAGTGTGTAGATTGCTTTGGATAGTATAAACATTTTAACAATATTTGTTCTTCCAATCCATGAGCATGGAATGTCTTTCCATTTCTTTGTGTCATCTTCAATTTCTTTCATCAGCGTTTTATAGTTTTCAGCATACAGATCTTTTACCTCTTTGGTTAGGTTTATTCCTAGGTACTTTATGCTTTGCTGCAATTGTAAATGGGATTGATTCCTTGATTTCTCTTTCTGCAGCTTCATTATTGCTGTATAGAAATGCAACGGATTTCTGTATGCTGATTTTGTATCCTGTGATTTTACTGAATTCATGTATCTGTTCTAGAACATTTTTGGTGGAGTCTTTCGGGTTTTCTACGTAGAGTATCATGTCATCTGCAAATACTGACGTATTCGCAGTTTGACTTATTCCTTGCCAATTTGAATGCCTTTTATTTCCTTTGTTTTCTGATTGCCGAGGCTAGGACTTCCAGTACTATGTTAAATAACAGTGATGGGAGTGGACATTTCTGTCTTCTTCCTGAGTGTAGAGGGAAAGCTCTCAGTTTTTCCCCACTGAGGATTATATTACCTGTGGATCTTGTATATATAACCTTTATGATGGTGAGATATGTTTCCTCTATCCCCACTTTGTGGAGGTTTTTTTTTTTTTTTTTTTTTTTGTCAAGAATAGATGTTGTATTTTGTCAAATGCTTTTTCTGCATCTATTGAGAGGATCGTATAGTTCTTATCCTTTCTTTCATTAATGTGATGTATTACATTGATTAATTTATGAATATTGAACCACACTTGCAGCCCAGGAATAAATCCCACTGATTGTGGTCAATGATTCTTTTAGTGTATTGTTGGATTTGATTTGCTAGTATGTTGTCGAGCATTTTTGCACCCAGGTTCATTGCGTATGCTGGCCTGTAGTTCTCTTTTTTAGTGGGGTCATTGTCTGGTTTTGGAATCAAGGTAATGCTGGCCTTGTAGAATGAGTTTTGAAGTTTTCTTTCCATTTTTATTTTTTGGAAACTGAGAAGAACTGGTATTATCTCTTCTTTAAATGTTTGGTAGAATTCCCCTGGGAAGCCATCTGACCCTGAAGTTTTGCTTGTTGGGAGATTTTTGAGTACTGACTCAATTTCTTTGCTAGTTATCAGCCTGTTCAAGTTTTCAATTTCCTCCTGTTTCAGTTTTGGCAGTTTATATGTTTCAAGGAAATTATCCATTTCTTTCAGATTGCCCAGTTTGTTGCCATATAATTTTTTCATGATATTCTCTTGTAATTGTTCGTATTTCTGTGGTGTTGGTTGTGGTCTCTCCTTTATCATTCGTGATTTCATTTATTTGGGTTCTTTCCCATTTCTTTTTAATAAGTCTAGCTAGGGGTTTATAAATTTTACTAACGCTTTCAAAGAAACAGCTATTGTTTTCATTGATCCATTCTACTGATTTTGTTTGTTTGTTTGTTTGTTTGTTTCTATATGATTCATTTCTGCTCTCATTTTTATGAATGGTGCTAGTCTTCATTTATTGTTCTTTTTCCAGCTCCTTTAGGTATAAGGTTAGGTTGTTTATTTGATATTTTTCTTGCTTCTTGAGGTAGATCTGTATTGCTTCCATCTTATACTTCCATCTTATAACCACTTTTGCTGCATCCCAAGGGTTTTGGACTGTCATGTTTTCATTCACTTGTTTCTGTGTATTTTTAAATTTCTTCATTAATTTCTGGTTGACCCACTCATTCTTTAGTATGATGTTCTTTAACCTCCACGTGTTTGTTGTCTTTCCAAATTTTTTCTTGTCATTTTCTCCAAGTTTCATAGTGTTGTGGTTGGAAAATATGCATGGTGTGACTTCGATATTCTTGAACTTGTTGAGGCTTTTTTCGGGGGCCTACTATGTGATCTATTCTGGAGACTTTTCCATGTGCACTTGAACAGAATGTGAATTCTGTTGTTTGAGAATAGAATGTTCTGAATATATCTGTTAAATCCATCTGTTCCAATGTGCCATTCAAAGCCATTGTTTCCTTGTTGATTTTCTGTTTAGATGACCTGTCCATTGCTGTAAGTGGCTTTAAGTTCCCCTACTATTACTGTATTATTATTGATTAGTTCTTTTATGTTTCTTATTAACTGCCTTGTGTATTTTACTCCAGGCATTTTTCAAACTGCTGCTTCTATGCTGTCTCTCTGGGGGCTGTTTGTTATGCTGTCTTTTTAAGAGCAGGGATTCGGTACATTGTCAACCTTAGGCTCTCCAGAGCAGAGCCTGCTGATTTTAAATGCCAGATGTTAAGCTCCACTGATGGTAAGAACTCAGGAAATTAAGCCCCAGTGATTTTCAAAGCCAAATGTCATGAGGATTCATCTTCTCAGTGTGGATCCCCCATGTCTGGGATATCTAGTGTGAGGTTTGCTCCTCTCCCTTCTCCAGGCCTCCAGCGTCCCTCCCTCTGGCAGTCTTGGTGGGTCATTTTGTCTCCCAGCCATGTCTCTTCCCTTCCTACCTGTTTCAATGTGGCTTGTTCTCTACATTTAGCTGTTGAGAGTCTGAGCTGCCACTCCTCAGGTCGTTTTCTGGGCTATTTACACTGGTTTGGGTGTTATCTAGGTGTATCCATGGCATGAGGTGAACTTAGGATCCTCCTACTTGCCATCTTCCCTGGGAGTCCCCATTGGTATTTTGATAGGGATTGCACTGAATGTATAGATGGCTTTAAGTAGTAAGAACACTTTAACAATATTTACTGTTCTAATCAATGAACATGAGATGTAGAATAAAAGCCTCAAATAAACCACCTAACTTTGCATTTCAAGGAACTAGAAAAAAAAAACAAAATAAACTAAGCTGAAAGCGGAAGGAAGAACATAGTTATAGGGCAGAATAAATGGGGGAAAAAAAGCCAAAAACTAATTGAAAATATCTTACAGTGGATTTTTTTAAAGAGATAAACATTGATAAAACTTTAGCTAGACTAAGAGAAAAAGAAAGGGGAGTGAAAGAAATTCAGAGTCCAAAGAAGACACATTGTCGTGGATGCCACTGAAATGAAAAAATTCATAAGAGAATACTATGAACATTTATACTCCAACAAAGGGTATAACTTAACATAAATGGGTAAGTTACTCAAAACCTACATTCTACCAAGACTGACTCATGAAGAAATAGCAATACAAATTATGAATATACCGATAAATGAGTTAGGAGGTGGAATTAAATATCATAAACCTCCCAAAAAGAAAACTCTATGACCAGATGACTTCACTGGTGAATTCTACCAAATATTTAAAAGATAGTTAATACCAACCCTTCTCAAAGTCTGCCCAAAAATTTGAAGAGAAGAGTAGCTTTCCAAGCTCATTCTACATGGCCAGCATTGTCCTGATACCAAAACCAGATAAAGTCACTATAAGAAAACTGTAGACTAATATCTCTGATGAATACAAACATAAAAAATTTCAACAAAATATTATCAGACCGAATTCAAAAACACATTAAAATGATTATACATCAGGACCCAGTGGCATTTATTCCTAGGATGCCAGAATGGTTAAATATATGCAAATGAATACATGTAATATGTTGCATTAACAGAATGAAAGATAAAAATCATGAGATCATTGCAATAAATACAGAAGAAGCATTTAACAAAATTCAACACCCTCTCATGATAAAAGCTTCCAATGCACTGAGCATAAAATGAAAAAAAAAAAAAAAAAAAAAAAAAGGCAACCCCTCAATGTAATCAAGGCCCAGTACAACAAACCCACAGCTGACATTACCCTCAATGGAGAAAGTTTGAAAGCTTTTTCTCTCAGAAACAAGACAAGGATGCCCACTCTTAGGCAAGACAAAGGGGGAAAAAAGCATCAAAATCAGAAAAGAAGAAGTAACATTGTCACTTTGGGAGATGCTATGATTTTGTATATAGAAAACCTTAAAGATTCATTTAAAAAACTGTTGGAACTAATCAAAAATTTCGATACAGTTGTAGGACATAAAATAAACATAAATGAATCAATTTCATCTTTATACACTAATTATGAAACATTTGATGAGAAAATGAAGGAAACTGGCCCATTCTTAATATGCTCAGAAATAATAAAATACTTTGGAATAGATTTAACCAAGGAGTTAAAAGATGGTGTAGTGGAAACCATAAAGTATTGACCAAAGAAATTAAAAGGACAAATGTGTTGACCCTGAATAAGATCTTCTCTTATTCTTAGTTATTTTTTTAATGAAATGACGATAACTGAGCATACAGATTTTTTTTTTAATGAAAAGGGGCCATTCTGATTACAGTTGATTCTTGGGCAACACAGGTTTGAACTATACAGGTCCACTTATATTCAGACTTAGTTTTTAATAAATACAGTGCAGTGCTTGAAATGTATTTTTCTTCCTCATGATCTTTTTAGTAACATTTTCTTTTCTCTAGCTTACTTTTTTGTAAAAGTACATATATAATACATACAAATAAAATGTACATACAAACAAAGACATACAAACAAAATATGTGTTAGTCGACTGTTCATCAGTAAGGACTCTCATCAAAAATAGCCTATTAGTAGTTGGGGTGCCTGTGTGGCTCAGTCAGTTAAGCGTCCAACTCGATGTTAGCTCAGGTCATGATCTCAGGGTTTGTGAGTTCAAGCCCCACAACCGGCTCTGTGGTAACAGTGCGAAGCCTGCTTGGGTTTCCGTCTCCCTCCCCTCTCTCTCTGCCCCTCCTCCGCTTGTTCTCTATCTCTCTCCCAAAACAAATTGAAAAAAAAAAAAAAAAAAAAAAGAAAAGTAGCCTACCCACTTTTGGGGAGTCAAAAGTTATTCACGGATTTTTGTCTGTGTGGGGCAGCAAGGGGCAGTGTCAGCACCCTTAAACCCTGTGTTGTTCAATGGTCAACTGTATTTAGTCTTTTTTTTAATGTTTATTTATTTTGAGAGAGAGATAGAGAGTGAGCAGGGGAGGGGCAGAAAGAGAGGGAGAGAGAGAATTCCAACAGTGCAGAGCCCAGCGTGGGGCTATGAGATCATGACCTGGGCCAAAACCAAGAGTTGAACGCTTAACTGACTGAGCCACCCAGGCACCCCTATATTTGGTTTTTAAGTGTGATACAAGTCTACTTATTTTGGTTTTAAGTGTGAGGCATAGATGTCACCCAGCCTTCTATCAGCAGGATCATGTATGCAGACACAGGGATCCGTGGATGTGGGAATCCAGGGGACCTCTTTCACTCTAACAGTGAGTCTTCTCTCCTGGTTTTCCTCCTGTTTCCTGGCCACCCAGGAAACTGTTCTTTCTGGGTCCTTTTCCTGTGTTTCTCCTTTGCATGTTACCCCACTTCTCTCTGTTTGTCTGCCCCACCTGTGTTATATCCCTTGTAGCAAGCACTGCACATTGCTGGTTCTTTTAATTTCCAGCATCACAGATATTTCCTGAACCATGTTAGGAATCAATCCGTGTGTACTGAATTAGTTAATATTTTGTAACGATCCTGACAGTAAAAGCACCTGGTCTATATAGGAGTCAATATTACACAACTTATACTTGTAGGAACCGTACATATGGCCCTTTGTTTGGAGGCAGGGACTGTGTGGGACCGTCTCTGCCTTTGTGCCCTGACAACTTTGCATGTCCTTACTTGGGCCACGTAGGCAAAGCTAGACTGCAGGAACCTGAGTTTTGGCAGAACACCATGTGAATCCTCTTGGAGCAAGGGGAGCTAAGCAGTCTAATGAGAAACCGCCACCAGGTAGTTTCACACCTGACTACCTATCTAGCCGGAGGCTGACACAAGTCATTATTCACCCATCCCTGGCTTCAGTCGAGTTTAGGCTTCTGAAAGTACATCTGTGGGCTACAAAGATACTCACTGCATTAGGGTACTGCTGTGAGCTTCTCACCAGCAGAGAGACCCAAGACCTACGGTGTCTGTCACTGAACAACTCTCATTCAGTGTCTATTCCTGGGGGGCTAGGGATGCAGGGTACTGACACTAAGGCAATCTTGCTTTCGCTGTGTCTGTAAGTAATGAACTGTCTGAAACCATTGGTCTCACTGTCATCTTACTAACCCAAGTCTGTGGGACTGTAAAAAGCCAATATAACAGCTGTTGTAGTTAACCATGTGGTCCTGGTAGCATCTGCTGGGCTACTTAAGGATGACCTGACCACATGACAGATAGACTCTGGTTTTGAGTTGTGTGGGTTGCCTGATCAAATATTGACTTATTTTATTTTTGGCATCACACATAAGAAGGAATGCATTTTTTAGCACATGCCATTACTTAGATCAGCCTTGTCTGACCTCAGTTATTTACAAACACACTTTAGATTGGATGCCATGTCTGACATCGTTGTCGTTGCTATTTCATCACTATATTTATTTAAATTAAATAACCTTGTGAAAAGCAGTATGGATGTTCCTTAAAAAATTAAAAATAGAAAAACCATATGATCCAATACTTCTAGTACTGGGTATTTACCCAACTATCATAAAAACACTCATTTTTGCATAGTTTATTGCATAATTTAGAATAGCCAAGATATGTAAGCAACCTAAGTGTCCATAGATGTGGTACACAGTCACATGCGCGCACACACACACACACACACACACACACACACACACACTGGGATATGATGCGGCCATAAAAAAGAAACAGATCTTGTCATTTGTGACAATATGGATGGAGCTAGAGATGTAGAGAGTATTAGGCTAAGTGAAATAAGTCCAATACCATTTGAGTTCACTTATATGTGTGGAATCTAAAAAAACCTACAAATCAATAAACAAAAACCATAATTATACCTATAAATACAGAGAACAAAGTGATGGTTGCCAGAGAGAAGGGGTATAATGGGAGGGGCAAAATGGGTGAAATGATGTGGGAAAAGAGGCTTTCAGTTATGGAATGAATAAGCCACGAGAACAAACAGCACAGCATAAAGAATGCAGTCAACGATGTGGTAATAGCGTTGTATGGTGACAGATGGTAGCTACCCTTGTGGTGAGCATAGCATAAGATATAGAGAAGTTGAATCATTATGTTGTACACCTGAAGGTAATGTAACATTGTGTTAGCTATACTCAAATAAAAAAAGTAATTAAAACAAGCAAATCAAATAAGTTTCTAGCTCAAATCATTTAAAAAGTTAGCTTTGTATCCCTACTTGAAATTCAAAATATGTGTCTCTTACTAGAGATATAATTGTAATGGTAAATAACATAAAAACTATTTGAAAGTTTAAATGAAAGGAATATAATAAGCCACATCCATTTACAATATAATGCCTATTTCATATATGTTATCTCATTGATTCCTCATAGCAATCATTTAGTGTAAGTATTGTGATTTCTACTTTAGATACGAGGAAATGGTCCCAATGGATGTAAATAATTTTCCCACCATCACACAGTGTGTGTTAGAGGCAGGACTGAACTCCATTGCTATTTTCATGCCTTAGCCTATAGGGAGACAGTAGGCAGTCCCCCTGGTTCCTTTTTCTTTCCTTTTACCTGTGCCCTAGTATATTCATCCAGCTCCACAACATAGAGAACTCCCACATATTTTGTGGCAAAGCAGAACACCCCAACTTAAGTCTCACTTTTAATTTGAACCTTAGACTATCAGTCTTTTTCACCAGGAAATATTTTAAAACTCTGTGAGTACACAATTGTTGCTTGTAATCTACTGCCATTCCGTAAGGATGGTGAATTCTGAGTATATCCCTTAGTTGCAGAAATATTTTTTGGATGTGAGGATGCAAATAGGAGCTCACAGATGTAACTCTTGCATTGTGTACAGTAATAGGGGTGTAAGGTACAGCCAGGCTTCTGTATCGTTAGGGTGATAGAGATGTATGTAGAGGGAAACAGGGATTTGTGGCTTCTCTGATCATGCCATTGTTTACTTTTGGAATTTTACTACAGTTACTAATTTTACTTTTTTAACTTTTTAAATTCCAAATAGTTAACATGCAGTTTAATATTAGTTGTAGGTGTACAATATAGTGATTCAACCCTTCCATACATCAACCAGTGCTCATCACAACAGCACGCCTTTATCCCCATCACCTATTTAACTCACCCCTCAACCTGCCTCCCCTCTGGTAGCCATCAGTTTGCTCTTTGTAGTTAAGTGTCTGTTTCCTGGCTTGACTACCTCTATTTTCTCCCTATGATCATGTGTTTTGTTTCTTAAATTCCACATAGGAGTGAAATCATATGATTTTTGTCTTTCTCTGGCTTATTTTGCTTAGCATAATACTCTCTAGCTCCAACCACATCGTTGCAAATGGCAGGGTTTGATTAGTTTTTATGGCTGAGTAATATTCCATTATATATATATATATATATATATATATATATATATATATATATATATAAAATCTCCTATATATTAAAACAAATTTTTTAAATGTTTGTATTTGAGAGAAAGACAGAGAAAGTGAGAAAGTGGGGGAGGGGCAGAGAGAGCCAGAGACAGAATCTGAAGCAAGATCCAAGCTCTGAGCTGTCAACACGGAGCCCGATGTGGGGATCGAACCCACGAGCTGTGAGATCCTGACCTGAGCCGAAGTTGGACACTTAACCTACTGAGACACCCAGTACCCCTATACTACATCTTTATCCATTCATCATCAGTTGATGGACACTTGGGCTGTTGCCATTGCTTGGGTATTGCAAATAATGCTGCTATAAACATCGGGGTGCATGTATCCCTTTGAATTGGTATTTTTGTATTCTTTCGGTAAATACCTAGTAGTACAACTGCTGGACAATAGGGTAGTTCTACTTTTCACTTTTTGAGGGGCCTCTGTAGTGTTCTCCAGAGTAGCTGCACCAGTTTGCATTCCTACCAAGAGTGCAAGAGGGTTTCCCTTTCTCCACATCCTTGCCAACACCCGTTGCTGCTTCTGCTGCAGTAGACATGATACTCTTGTTTAAACCCCACCCCCCCCAAAGCGACTTCACCAAAAGATTGCTACGACTGATACATGAATTTAATAAAGTCACAGGATGCAAAAATCAACATACAGAAATCTGTTGCATTTCTATGCAGCAATAGGGAAGCAGCAGAATGGGAAATTAAGGAATCAATCCCATTTACAATTGCACTAAAAACAATCAGATACCTAGGAATAAACCTACCCAGAGAGGTGAAATACTTGTAGTACTCTGAAGACTAAAACACTGATGAAAGACATTGAAGATGACACAAAGAAATGGAAAGACATTCCATGCTCGTGGGTTGGAAGAACAAATATTGATAAACTGTCAAAACTACGCAAAGCGATCTACACATTTAATGCAATCCCTATCAACATACTGCCAGCATTTGTCACAGACCTAAAACTGGTAGGGAGCCACAAAAGACCCAGAATAGCCAGAGCAACCTTGAAAAGGCAAAGCAAACCCGGAGGCATCACTATTTGGGACATAAAATTGTATTACAAAGCTGTAGTGATCAAAACAGTATGGTGCTGCTACCAAAATAGACACATAGATCGATGGAATGGAATAAAATACCCACAAAGGAACCCACAAATATATGGTCAATTCATTTTTGATAAAGCAGGAAAGAATATCCATGAGGAAAAAGACAGGCTCCTTAACAAATGGTTAGGAAAGCTGGACAACAGCACGCAGAAGAATGAAACTGGACCAGTTTCTTACACCACACACAAAAATGAAATACAAACAGAGAGGGAGGCAAACCAGAGGGACTCTTAAATACAGAGAACAAACAGGGTTGCTGGAGGGGTGGGCGGGTGGGTGGGAGGATGGGTTAAATGGGTGATGGGCATTAAGGAGGGCACTTCTCAGGATGAGCGCTGGCTGTCACACGGGGGAGATGAATCACTGGGTTCTACTCCTGAAGCCAAGACTATACTGTATGTTATCTAGCTTGTATTTAAATAAATTAAAAAATAAAAATTAATTCAAAATGGATCAAAGGCCTAAATGTGCGACCCAAAACCATCAAAATCCTAGAGGAGAACACAGGCAGTAACCTCTTTGACATCCGCTGTAGCAACTTCTTTCTAGATATGTCTCCCGAGGCAAGGGAAACAAAAGCAAAAATAAACCACTGGGACTTCATCAAAATAAACACCTTCTGCACAGGGAAGGAAACCATTAACAAAACTAAAAGGCAACCTACAGAATGGGAGAAGATATTTGCAAATGACATTTCTGATAATGGGTTAGTATCCAAAATATAGAAAGAATTTATAAGACTCAACACCCAAAAAAACATATAACCCAATTTAAAACATGGGCAGAAGACATGAATAGACACTTTTGTAAAGAAGACCTCCAAATTGCCAACAGACACACGAAAAGACGCTCAACATCACTCGTCAAATACAAGTCTATACAAATACAAAATACAGAGCATTGGAGGGTTCCGGAAGATGGCGGCGTAGGAGGACGCTGGGCTCACCGCGCGTCCTGCTGATCACTTAGATTCCACCTACACCTGCCTAAATAACCCAGAAAACCGCCAGAGGATTAGCAGAACGGAGTCTCCGGAGCCAAGCGCAGATTAGAGGCCCACGGAAGAGGGTAGGAAGGGCGGCGAGGCGGTGTGCGCTCCACGGACTGGCGGGAGGGAGCCGGGGCGGAGGGGCGGCTCGCCGGCCAAGCGGAGCCCCCGAGTCTGGCTGGCAAAAGCGGAGGGGCCTGACGGACTGTGTTCCGACAGCAAGCGCGACTTAGCGTCTGGGAGGTCCTAAGTTAACAGCTCCGCTCGGAAAGCGGGAAGGCTGGAGGACAAAGGGAGGGAGAGCTGCTGAGCCCCCGGACGGCAGAGTTCAGCTTGGCGGGGAACAAAGGCGCTCGCCAGCGCCATCTCCCCCGCCCATCCCCCAGCCAAAATCCCAAAGGGAACCAGTTCCTGCCAGGGAACTTGCTCGCGCAGCGCAAACACCCAACTCTGTGCTTCTGCGGAGCCAAACCTCCGGCAGCGGATCTGACTCCCTCCCGCTGCCACAGGGCCCCTCCTGAAGTGGATCACCTAAGGAGAAGCGAGCTAAGCCTGCCCCTCCAGCCCCCGTGCACCTTGCCTACCCACCCCAGCTAATACGCCAGATCCCCAGCAACACAAGCCTGGCAGTGTGCAAGTAGCCCAGATGGGCCACGCCACCCCACAGTGAATCCCGCCCAGAGGAGAGGGGAAGAGAAGGCACACACCAGTCTGACTGTGGCCCCAGCAGTGGGCTGGGGGCAGACATCAGGGCAGACTGCGGCCCCGCCCACCGACTCCAGTTATACACCACAGCACAGGGGAAGTGCCCTGCAGGTCCTCACCACTCCAGGGACTCTCCAAAATGACCAAACGGAAGAATTCCCCTCAGAAGAATCTCCAGGAAATAACAACTGCTAATGAACTGATCAAAAAGGATTTAAATAATATGACAGAAAGTGAATTTAGAATAATAGTCATAAAGTTAATTGCTGGGCTTGAAAACAGTATACAGGACAGCAGAGAATCTCTTGCCACAGAGATCAAGGGACTAAGGACCAGTCACGAGGAGCTGAAAAACGCTTTAAACGAAATGCAAAACAAAATGGAAACCACGACGGCTCGGCTTGAAGAGGCAGAGGAGAGAATAGGTGAACTAGAAGATAAAGTTATGGAGAAAGAGGAAGCTGAAAGAAAGAGAGATAAAAAAATCCAGGAGTATGAGGGGAAAATTAGAGAACTAAGTGATACACTAAAAAGAAATAATATACGCATAATTGGTATCCCAGAGGAGGAAGAGAGAGGGAAAGGTGCTGAAGGGGTACTTGAAGAAATTATAGCTGAGAACTTCCCTGAACTGGGGAAGGAAAAAGGCATTGAAATCCAAGAGGCACAGAGAACTCCCTTCAGACGTAACTTGAATCGATCTTCTGCACGACATATCATAGTGAAACTGGCAAAATACGAGGATAAAGAGAAAATTCTGAAAGCAGCAAGGGATAAACGTGCCCTCACATATAAAGGGAGACCTATAAGACTCGTGACTGATCTCTCCTTTGAAACTTGGCAGGCCAGAAAGGCTTGGCACGATATCTACAGTGTGCTAAACAGAAAAAATATGCAGCCGAGAATCCTTTATCCAGCAAGTCTGTCATTTAGAATAGAAGGAGAGATAAAGGTCTTCCCAAACAAACAAAAACTGAAGGAATTTGTCACCACGAAACCAGCCCTACAAGAGATCCTAAGGGGGATCCTGTGAGACAAAGTACCAGAGACATCACTACAAGCATAAAACATACAGACATCACAATGACTCTAAACCCGTATCTTTCTATAACAACACTGAACGTAAATGGATTAAATGCGCCAACTAAAAGACATAGGGTATCAGAATGGATAAAAAAACAAGACCCATCTATTTGCTGTCTACAAGAGACTCCTTTTAGATCTGAGGACACCTTTAGATTGAGAGTGAGGGGATGGAGAACTATTTATCATGCTCCTGGAAGCCAAAAGAAAGCTGGAGTAGCCATACTTCTATCAGACAAACTAGACTTTAAATTAAAGGCTGTAACAAGAGATGAAGAAGGGCATTATATAATAATCACAGGGTCTATCCATCAGGAAGAGCTAACTATTATAAATGTCTATGCGCCAAATACCGGAGCCCCCAGATATACAAATACAAAATACAAAACTATAATGAGATATCACCTCACACCTGTAAGAATGGCTAATATCCCTGCCATTAAATAACTTTTGAAGAAAGAAGTTTTGCAAGAGATCTGTGTTTTTTTGCCATGGGGCCTGTGACATCATTCTTTGTCTTTGGATAAACTGTTCCAAATAGCTTTGGTGTTGTAGTTATTATATTATAGCACAGTAAAATAAGTATGCTATTATTTTAAAATTTAAATTTTTTTTTTGTATCAATGAAATCATCTGGAAAACCATGTGAAGTCTGTGTGCCACATTTTGTGAAACCTTTCCTTCAAAAGGACAAAGCCCTTCATGTCAAACATTATAAAATTACTCTAAGTTTTTATGAAAACGTCAGATTGCCAGTATCGTCATCATGTACACCATCAGTTTTCCTGGCCAACATTTCCAGATGTATTTACTTTGAGGATGACCAAGGGCTTCTTAGAACTGAATCCCGAAATCTACTGCTTATTAGAGTCAAAAGTAAGTCGTGGGTACACTCTGACACACCTTTTTGTGAAGATTAAATGAAGTTATACATGTATGGAACCTAGGAGAAAGAAGACACTGACATATAGTATACATGCTATCAATAGAGGAGCTTTTATAGTAACTCATTCTTTAAAAACTCAATAAATGGATCTATTGTCCTAAGCGCACACAATCAGTGGATGGCCAGCTATTCACAATTATAGAGCACAGATCAAAATTATCTAGTTATAACAGAGCCATGACTTTTAACTTTCTGGGAATAGAAGATTAATAACAGCGTAGAAACTGGAGGAGGTAGCTTTCGGAGTGATGGCATCATTAGAGGCATCTTGCAGGGAAGATGGGCACCTCACCAAATTTGAAATGATGCGGATCTGGAGGTTCCTCGCCATTTAGGTAGGGTCCAATTTCCAAGAAAGATGCAATCCAGAGACAGCTGAACATGGGAAACTCTAGTCCAACATTACTCATAGCCTTTCAGGGTCTTCAGATCCAGAGGATAGAAAAAGAGGTCTTACATACCAATAAATTTTATGAAGCCAGTATATCCATGATACTAAAATCCAAGAGTGTATACGAAATAAAAGTAGATGCTAATGTCACTCATGAAGATATTAATACAAATTCTAACCTAATTAATATGATGTAGGTTATTCAGAAAGATCATAGATCATGAACATTCCCTCCCAGCAGCGTATGGTTGACTTAAACATAGGAAAATATTAGGGCGCCTAAGTGGTTCAGTCGGCTAAGCGCCAGACTTCAACTCAGGTCATGATCTCACGGTTTGTGGGTTTGAACCCCACGTCAGACTCTGTGCTGACAGCTCAGAGCCTGGAGCCTGCTCCAGATTCTGTGTCTCACTGTGTCCCTGCAACTTCTCGGCCGACGCTCTGTCTGTCTGTCTCTCTCTCAAAACTAAATAAACATTAAAAAAAATTAAACATACGAAAATATGTACGAAATTCATTACGTTAACAGATTAATGGAAGAAAACCGCTACAACCATCTCAATAAACGTCCTACAAGTGCTTGATGAAAGTCAACATATATTCAACAGAAATGTTGTTAGGAAACTAACCTAAGAATGGAACTTCTTTTATGTCACAGTAAATACAGTCAAATGCTAAAAATTTTCTAATTCCGATCAGAAATAAGACAAGGATGTCCATTATTTACCAATACTTCCCAACACTGTACTGGGTGGGTCTGTCCAATATTGTGAAATGAGAAAACAAAGAGGGGGGATAATGTTTAAAACAGCAGGAACAAACTGTTAGTATTCAAAGATGATAGAATTGTGTATGTTGAAGCTCATAATGGATGTTGACATACACCTCTGGCATTAAATCCTATGCAGCAAGGCTTCTGGAGAGAGTACTGATGTACAGATATATCTGCACTTACCAGCTCAATCAGAATACAAAATTTCAAAAAATGACACAATTTTCAATAGCATCTAATACTTAGAGTAAGTTTAACAAAGGTTTGAAAAGAGTCTTTGGAGAAAGTTGTAAGATTTTATTGAGGGATTTTTAACAGTGAAGTGTCCTTCCTACATGAGAGCAGTTTGCATGGTTTCAGCTTCTTCTTGCTTACACTTTCGGTTGTCCTTCACCTGTAAGACAGACACAGAGTTGGAAACATTACTCAGCAGAATTTATTTACATTAAATTAATGATATACAGAGGACACTATAGTTTTTATTTTATAAGATAGAATTCCAAGCGTATGCTTTACCAACATTTTTGGAACACACCACACTTCCTATAGGTACAAGAAAAGAAAAAAACACTTCAGGTTCAGAACAGATAAAATGAAATAAACCTATTAAAAGGTAGTTTCATTTTTGCATCTTTGTGTTTAGATTCAAGTTAGTTAACATCTAGTGTCGCACTGGTTTCAGGAGTAGAGTTTAGGGATTCATCGCTTACATATAACACCCATGCTTGCACCCTACTTGATGTAGGGAGAGTGCAGAAACTAGAAACTAGACTATCTCTTGCCATTTTATCACTCAGTCATTTGAGCCTTCATTGGGGAAAGGTTTCAAAATGCACGTGTTCTGTAAGAGCCACAATAATTTAGAGTCTGACAAAATTTAAGAACAGGTATCCAGGTCTCCATAGAGAAAAACCAACATCAAGCAGTGTGTTTTCTTGTTCTCAGTAGCAATGAAATCTCAACTCAGATGTTAAAATTTGACCAAAGATGTTATCTGATGACAAATAAATCATACAAAATGGAAGATTTTTGTATTCCATGTATATTATCCAATAGAACCACAGAATACAAAAATCAGCAATAAAAACTGACTGCAATATATCTGGTTTGAAATCACTAAATATATGAGCCAAGATGCATTCAGAAGTGAAGGGATCCTCCCAGAATCACACAACTTATGTTAGAGCTGGTATTAGAACCTACTTCAGTGCCTCAGCATATTTCATACAAACTGGTATTTACTCCAAATCCATTTTGTGGTTTTTAAAAGAGGAAATTATAGAAGATTCTGAATTTAAGTAGCCATCAGTTAAAGTATTTACAGTGTATTTTATTTATTTTTTAAAGTCTATTTCCTTATTTTGAGAGAGTGAGAGAGAGCGAGCACAAATGGGAGAGGGACAGAGAGAGAGGAAGAGAGAGAGTCCCAAGCAGGCTCCATGCTGTCCGCACAGAGCCCAACGTGGGGCTCAATCTCACAAACTGTGAGTCCATGACCTGAGCCAAATCAAGAGTCAGATGCTTAACTGACTGAGCCACCCAGGCGCCCCAGTATTTACACTTTATAAAAAAGGAAATGGTTTCATTTTTTATTATTTAAGAAGGCTCTGACCCAATTTAAGTCTATATCTGATAGGGTATAAGTCAGGCAGTCAGGAAATTAGGGTCTGAACTACTTATGAAAGCTACCTTTATGTGTAAACTCTGTCATTAAAGTATCAATAAAGTCATATCTACATAAGTAAAGATATAATATTCAGGAAAATATCTGCATACTTTGCATTCTCAATGGATAACATATCTGCTTCAGGCATCTTCACGGGCTCCAGTGTTGGGACATCCGCCCCCTTCACATCACTGTCATCTTCACTTTTGCCCCCAGTCTTTGGCACAGGCAGTTCCTGGATACCAGATTCCAGGTCAGGGCCTTACCGAAAAAAAAAAAAAAAAAAAAAAAAGATGATAATCAACTTAAGGAGTAAACATAAAATATAAAGAAAGAAGTGATAATATGTATTCTTGCCATTATATGAAATACAAGCCTGTAGACTTAGGGTAACAAAAAAAGCGATGGAAAGATGGACTTCCCATCTTTGTTTTCCTGTAATATGAAACCTTATTTCAAATAACAATCTAAAGAGAAACCACACTAAATCTACATTTGCATTATATTACCACAGTGTACTAAGAATAGAGAGCATCAGCTAAGAAATCTTAAATGTACACCATGCACAGGATTTTTTTTAAGTTTATTTATTTATTTAGAGAGAGAATGATCAGGGGAGGGGCACACAGAGGGAGAATGAAGAGTATCACAAACAGGCTCTGCACTCCTAAGTGCACAGCTGGATGTGGGGCTCAAGCTCACGAACCCTGATATCATGACCTGAGGCAAAATCTAGAGTGTGACACCTGACTGAGTGAACCACCCAGGCACCCTGCACCATGGATAGGATTTTAATGAAAATTAAAATTTAATTTCCTGAACAATTAGCTGAGTGCATTTGTGGGCCTATGACAAATCCTACACTAGTGACATACATCTCCTATTGGAGCAACCTGAAAGCTATTTTGTGAAATTTAACTAGTTAGATTTAGGGGCAAAGTCTCTCTCTATAACTTATGATAAATGAATCATGCAGAGAACCAAGTATCAAAAATAACAGCAAAATATTAGTGACTTATAGTCAAACTTCTGTCTTACAGTGAGAATAAAGGGAGCAGGGTGGAAAGAAATTAATGGACTTTGTCATCAGTCCTATCGTAGAAACCTCTTACCAGCGAATTCCTAAAATAATCCACGGCCTGAATGATGTCAATAATTCCATACAAGTATCTGATGAAAATACTTTCTTTGGAAGCTGGTAATTTCCGTTTCATGATCATTTTAAGATACTTTTGATTTTCCTAATCATAAGTTGTTAAACACCTCCTAAAGCCACTTAAAAATCACACTAATATAGTTTACCTATATGCCAGTCTCCCAAATTATACAGCGTTTCCCAAATGTACCATATCAAATGATTAAGCAAAGGAAATGGTGGCTCTCATTCCTCGAGCCTTTTTCTGGAGTCTATCTCTTGCTCCACTGAACTTCATTTATTCCTGTGCCTGTACTAACGCTATTTTACAGTACAGACACATTTGAGTATTAAGCATTTTATACAAAAGCATTCACATTTTGGTATAACAACACAGATGGTAGGAAGTACAAAAACCGTGTAATGAAATATGAGTTATGTCTCCATGTGTCAAGCAGTCTTTGGCAAGCCACAATCCCTGAACCTTAGTTTTCTTATTTATAAAATGAGGCTACCATCCCTATGCAAATCTTCTTTATTCCTGATGTTATAAGATATGCTGACTTGGCACTCTGCACACACTGTTAAAACCAGCTTACACTTTTGATGCAGGGAAGGAAAAGGCCACGCAAAAATGTTCTAAGAAGAACAAATTCAACTAGTGAAAAAATGTATACTTTTGTAGTAAACAGTTTCCTCTGATTTAGAACAGACTGCATGTTCAAGCAGATTAAATCTTGAAGAAAAAGGGGAAATTCGTTAGAGTGAATACAGCTGTAAACTATACTCTATTCACATTTTGAAACAATTTTCGGGAAATGGCTGAGATTCTCTTCTAAGGTTTTGTTTTGTCCTGTTACGTCATAATGCGTGATGCAAAAATATACCCTGTGCCCCCATAAGCATTCTTTTTCCCTTTCCCTTCACCTTCATCCAGAGGTGCTTCTTCAACTGCTTTCTCTCGCTCCGGCATAATATCCTGACACTCAGTGGGTGCCTCCTTTTGTTGAGGCTGCTCATCACTGGGCTGCTGGGCCTAGGGTGTGCGTGTGTGTGTGAACAAAAAGTTGCATTAATGCATGCCAATAATATAAACCTATGTTACGCATTTTATATCAAATAATAAATAAGTATAAAAACACTTATAAAATATAATTCTATATTGTATTCCTAAAAGTTATATGGCCATTTATATACACATACATATAATGGAATATTAGTCATCAAAAGGTATTAAAATCTTGCCATTTGCAACAATGTGGATGGGGCTAGAATGTATTATGCTAAGTGAAAGAAGTCAATCAGAGAAAAACAAGTACCCTATGATTTCACTCATATGTGGAATTTAATAATAAAACAGAGGAACATATGGGAAGGGAAGTAAAAATAAAGGAGAGGGGGAAACAAATCACAAGAGACTCTTAAGGATAGAGAACAAAGTGAGGCTTGATGGAGGTAGGTGGGTGGAGGATGGCACAGATGGGTGACAGGTGATAAGGAGGGCACTTGTGATGAGCGCTGGGTGTTGTACGTAAGTGATGAATCACCGAAGTCTACTCCTGAAGCCAATATTGCACTGTACGCTAAGTAAAATTTAAATTAAAAAAGAGTTACTCTTCCCACAGAGTAGCTACCCGGAAGAGGTACCCACAAGCACTCTGGAGGCTATTTTAAACTATGCTGGGATGGATACGTACAACTTGTTGTTAGTAAGCATGAGAAAGGAGTCATAGGGTATATTTACCCAGGGAACACAAGTATGGAATCCTTCTGGTTCAATGTTTCCTGCCCCTTCCCAGCAAAGAAACTTTTATCACTGTATCTGTACGTTTGTAGGTCAACAAAATTTTCAGAGAAATAAACTGATGGTGTAGAACATCAATTGCTGAAGTACTCACAGCCACAGGTGCAGCTGGCTGGTTAGCCTTGCCATCATCCTTTCTTTGTTTAGATTTAGATCTTGTTCTCACACGCCCACTCATTTTTCACCCTGAAAGTAGAATATCAGTATTTGGAAAATGTATTCTAAAGGCTAGGTACACCACCTCCAAGGCGTAACATTTTAATTTTTTTTTACTTTGAAAATACTTTCAAAATCAACCTTGCGTAAGGATAGTGTACATGCTGTGGTCACACCAAATAAACGGGCTGCAAGATCACTCACATCGGCCAAACTGGCAGTCAAATCACCTTAAGGACAGGAGAAAACGCGAGGCTTAGTTTCACAGCTAGATTCCCCATCATAAAGGCATGTGAGAAAACAATGCTGGATATTTAAACCTGAGTCGCTATTGTTTTCACATTCCCAGTTACTGGGCCCATTTTACCCTCTTAAATAAGGTTTCCTTGGAACACAGAGAAGTCTTAATCGTTTGCGTACTGCCTATGGCTGTCTTCCCACCACAAGGGCTCAAGGTGTCTAGTTTCGATACTGACCAGTGAGCCGGCTCCTCCCTTGACACCCTGCACAGTGCGATACAAATCTCCGGGACGCAGCTCCAACCCCACACCGTTCCCCGTTTCCAGCCCCACGCACCGTTTTTTTGTTTTTTGTTTTAAGTAGACTTCACGGCCATCCTGGAGCCCAGGTGGGGCTCGAACTCACCACCCTGAGATCTAGACCTGACCTGAGATCCAGCGTCAGCCACTTAACCTACTGACCGCTCCCCACCCCCGCCCACAGGCACCCGTTCCAGACCTGTTCTGTACCGCCTGGCCCGCCTCCCACCCAGGGTCCCACTGAGGACTCTGGCTTCAGTGCTCCGCCGGCAGTTCCAGGTGCTTGCAGGACTCAGATACCTCAAAGAACGCCCCCAAGACCCACCCTGTCTTCACCTCCCCCGTCCTCGGCTGCCAGCTGTCCTCACTTGTCCCCGTCCCACCACCACGAGGACGAGGGCCATGGCGGCCGCGACGCCTGTGAGGAGAAGAACGCTAACTCCTGGCAACTTCCTCCTCCGAGGCCACAGATCTACCGTCCCGACCCGCCCGAGGCCCACTGGCACTCTCCTCACAGTCACTCACACTTAAAGTCCTGGAAGGACTGATTTGTGGACCTACCGGTTGAGGGCAGGCAGCCAGAAAGACCACGACACCGCCCACACCACTCCACGCCACTTCTTCCTCAGCTCTGCTCACAGGACGCGTGGGCAGCAGGGCGCGTGCTCAGCAACGGTCTTTCTTAACAATGGGCATGCGCAGGAAAGGCCTGGTACAACGTGTGTGCGTACTGACGTGGATATGTGCGTACTGACTGGGTGTATGCGTACTGGCGTGGGTGTATGCAATGTTCGTGGACTTCTTCCCACGCCTGCAGCCAAGGCGTGGGAAGGCAGTGTCCGCAGAGTACCCGACATGGTGCTTGAAGAGTGGCCTTTTTCCTCCTGCCCGAGCTCTCTTTTGCAACCACATACTTTGGGGACAGACAGTTACAAGTCACCGTTAGTGCTGAATGTTTCTCAGAAAGATATCTGTAACAAAAATAGATACTAAGTACTTTAATACTATTTTTATACATGCTTTGATCAATCATTCCCTTCCATGCTTCTGGGTTTGCTGTCATACTTGAGTGAATTTGCTCTCCTCTGTATAATAAATACATTAACAACTGTTTTCTTTACCTTTTTTGCTTGTGTTACTGCACATTTAAACCTGTGGTTTGGTAACTGATTTCTCTAAGTACCTGTGGTCCTTCAATCAGTGCACATTTCAGAAGTTTCTATCGATATTGGTCCTGGGGTTTAAGCTCAGTCCACTGGTTCATTACGTTCAGTAATGGAGACTATGCTTGTCATGTACTGTGCTTTCCAAAAATCAAACAACTTGATAATAAAGCTGACTTTACTGGATAACTCTGTCAGGGAAAACACTACCTGGACAGGGTCTTAGCAGAGTCTTTGAGGTGGCCGGACAGGAGAGATACGTATTCAAATTGTGAAGTCGGAGTAGAACAATTCTTTCAACGTTGGGGGAGGTTGTGATGAAGACTGAGTAAAAATAGGGCTAAAATGGTGTAGGTTTGGTGGACACAGCAAGGCAAGAATATTAAGTCGAAAGTTTCAAATTCCTTATGGTTGAAAAATGTCATTTGGCACTTTTTACTGAAGAGTTGATGGATCTTTCAGTTAGTTCCTGGAAGGGACAGTAATGTTATTTTCAACTTTTGTCTTCCTAGGCAAGAGATGATTTTGATAGCAACGTTATGTTGATGTAGCTCATGGTGAGAAGGAAATCTGGGAAGGGCAGGTAAAAAAAGGGGGCCAGCTAGATGTCCGAGACCAGATTTTCCCTTGCATGCTTTTGTCTTCTGTCATCTTGCTTACCTCCTGCATCTGTCAAGTTCCCGTGTAGCACAATCAATATGTGCACCCCCCTTTTTTCCCCTTATACCCCTACAATCCCACACATAAAAGAAGGCCAGACCCAGGGTTCAGGGCTAAGTCTTCTGACCTGATTCCACTGGGCTGGCACTGGTGCAGAATAAATAGTCTTTTCCAATCCCTTGAGTGTGTGTCGCTTGTCTCTTCCTGGCCACCAAGTATTTGCTGTAACATTTTTGGTGCATTGGTCAGGAAGCCCACAGCCGCGCTTGCCCTTTGAGTCACCATTGTCGGAGGCCAGCAAGAAGGCCACTCTTCTTGGGCCCCTGTGACAGAAAGGAAGGCATGCCACCGGTGATTTCACTGGATCCCCCCCCCCCCGCCCCCCCTCGCAGGGCCTGACAATATTTGGCCACCACTTCGCTGAACGGACTCCAGGGGGAATAGGAAAATTCTGCCGATGGGACATCAGATTGGGTAAATGTCCCCGGGGACCTAGGACGGAATTCAGGCCTGCCCTAGAGGCAGAAGGGGAGCTTGATCACCTCCCTGGTGATATAGTCTCCACATAGGACAGGGAAATCCTGGGTGGAAATCTGTCATCTGTCTAAATGTGTGTGTGAGTGCCTATGCTCCACGTTTTCGGCTATGGAGCCTGAGTGGGTCCTACCCTGAGATTCCATGAAGACCTCATATGGCTCAAGGCAGAATCAGGTCCGCAGAGGCCTGATATAAGTCTGGGGTTTATACTGACCTGCCAATGCTAAGAGGTGTCTAAATCCCCATGAGGGGAGAGACCAGGTGGACAAAATGACCTCTTCCCTCATGCTTGTCCTGCGACAGTGTTCATTGGGAGGTACCCATCTAGGATACCAGGATGGGGAGAATTCCTCAAAACCAACTGTTAGAGCCAATGGTCTCTGGTCAGTCTACCTCAGAACGGGGACCTTAAGAAATATTCCCCAGCAGCTGCCCAAACTCACTTTGTTTCAGGGAAATTCCCTGTCTGCTCCAGACTGACATGGACTGCCTAATTCCACTAGTGGAAAACAAAACAAAACTTTTATTCTATCTAGATTTGCTGAAGGTCAGATAAGCTCATGTTATCTCTGTTCCAATTTGTTAGCAAAAGAATAACTTAAATAATGGTTAATGTTGTCTGTCTCATAGTTTTCATGGGTAATTGTTAAAATAGCTTCCAAAGTCTTTGGTGACCTAAAACGTTAAAGTTTTACTTGCATGATTAATTAAAATTAAATTCATTGTATGTCTAATGAGATAAAAGTCAAAAGCACTAATTACTAGATGTGGGTTTGTGCTTTTTTTTTTTAATTTTTTTTTAACGTTTATTTATTTTTGAGACAGAGAGAGACAGAGCATGAACGGGGGAGGGGCAGAGAGAGAGGGAGACACAGAATCTGAAACAGGCTCCAGGCTCTGAGCGGTCAGCACAGAGCCCGACGCGGGGCTCCAACTCACATACCGCGAGATCGTGACCTGAGCCGAAGTCGGACGCTTAACCGACTGAGCCACCCAGGCGCCCCAGTGTGCTTTTGACTTGTTGCAGAAAAACTAAGGATATTTGGGTCTGTTAAAAAAACATGTTTTGTGCTTAATTGATTCATAAGTTTGACATCTAAGGAATCCTGATGTAACAGACAGTTCACAATTGACTACTACTGAGTTTTCCCTGGAGACTAAGGTTTCTAGGAGTTACAATTCTGCTAAATGTAATTAAGACTGATGGAAATAAAAAAACAACTCTGTATGTAAAAAAAGATGGATATGTAAGAAAAATATAAGGAATGGAAATACATTTTTGTGAAAGGTAAAAGAAAGTAATTTTGTCCTCAATGAGACTGGCTATTTGGAGACAAATGGCTTGGGACAAAATCTGAATACAAAGGAAAGTTTAGAAGGTTCATGAGGGAAATCTTTAAAAGGAAATTTTATATTAAATGGACTTTAAATATACACTGGTTTAAGATTTTTAAAAAATTGAGATACATGTAAGTACTCTAAGGTGGATCCTGATTTAATGGCAACCCTTTCTGGAGGGGAAACAATTAAGGGCCCCTTACCTGTATCCAAAGCAGACCTAGAGAAGGAGGAAAGGAAGTCTTCCACCTCCACCTCCTTGGGTCCTCAATCTATATAAAAAGTGCAGTTCTGCTCCCTACTGCCCACCTCATCTGGGCCCGCCCTGTAATATAACAGACATGTTTCCCTTATGAGAAGCTAGAATGCCAGAAGGAGAAACCTTTTACATTACAAGGTTTAAGACAGATAAAGGAGAAGTAGATAAATTTTCTCATCGGATAAGTATATAGAGGTTTTTCAGCATATTACATATGTTTTTGAGTTGACCTGGAAAGATATAATGCTTTTGTTAAATCAGACTCTTAATGAGACAGAAAATTGTGGGGTTCAGGCAGCAGCTAAGAGATATGGGGATGGGCAACTCATTAATTACCATGGGACTGGAGGTCCTATAGGGAACTTGCAACTCCCTAACTAGAACTCAGGCAGTTCCACCTCAAAATCCTGATTGGGGAATGGTATTGCTGCCACTTCCAAGCTTGTATTTTAAAAAAACATTAAAATATCTAAGACTCAGCCCTTAAATTATACTAAATTAGCCACTATTTTACAAACACAGAATGAGAGCCCAATAGCCTTCCTACAGAGTTTGAAGGAGACCCTCATTAAATATATGGCTATCTCCCTTGACACCCCTGAGGCTGAGATAATTTTATTATGTTTTATTTATTTTATTTCTTTAAATATGAAATTTACTGTCAAATTGGTTTCCATACAACACCAGTGTTCATCCCAACAGGTGCCCTCCTCAATGCCCGTCACCCACTTTCCCCTCCCTCCCACCCCCCATCAACCCTCAGTTTGTTCTCAGTTTTTAAGAGTCTCTTATGGTTTGCCTCCCTCCCTCTCTACCTTTTTTTTACCCTTCCCCTCCCCCATGGTCTTCTGTTAAGTTTCTCGGGATCCACATAAGAGTGAAAACATATGGTATCTGTCTTTCTCTGTATGACTTATTTCACTTAGCATAACACTCTCCAGTTCTATCCACGTTGCTACAAAAGGCCATATTTCATTCTTTCTCATTGCCAAGTAGTATTCCATTGTGTATATAAAACCACAACTTCTTTATCCATTCATCAATCGATGGACATTTAGGCTCTTTCCATAATTTGGCTATTGTTGAAAGTGCTGCTATAAATACTGGGGTGCAAGAGCCACTATGCGTCAGCACTCCTGTATCCCATGGATAAATTCCTAGCAGTGCTATTACTGGGCCATAGGGTAGATCTATTTTAATTTTTTGAGGAACCTCCACACTATTGTCCAGAGTGGCTGCACCAGTTTGCATTCCCACCAAAAATGTAAGAGGGCTCCCATTTCTCCAAATCCTCTCCAGCATCTATAGTCCCCTGATTTGTTCATTTTAGCTACTCTGACTGGCATGCGGTGATATCTCATTGTATTTTAAAAAATATGTATCAAAACTAGATAAATCATGTTTTGATTTGTATTTCCCTGATGAGGAGTGACATTGAGCATCTCTTCATGTGCCTGTTGGCCATCTGGATGTCTTCTTTTAGAGAAGTGTCTATTCATGTCTTCTGCCCATTTCTTCACTGGATTATTTGTTTTTCAGGTGTGGAGTTTGGTGAGTTCTTTATAGATTTTGGATACTAGCCCTTTGTCCGATATGTCATTTGCAAATATCTTTTCCCATTCCGTTGGTTGCCTTTTCATTTTGTTGATTGTTTGCTTTGCAGTGCAGAAGCTTTTTATCTTGATGAGGTCCCAATAGTTCATTTTTGCTTTTAATTAATTCCCTTGCCTTTGGAGACGTGTCAAGTAAGAAATTGCTGCGGCTGAGGTCAGAGAGGTTTTGTCCTGCTTTCTCCTCTAGGGTTTTGATGCCTTCCTGTCTCACACTCAGGTCCTTCATCCACTTTGAGTTTATTTGTGTGAATGGTGTGAGAAAGTGGTCTAGTTTCATTCTTCTGCATGTTGCTGTCCAGTTCTCCCAGCACCATTTGTTAAAGAGACTGTCTTTTTTCCATTGGATGTTCATTCCTGCTTCATCAAAGATTACTTGGCCATACTTTTGTGGGTCTAATTCTGGAGTCTCTATTCTATTCCGTTGGTCTATGTATCTGCTTTTGTGCCAATACCATGCTGTCTTGATGATTACAGCTTTGTAATAGAGGCTAAAGTCTGGGATTGTGATGCCTCCCGCTTTGGTCTTCTTCAAAATTACTTTGGCTATTCGGGGCCTTTTGTGGTTCCATATGAATTTTAGGATTGCTTGTTCTAGCTTCGAGAATAATGCTGGTGTAATTTTGATTGGGATTGCATTGAATGTGTAGATAGCTTTGGGTAGTATTGACATTTTAACAATACTTATTCTTCCAATCCATGAGCAGGGAATGTTTTTCCGTTTGTTTGTATCTTCCTCAATTTCCTTCATAAGCTATGTATAGTTTTCAGGATACAGATCTTGCACATTTTGGTTAGATTTATTCCTAGGTATTTTATGCTTCTTGGTGCATTTGTGAATGGGATCAGTTTCTTTATTTGTCTTTCTGTTCCTTCATTGTTAGTGTATAAGAATGCAAGTGATTTGTGTCATTGATTTTGCATCCTGCGACTTTGCTGAATTCCTGTATCAGTTCTAGCAGACTTTTGGTGGAGTCTATCGGGTTTTCCATGTACAATATCATGTCATCTGCAAAAAGTGAAAGCTTCACTTCATTTTTGCCAATTTTGATGTCTTTGATTTCCTTTTGATGTCTGATTACTGATGCTAGAACTTCCAACACTATGTTACACAACAGCGGTGAGATTGGACATCCCTGTCGTGTTCCTGATCTCAGGGGGAAAGCTCTCAGTTATTCCCCATTGAGGATGATATTAGCTGTGGGCTTTTCATAAATGGCTTTTATGATGTTTAAGTATGTTCCTTCTATCCCGACTTTCTCGAGGGTTTTTATGAAGAAAGGATGATGAATTTTGCACTTGCTTTTTCTGCATCGATCAATAGGATCACATGGTTCTTTTCTTTTATTAATGTGATGTATCACATTGATTGATTTGAGAATGTGGAACCAGCCTGCAGCCCAGGAATGAATCCCACTTGATCATGGTGAATAATTCTTTTTATATGTTGTTGAATTCGACTTGCTAGTACCTTATTGAGAATTTTTGCAC
The DNA here is from genome assembly GCF_024362965.1 of Panthera pardus. Lineage (NCBI taxonomy): Eukaryota > Metazoa > Chordata > Mammalia > Carnivora > Felidae > Panthera > Panthera pardus. The sequence continues at coordinate 83,817 of NW_026526922.1, forward strand.
CCATATTCATCAGGGATATTGGCCTGTAGTTCTCTTTTTTTGCTGGGTCTCTGTCTGCTTTAGGAATCAAAGTAATGCTGGCTTCATAGAATGAGTCTGGAAGTTTTTCTTCCGTTTCTATTTTCTGGAACAGCTTGAGAAGGATAGGTATTATCTCTGCTTTAAATGTCTGGTAGAATTCCCCTGGGAAGCCATGTGATCCTGGACTCTTATTTGTAGGGAGATTTTTGATAACCGATTCAATTTCTTCGCTGGTTATGGGTCTGTTTAAATTTTCTATTTGTTCCTGTTTGAGTTTTGGAAGTGTGTGAGTGCTTAGGAATTTGTCCATTTCTTCCAGGTTGTCCAGTTTGCTGGCATATAATTTTTCATCGTATTCCCTGATAATTGCTTGTATTTCTGAGGGATTGATGGTAATAATTCCACTTTCATTCATGATTTTATCTATTTGGGTCATCTCCCTTTTCTTTTTGAGTAGCCTGGCTAGAGGTTTATCAATTTTGTTTATTTTTTCAAAAAACCAACTCTTGGTTTCATTGATCTGCTCTACAGTTTTTTTTAGATTCTCTATTGTTTATTTCTGCTCTGATCTTTATTATTTCTCTTCTTCTGCTGGGTTTGGGGTGTCTTTGCTGTTCTGCTTCTATTTCCTTTAGGTGTGCTGTTAGATTTTGTATTTGGGATTTTTCTTGTTTCTTGAGATAGGCCTGGATTGCAATGTATTTTCCTCTCGGGACTGCCTTCGCTGCATCCCAAAGGGTTTGGATTGTTGCCTTTTCATTTTCGTTTGTTTCCATATATTTTTAATTTCTTCTCTAATTGCCTGGTTGACCCACTGCTTCTTTAGTAGGGTGTTCTTTAATCTCCATGCTTTTGGAGGTTTCCCAGACTTTTTCCTGTGGTTGATTTCAAGTTTTATAGCATTGTGGTCTGAAAGTGTGCATGGTATGATCTCAATTCTTGTATACTTATGAAGGGCCTTTTTGTGACCCAGTATGTGATCTATCTTGGAGAATGTCCCATGTGCGCTGGAGAAGAAAGTATGTTCTCTTGCTTTGGGATGCAGAGTTCTAAACATATCTGCCAAGTCCATCTGATCCAATGTATCATTCAGGGCCCTTGTTTCTTTGTTGATCCTGCATCTAGATGATCTATCCATTGTTGTTAGTGGGGTATTAAAGTCCCCTGAGATTACTACATTCTTATCAATAAGGTTGCTTACATTTGTGATGAATTGTTTTATATATTTGGGGGCTCCGGTATTCGGCGCATAGACATTTTTAATTGTTAGCTCTTCCTGATGGATAGACCCTGTAATTACTATATAATGCCCTTATTTATCTCTTGTTACAGCCTTTAAAGTCTAGTTTGTCTGATATAAGTACAGCTACTCCAGCTTTCTTTTGACTTCCAGTAGCATGATATATAGTTCTCCATCCCCTCACTTTCAATCTGAAGGTGTCCTCGGGTCTAAAATGAGCCTCTTGTAGACAGCAAATAGATGGGTCTTTTTTTTTTTTTATCCATTCTGATACCCTATGTCTTTTGTTTGCAGCATTTAATCCATTTACATTCAGTGTTATTATTGACAGATATGGGTTTAGAGTCATTGTGATACCTGTAGGTTTCGTGCTTGTAGTGATGTCTCTGGTACTTGGTGGTCCTTGCAACATTTCACTTACAGATTCCCCCTTAGGATCTCTTGTAGGGCTGGTTTAGTGGTGATAAATTCCTTCAGTTTTTGTTTGTTTGGGAAAACCTTTATCTCTCCTTCTATTCTGAATGACAGACTTGCCGGATAAAGGATTCTTGGCTGCATATTTTTTTTTCTGTTCAGCACATTGAAGATTTCCTGCCATTCCTTTCTGTCGTGCCAAGTTTCAGTAGATAGATCTGCTACTACCTTTATGTGTCTACCTTTGTATGTTAGGGCCCATTTATCCCTAGCTGCTTTCAGAATTCTCTCATTATCCTTGTAATTTGCCAGGTTCACTATGATATGTCGTGCAGAAGATAGATTCAGGTGACGTCTGCAGGGAGTTCTCTGTGCCTCTTGGAATTCAATGTCTGTTTCCTTCCCCAGATCAGGGAAGTTCTCAGCTATGATTTGTTCACGTACTCCTTCAGCCCCTTTCTCTCTCTCTTTCTTTTCTGGAATTCCTATGATACAGATATTGTTCCATTTGATTGCATCACTTAGTTCTCTAACTCTCTCCTCATACTCCTGGATTTTTTTCTCTCTCTTTTTCTCAGCTTCTTCTTTTTCCATAATTTTATCTTCTTTTTGTTTTAATGTTTATTTATTTATTTATTTATTTATTTATTTATTTTATTAATATATGAAATTTACTGTGAAATTGGTTTCCATACAACACCCAGTGCTCATCCAAAAAGGTGCCCTCCCCAATACCCATCACCCACCCTACCCACCCTCCCACCCCCCATCAACCCTCAGTTTGTTCTCAGTTTTTAACAGTCTCTTATGCTTTGGCTCTCTACCACTCTAACCTCTTTTTTTTTTTTTTTCCTTCCCCTCCCCCATGGGTTTCTGTTTCGTTTCTCAGGATCCACATAAGAGTGAAACCATATGGTATCTGTCTTTCTCTGTATGGCTTATTTCACTTAGCATCACACTCTCCACTTCCATCCACTTGCTACAAAAGGCCATATTTCATTTTTTTCTCATTGCCACATAGTATTCCATTGTGTATATAAACCACAATTTCTTTATCCATTCATCAGTTGATGGACATTTAGGCTCTTTCCATAATTTAGCTATTGTTGAGAGTGCTGCTATAAACATTGGGGTACAAGTGCCCCTATGCATCAGTACTCCTGTATCCCTTGGATAAATTCCTAGCAGTGCTATTGCTGGGTCATAGGGTAGGTCTATTTTTAATTTTCTGAGGAACCTCCACACTGCTTTCCAGAGCGGCTGCACCAATTTGCATTCCCACCAACAGTGCAAGAGGGTTCCCGTTTCTCCACATCCTCTCCAGCATCTATACTCTCCTGATTTGTTCATTTTGGCCACTCTGACTGGCGTGAGGTGATATCGGAGTGTGGTTTTGATTTGTATTTCCCTGATAAGGAGCGACGTTGAACATCTTTTCATGTGCCTGTTGGCCATCCGGATGTCTTCTTTAGAGAAGTGTCTATTCATGTTTTCTGCCCATTTCTTCACTGGGTTATTTGTCTTTTGGGTGTGGAGTTTGGTGAGCTCTTTATAGATTTTGGATACTAGCCCTTCGTCCGATATGTCATTTGCAAATATCTTTTCCCATTCCGTTGGTTGCCTTTTAGTTTTGTTGGTTGTTTCCTTTGCTGTGCAGAAGCTTTTTATCTTCATAAGGTCCCAGGAATTCACTTTTGCTTTTAATTCCCTTGCCTTTGGGGATGTGTCGAGTAAGAGATTGCTACGGCTGAGGCCAGAGAGGTCTTTTCCTGCTTTCTCCTCTAAGGTTTTGATGGTTTCCTGTCTCACATTCAGGTCCTTTATCCATTTTGAGTTTATTTTTGTGAATGGTGTGAGAAAGTGGTCTAGTTTCAACCTTCTGCTTGTTGCTGTCCAGTTCTCCCAGCACCATTTGTTAAAGAGACTGTCTTTTTTCCATTGGATGTTCTTTCCTGCTTTGTCAAAGATGAGTTGGCCATACGTTTGTGGGTCTAGTTCTGGGGTTTCTATTCTATTCCATTGGTCTGTGTGTCTGTTTTTGTGCCAATACCATGCTGTCTTGGTGACTACAGCTTTGTAGTAGAGGCTAAAGTCTGGGATTGTGATGCCTCCTGCTTTGGTCTTCTTCTTCAAAATTACTTTGGCTATTCGGGGCCTTTTGTGGTTCCATATGAATTTTAGGATTGCTTGTTCTAGTTTGGAGAAGAATGCTGGTGCAATTTTGATTGGGATTGCATTGAATGTGTAGATAGCTTTGGGTAGTATTGACATTTTGACAATATTTATTCTTCCAATCCATGAGCAGGGAATGTCTTTCCATTTCTTTAAATCTTCTTCAATTACCTTCATAAGCTTTCTATAGTTTTCAGCATACAGATCTTGTACATCTTTGGTTAGATTTATTCCTAGGTATTTTATGCTTCTTGGTGCAATTGTGAATGGGATCAGTTTCTTTGTTTGTCTTTCTGTTGCTTCATTGTTAGTGTATAAGAATGCGACTGATTTCTGTACATTGATTTTGTATCTTGCAACTTTGCTGAATTCATGTATCAGTTCTAGCAGACTTTTGGTGGAGTCTATCGGATTTTCCATGTATAATATCATGTCATCTGCAAAAAGCGAAAGCTTGACTTCATCTTTGCCAATTTTGATGCCTTTGATTTCCTTTTGTTGTCTGATTGCTGAAGCTAGAACTTCCAGCACTATGTTAAACAACAGCGGTGAGAGTGGGCATCCCTGTCGTGTTCCTGATCTCAGGGAAAAAGCTCTCAGTTTTTCCCCGTTGAGGATGATGTTAGCTGTGGGCTTTTCATAAATGGCTTTGATGATCTTTAAGTATGTTCCTTCTATCCCGACTTTCTCAAGGGTTTTTATTAAGAAAGGGTGCTGGATTTTGTCAAAGGCCTTTTCTGCATCGATTGACAGGATCATATGGTTCTTCTCTTTTTTTTTTTGTTAATGTGATGTATCACGTTGATTGATTTGCGAATGTTGAATCAGCCCTGCATCCCAGGAATGAATCCCACTTGATCATGGTGAATAATTCTTTTTATATGCCGTTGAATTCGATTTGCTAGTATCTTATTGAGAATTTTTGCATCCATATTCATCAGGGATATTGGCTTGTAGTTCTCTTTTTTTACTGGGTCTCTGTCTGCTTTAGGAAGCAAAGTAATACTGGCTTCATAGAATGAGTCTGGAAGTTTTCCTTCCCTTTCTATTTCTTGGAATAGCTTGAGAGGGATAGGTATTATCTCTGCTTTAAACATCTGGTAGAACTCCCCTGGGAAGCCATCTGGTCCTGGACTCTTATTTGTTGGGAGATTTTTGATAACCGATTCAATTTCTTCGCTGGTTATGGGTCTGTTCAAGCTTTCTATTTCCTCCTGATTGAGTTTTGGAAGAGTGTGGGTGTTTAGGAATTTGTCCATTTCTTCCAGGTTGTCCAATTTGTTGGCATATAATTTTTCATAGTATTCCCTGATAATTGTTTGTATCTCTGAGGGATTGGTTGTAATCATTCCATTTTCATTCATGATTTTATCTATTTGGGTCATCTCTCTTTTCTTTCTGAGAAGCCTGGCTAGAGGTTTGTCAATTTTGTTTATTTTTTCAAAAAACCAACTCTTGGTTTCGTTGATCTGCTCTACAGTTTTTTTAGATTCTATATTGTTTACTTCTGCTCTGATCTTTATTATTTCTCTTCTTCTGCTGGGTTTAGGCTGCCTTTGCTGTTCTGCTTCTATTTCCTTTAGGTGTGCTGTTAGATTTTGTATTTGGGATTTTTCTTGTTTCTTGAGATAGGCCTGGATTGCAATGTATTTTCCTCTCGGGACTGCCTTCGCTGCATCCCAAAGGGTTTGGATTGTTGCCTTTTCATTTTCGTTTGTTTCCATATAGTTTTTAATTTCTTCTCGAATTGCCTGGTTGACCCACTCATTCGTTAGTAGGGTGTTCTTTAACCTCCATGCTTTTGGAGGTTTTCCAGACTTTTTCCTGTGGTTGATTTCAAGCTTCATAGCATTGTGGTCTGAAAGTATGCATGGTATAATTTCAATTCTTGTAAACTTATGAAGGGCTGTTTTGTGACCCAGTATATGATCTATCTTGGAGTATGTTCCATGTGCACTCGAGAAGAAAGCATATTCTGTTGCTTTGGGATGCAGAGTTCTAAATAGATCTGTCAAGTACATCTGATCCAATGTATCATTCAGGGCCCTTGTTTCTTTATTGACCGTGTGTCTAGATGATCTATCCATTTCTGTAAGTGGGGTGTTAAAGTCCCCTGCAATGACCACATTCTTATCAATAAGGTTGCTTATGTTTATGAGTAATTGTTTTATATATTTGGGGGCTCCGGTATTCGGCGCATAGACATTTATAATTGTTAGCTCTTCCTGATGGATAGACCCTGTAATTATTATATAATGCCCTTCTTCATCTCTTGTTACAGCCCTTAATTTAAAGTCCAGTTTGTCTGATATCAGTATGGCTACTCCAGCTTTCTTTTGGCTTCCAGGAGCATGATAAATAGTTCTCCATCCCCTCACTCTCAATCTAAACGTGTCCTCAGATCTAAAAGGAGTCTCTTGTAGACAGCAAATAGATGGGTCTTGTTTTTTTATCCATTCGGATACCCTATGTCTTTTGGTTGGCGCATTTAATCCATTTACATTCAGTGTTATTATAGAAAGATACGGGTTTAGAGTCATTGTGATGTCTGTATGTTTTATGCTTGTCGTGATGTATCTGGTACTTTGTCTCACAGGTTCCCCCTTAGGATCTCTTGTAGGGCTGGTTTCATGGTGACAAATTCCTTCAGTTTTTGTTTGTTTGGGAAGACCTTTATCTCTCCTTCTATTCTAAATGACAGACTTGCTGGATAAAGGATTCTCGGCTGCATATTGTTTTCTGTTTAGCACACTGAAGATATCGTGCCAATCCTTTGTGGCCTGCCAAGTTTCAAAAGAGAGATCAGTCACGAGTCTTATAGGTCTCCCTTTATATGTGAGGGCACGTTTATCCCTTGCTGCTTTCAGAATTTTCTCTTTATCCTCGTATTTTGCCAGTTTGACTATGATATGTCGTGCAGAAGATCGATTCAAGTTACGTCTGAAGGGAGTTCTCTGTGCCTCTTGGATTTCAGTGCCTTTTTCCTTCCCCAGTTCAGGGAAGTTCTCAGCTATAATTTCTTCAAGTACCCCTTCAGCACCTTTCCCTCTCTCTTCCTCCTCTGGGATACCAATTATGCATATATTATTTCTTTTTAGTGTATCACTTAGTTCTCTAATTTTCCCCTCATACTCCTGGATTTTTTTTATCTCTCTTTCTCTCAGCTTCCTCTTTTTCCATAACTTTATCTTCTAGTTCACCTATTCTCTCCTCTGCCTCTTCAATCCGAGCCGTCGTCGTTTCCATTTTGTTTTGCATTTCGTTTAAAGCGCTTTTCAGCTCCTGGTGACTGTTCCTTAGTCCCTTGATCTCTGTAGCAAGAGATTCTCTGCTGTCCTCTATACTGTTTTCAAGCCCAGCGATTAATTTTATGACTATCATTCTAAATTCACTTTCTGTTATATTATTTAAATCCTTTTTGATCAGTTCATTAGCAGTTGTTATTTCCTAGAGATTCTTCTGAGGGGAATTCTTCCGTTTGGTCATTTTGGATAGTCCCTGGAGTGGTGAGGACCTGCAGGGCACTTCCCCTGTGCTCTGGTGTATAACTGGAGCTGGTGGGTGGGGCCGCAGTCCGCCCTGATGTCTGCCCCCAGCCCACCGCTGGGGCCACAGTCAGACTGGTGTGTGCCTTCTCTTCCCCTCTCCTCTGGGCGGGATTCACTGTGGGGTGGCGTGGCCCGTCTGGGCTACTTGCACGCTGCCAGGCTTGTGTTGCTGGGGATCTGGCGTATTAGCTGGGGTGGGTAGGCAAGGTGCACGGGGGCAGGAGGGGCGGGCTTAGCTCGCTTCTCCTTAGGTGATCCACTTCAGGAGGGGCCCTGTGGCAGCGGGAGGGAGTCATATCCGCTGCCGGAGGTTTGGCTCCGCAGAAGCACAGAGTTGGGTGTTTGCACAGAGGGAGCAAGTTCCCTGGCAGAAACTGGTTCTCTTTGGGATTTTGGCTGGGGGATGGGCGGGGGAGATGGCGCTGGCGAGCGCCTTTGTTCCCCGCCAAACTGAGCTCTGTCGTCCGGGGGCTCAGCAGCTCTCCCTCCCTTTGTCCTCCAGCCTTCCCGCTTTCTGAGCGGAGCTGTTAACTTATGACCTCCCAGACGCTAAGTCGCGCTTGCTGTCGGAACACAGTCCGTCAGGCCCCTCCGCTTTTGCCTGCCAGACTCGGGGACTCTGCTTGGCCGGCGAGCCGCCCCTCCGCCCCGGCTCCCTCCCGCCAGTCCGTGGAGCGCACACCGCCTCGCCGCCCTTCCTACCCTCTTCCATGGGCCTCTCGTCTGCGCTTGGCTCCGGAGACTCCGTTCTGCTAATCCTCTGGTGGTGTTCTGGGTTATTTAGGCAGGTGTAGTTGGAATCTAAGTGATCGGCAGGACGCGCGGTGAGCCCAGCGTCCTCCTACGCCGCCATCTTCCCTCCCTCCTCAACCCTCCATAATTTTATCTTCTAATTCACCTATTCTCTCCTCTGCCATAGCATTTCAATCCATGCTATGGCCACCTGCATTTTATTTTGCACCTCATTTATTGCATTTTTCAGCTCCTCATGACTATTTCTTACCCCTTGATCTCTGTAGCAATAGATTCTCTGCTGTCCTCTATGCTTGTTTCAAGCCCAGAGATTAATTTTATGATGATTATTCTAAATTCTTGTTCCGTTATATTGCTTAAATCGGATTTGATCACTTTGTTAGCTGTCGGTACTTCCTGGAGTTTCTTTTGAGGAGAATTCTTCCATTTCATCATTTTGCGTAGTCCCTGTGGTAGCTCCAAACTGCAGGGCACTTCCCCTGTGCTGTCAGAAGGAACTTGTGTTGGTGGTCGGGGCTGCAGTCGGACCCGATGTCTGCCCCCAGCCCACCGCTGGGGCCACAGTCAGACTGGTGTGTACCTTATGTTCCCCTCTCCCAGGGGCAGGACTCACTGTGGAGTGATGTGGCTCCTGTCTGGGCTGCTTGCACACTGCCACGCCTGTGGTGCTGCTTCAATGGGACCTGGTGTATTAGCCAGGGTGGATCCAAGGTGCACAGGGGTGGGAGGTGTAGGCTTAGCTCACTTTGCCGGCGGTGGTCCCCTGCGGGAGGGGCCCTGCAGCACCGGGAGGGAGGCAGGCCCAGTGGAGGGTTGGATCCACGGAAGCACAGCGTTGGGCATTTGTGTGGTGATAGCAAGTTCCGTGACGGGAACTGGTTCCCTTTGGAATATCGCCTGGGGGATGGGAGAGGGAGATGGTGCTTCCCAGGGGGCTTTTTTCCCCTGCCAAGCTGAGCTCTGTCTCCTGGGGCTCAACAACTCTCCCTCCCGGTGTCCTCTTGGCCTACCTGCTCTCTGAGAGCAGAGCTGTTGACTTTTAACCTTCCAGATGTTAAGTCCCATTGGCTGTCAGAACTCACTCCACCCGGCCGCTCTGCTTTTGCAAGCCACACTTCAGGGGCTCTGCTTTGAAGGGCGGGCTGCCCCTCCACCGCCTCAGCTCCCTCCCGCCAGTCCGCATAGCACGTACCGTCTCTCTGCCCTTCCTACCCTCTTCCGTGGGCCTCTTGTCTACGCTTGGCTCCAGAGAGTCCATTCTGCTAGTCTTCTGGCGGTTTTCTGGGTTATTTAGGCAGATGTGGGTGGAATCTAAGCGGGTCAGCAGGATGAGGTGAGCCCTGTGTCCACCTATGTCGCCATCTTCTCCAGACTTCTTCCCAAATCTCTTCTTAAATCATTCTTGCCACAAGCTTCTGTCATCTGGTCCCTCAACTTCTAGGGGAAGTTTAGGTACATTCGTATTGTCGCCCACTCAATCTTCAGAACCCTTTTCACGTTGCAAAACTGAAACTCTTTATCAATTAACTCTTTGTTCATCTTTCTCCCAGCCCCTGAAACAACGACTGTACTCTGTCTCTATGAAATTTAGAGAATTATAGCATTTTTACTACCCAATCTGAACCTTATTTGTAAAAATTTCATAGTTTTATTTTCTTTTTCCTATATTTAATTAGTTGCGTACTTGTGTGTGTGTGTTTTTTTTTTAACTAAATGGTGCTTTTTATTTAAAGAAAATTATTAAGTCACAGTTCAGGTGCACTACAGAGAAAATAATAACTCTAAAGTAAAAATTCAAACACTTATTGACTGTGTTTGGGAATTTATTTGCTTGATTGAGTCAATATTCAGTGATACCTAGCAGGAGTTTAGCAGTGTCCTGGAGAAATGGTTTCCAAAGATCAGGGTCCTTGCCCTGGAGGTTCTTATAGTTTCATGGGGGAGCCAGACCAATCTGTTCAATCTAGGAAGATTTATTAAGTGCCTACAATGTGCCAAAAAATGTTCCAGATGTTTGGGTTACAGCAGTACACAAAATAGACAAATATCCCCGTGTCCCCCAAATCTTATTCCCTCAGAAGCACTAAAGGGTGAACATATTAATAATTTATGGGTCATCTGATCCAGACACATGTCCAGTCTCTGTCAGTAGTATTTGGGGCGGGAATATACCATAACTCCTTGTTATGTACTATGATATTTTTATTCCACCCTCCCCCAAAAGTAAGGTAAAGTAAAGTAAAGTAAGGTAAAGTAAAGTAAAGAAGTAAAGTAAAGTAAAAGTAGAGGCATTAGGATTGAAGAGACGTAATAGGATGTGGTCCCAAAAATGGCACCCCTAGTGTGCCCTAGCAACACAGCCTTGTAATTGTGAGGTAGATCCATGATGTCACTGTGTCCTAGAGGATTCATAAGGGTGGAGGACCAGGGTGACTATCACCCTTCATCCCCAGCTCAGCTAACTACCATCCTCACTACCAAGCTATCTTGAAGTTCTCTTCATTCATTTAAATTCTATTTTGAGTGGTAAGTAAAGTTTTATTATTTCCTTCTATGACACACTACGAATTTCATTTTGGATTTTCTCAGTATTTCATTTTAAGATATTTCCCAAGTGATTCTCTTGCTTTTGTGGGCATATAATATTGATACACAAAAATCATGTCTTTTCGATCAACCAGTGACTCTGTTTATTTCACATCGATTTTAATATGAGATTTGTACTATCTCAGATTTTCCCCATATTGTTCTCCTTTTCTACATGTCCACTGTTCAATATTTGCTTTTTATTATTTTTTTTTAACGTTTATTTATTTTTGAGACAGGGAGAGACAGAGCATGAACGGGGGAGGGTCAGAGAGAGAGGGAGACACAGAATCCGAAACAGGTTCCAGGCTCTGAGCTGTCAGCACAGAGCCCGACGCGGGGCTCAAACTCACGGACTGCGAGATCATGACCTGAGCTGAAGTCCGACGCTTAACCGACTGAGCCACCCAGGCGCTCCAGCGCTCCAATATTTGCTTTTAACGTTATTGAATTTTAAAAGAAAATAAGTCAATTTAACAATGAAACAATTTAGGGGCGCCTGGGTGGCTCAGTTGGTTAAGCATCTGACTATGGCTCAGGTCATGATCTCATGGTTTGTGAGTTCGAGCCTCACCTCGGGCTCTGTGCTGACAGCTCGGAGCCTGGAGTCTGACTAAGATTCTGTCTCCCTCTCTCTCTGCCCCTCCCCCACTCGCACACTGTGTCTCTCTTTCTCTCTTGATAATAAATAAACATTTAAAACTTAAAAAAAAAATGCAACAATTTAACAAAACATGCTGGACCAAAAAAAAAAATGTATATAAAGTACATTTTAATGCTGTAAAGTATATGTACATATATCCATACCGACACATAGAAACAAAATGGTTGGATAGAGATATGTAAAAATGTTAGTGTTTGCCTGTGATCTATTTTCTTTTCTGTGTGTTTGGAGTTATATGACTCTCTGAATATTGTACCTTTATTATTTTATAGGATACAATGTATACTATTTGGTAGAAAATTAAAGATTCATGTGCTATGTCTTAGGTTGCATATATCAATTATGTGAAAATTCTATTTCTAATTACCTTCATATGAGCCAAAATTAGACTATTTTTTATTCAGTGTTTTTGAGCTTCCATCATATTCTATCCAGTGAAGCTCTGTGAATTCTCAAGCAGCTTTAACCTCTGTTTGTTGAATAAAAAACTAGCTAAGTATTCATATCTGCCTGTGAACCCAATCCCATCATTTGAAGTTTATCTATAATACAGTTTTCCTAAAAAAGTGAATATTGGAAATCTGTGAGACAAAGCTCACAGGTTGATCTGGTAAATCAGTGCATTGCCTCTTATTGACTCTATTAACCTTAGTCTAGTTATGTTCCTTTGCTAAGTCTGTTCCTCGTCAGTTAAATAGGCCTAATAAATCTTATTATAGTTTTATGTGTTCAACACTTGGTGATTGTCAATAATAATCATTCTCTGTACTCCTAATTGATCTTTAACAGAACGAACACATCAGGTTGCAGTGAAAACATTTCTCTTTCTCATGGCAACATATCTGTTGTTGACATTTACAGTTGAACATGGTATGACTAGGAATTTTAAGCACTTCAAATGTAAATGTGAGGTTTGATGTGATGTCATAGAGGAAACTACCAAACAATCCAGCTCCTGCTTTCTGCCTCAGTGTCCCTCTCCATGCTGGGTGTGGGTGGCTGACTAATAAGGACAGCCTGTACTCTGGGGAAGTGAGAGGCACCCACTTAGTCCAAAACAACTGTCAGGACTGTACTCTGGGTAGAACTAGGTGGATGGTGGTGACCACATCCAAGCAATTTCCTCCCTCTGTGTTTAGCAATTTGCACTGTTCTCTGACTACCTCCTGTCCAGTATCACTCAACCAGGAAAGCAGCATTAATAAAGCCTACCATTTGCTGAACACCTACTTAGCATCGGGCACTTAATTCATTTCAGCCACAAATATTGATTAAGAATAATCTATGTGCCAGGCAGTGTTGTTGGAGCAGGGGATGCACCAGTGAACTAAGCAATCTAAAATGCCTGCCCTTGTTGAGTTTTTATTCTAGTGGGAGAGACAATGATAAACAATATAAATAAATCAACAAACGATGAAATGCAGTCAAAAGTAATGTGCTGTTAGAAAAGTAGTGAAAGAAAGGAGGAGTGGGAGTGCTGATTGGTGGGTATGCAGTTTTAAATGGTGTGTTCATGGCCAGTCTTGTTGAGAAGGTGACATTAAGCAGATACTTGAAGACGGTGAGGGATCAGAGAACAAGGGTATGTAGAGGAACAATGCTGCAGGCATTGAGAAGAACCCTACACACTCCTGAAGAGGGAGTGTGTATTCTATGAATCCCAAGAACACTGAGCTGGGCACTGCTGTTACAACTCCGAAATCACACTCTAGTGGGCTTGGGAGAGATACATGATTGTATGAGCAGTTACAGCAAATTTGTAAGTACTTACCTAAGTTAGAGAGAATAAAGGGGACTTTGTCAGCATCTGCCTTTTAGAGAAGTCAGATGTGCTTGCCTGAAGAAGTGCCCTGAACCTCAGAACTGAAGGGATAGAAGTTAATCAGGATGAGGGAAGGAGTTATCCAGACAGAGGCATTAGCGTGACTGCCATTAGGAAGCACATCTCATAACTCTGCCTGTAGGGAAGGTAATTGTCTTAGGCCACCAGCTATTGCATTCTGAAATCCATCTCCACATTTTTATTAGACCACATTTCCCACAGGCTGCTCTCAGTCCATGACTGAGTGTGGCAGTGATAATAAGATAAGACTATTCCTGGGAGGCTGATTTTGTTTCTGTTCCATATGCACTTTATTCCCTTTCTGCCTTTTTCTGCCTTTTTGGTAATATTTTCTGGTTCCATTTTATCTTTTGTTGGCTTATTAGCAATAACTTTGGTTGTTACTTGAGGGTTTGATCTTGAGCTTAAAATGTACTTTTATTTTATCACAGTATACTTTTAAATAAAGCTATGTTTATTTAACTTAATGAGAACATTACATTAATATTTCATTTCCCTCCTCCCAACCTTTGTGGGTTTTTCTCCATACATTTTACTTTTACATATGTTTAAAACAATTTTAATGTTTATTTATTTTTGAGAGAGATAGAGACAGAACACAAGCAGGGGAGGGGCAGAGAGAGAGAGAGAGGGAGACACAGAATCCGAAGCAGGCTCCAGGCTCTGAGCTGTCAGCACAGAACCCGACACGGGTCTCAAACCCATGAACCATGAGATCATGACCTGAGCCAAAGTTAGATGCTTAACCGACTCAGCCACCCAGGTGCCCCTACTTTTACATATGTTTAAATCCCTACATTACATTGTTATTTTTTCATGAAGAGTCAAATATCTTTCAAAGAGTTTAAATAGTAAGAAAAAAAATCTTATACCTCTACCCATGCAGTTACTATTTCAGGTACTTTCCATTGCTTTGCAGAAATCTATGTTCCCATTTGGTGCTGTTTTCCTTCTGCCTGAATGACTTGCTTGAACATTTCTTATAAGGGGAGGTCTGCTGTTGATTAATCCTCTTAGATTCTGTGTATGTGAAAAAGATGTTATTTAAGACATTATTTTGTCATTATTTTTGAAAAAATATTTTCACTGCTTATAGAATTCTAGGCTCAGAGGTTTTCTTTTTGCTTTAGCAAATGTTGCTTACGTTGTCATTACTTGGGTTGTTTCTCAGGAAAAACCCCTCTGGGTAATTAACATTTTTTACCTTTCTGGTTGCTTTAAGATTTTCTCTTTATCACTGGTTTTGAGCAATTTGATTATCATGTGCCTTAGTATAGTTTCCTTCATGTTACTTGTGCTTTATTGAGTTTCTTCCATTTGTGGGATTATAGTTTTCATCAATATGGAAAAACTGGGGGCATTATTTCTTCAAATGTTTTATCTGTCCCCACCTCTTGATCCACTCCTCCAGGGACTCCAATTGCACATATATGAGAGCTGCTGGAAGTTCTCTCACAGCTCACTGATGCTCTGTGAATTTATAAAAACATTTCTTTTTCCTCTTCATTTAATTTTGGATAACTTATATTGCTATCTTTAAACTTCAGTACTTTTTCTGCAATATCTAATGTGCCTTTAATCACACCCAGTGTATTTTTTATCTTTCACATTGTACTTTTCATCTATAGTCCATTTGTGGGTTTGTTTGGGTTTTTTTTTTGGTATTTTACATATCTTGACTTTTTTCAATTTAATTTTTAAAATTTTCATTCCAGTAAAGTGAGAATACAGTATTATATTAGTTTCAGGTGTACAATATAGTGATTCAACTATTCTATATATTACTCAGTGCTCTTAACTTTTTAAACATATGGAATATTGTTATAATAACTGTTTTACTGTTCTTATCTGCTATTTTTAACTTCTGTGTCAGTCTGGGATATTCTCAATTGACTCATTTATCATCCCATTATGAGTTGAATTTTCCCGCTTATTTGCATGCCTGCTAAGTTTTGATTGAATGTATGATAATGGATGCTACCTTATCGAATGATGGATATTACTGTGATGCTAAAATTATTCTTGTGCTTTTTCTACTATGCAATTAAATTACTTGGAAACACTTTGATTCTTTGGGTCTTCCATTTAGGATTTAGTATAACTGGAGCTGTAGATGGAGCAGTAGATGGCTAATTATTCTCCATGACCAAGAAATGATCCTTCTGAGTACTCTACCTAACATCCCATAAATCCTGAGGTTTTCCAGCCTGGCTGTTGGGAACAGGTACTTTTCTAATTTCTGTGCAAGTACTAAATATTGTCTTCTCTAATCCTAGCACATGATTCTTTCTCTGTCCTCAGAAATTACCTCACACCCAGGTGTTGACGGGAACCCTCTTATGATCCTATAGATTTTACATTTAAATCTTGACATATATTCCTAACCTACCCTCCAGTCACACCAGCAGTGTATGAAAATAATGTTTATCCCTCAACTTCTCCAATATTTTTTGTGTATTCACTTATTTATTTGTTCATTCGTTCATCTATTTACTTATGTTTTAATACTATTCGGTGGAACTAGAGCAGCACCAGGTCTGGGGATACTTACTCCCCACTACTGACAAAAGACTCTTCTGAGTACTAATCCAGTTACCCATGTATCCCTAGGTTTTCCAGTCTTACTGATTTAACAGGCACAATTACCACCTACTCCAAGCACTAGGCACTGTTCCTTCTAATCCTTTCAGATGGTACTTTCCCCGGCATCACATACATGTGCTTAATACATGAGGGAGACCTTTTGACCCCTAAGGTTTTCTCTCATTGCAGCTTTCTCCTCTCTGGTATCTTTTGAACACTAGTTGCCTTGATCTCTCAGAAACTCAGTTCTCTCTTCTCAACTCAGAAAGTCCACTGGCTCCATCTGGGTCCCCCACCCACCCACGTGCTGTAGCCTGAAAACCTTCTCTAAGCAGTCATTGTTCACATCTCTTTTGTTTCTTCTCTCTCAAGGATCACCGTCCTTCACATTACCTGATATACAAGGGTTTGCCAGCAAATGTTTTATATATTTGGTCTGTTTTTTCATTGTTACAAGTGGGAGTTCAAAGTTAAATATACCATTTTGGCTAGCAATACAAGTAGATAGCCAATTGTGACACAAGGACTCGCCCCCACCCCAGTGACTTTGCAAACTCTACTTAGAACTGATGTGTTGGGACACCTGGGTTGGTTAAGCGTCTGACTTTGGCTCCAGTCATGATCTTACGGTTTGTGAGTTCAAGCCCCGTGTTGGGCTCTGTGCTGACAGCTCAGAGCCTGGAGCCTGCTTCAGATTCTCTCTCTGCCACTCCCCCACTTGTGAGCTCTCTCTCGCGCTCTCTCTCCCTTTTTCTCTCTTTCTCTCAAAAATAAATAAATAAACATTAAAAAAAAGAACTGCTATGTAGTCAAAGATGCTTTTACCCAACTTTTATTCCTTCTCTGTTCTTCACTAGAGTTCAGACCAGAATAAGGTTCTAAAGGCTCTCCTAGCTTCCCCTGAATTCATGCTTTCTCTCACAGATGTTTCCCCTAATAAATTTTTTGCACATTGAATTCTGTTTTAACATCAGCTCCTCCCAGGTTCTGAACTAATGCAAAAGTAAGATACTCTGATCCACAAGAGGGATATGTTCTTTGCGATGATAATATTTTCTCTACAGAGGCTATGTCTTATTTACTGAGTGTGGCCTGAAACCTTAAGTTTTAAATGCATATTACCCTGTCCATGGAACTAGTCTATTTTATTCAACCAAACCTTTATGGATGTATATTTAAGTTCTTTCCAGTTCTACACCTTTTCAAATATAGCTAGGGTAAATATCTTTGTTCAGAAAGCTTTGTACATCAATCTGATCATTTGATTAGAAGACATTTTTAAAAAGAAAATGTATGGACCCTATGGAGTTTACATTTAAATCTTGATGCATATCCCTAGCCTGCCTCTCAGTCTCACTAAGAGTGTATGAAGGTAAGTGTTATCTCTCATTCTTTCCAACGTTATATATTTACTTACTTCTGCTTAGTAGTATTTATCAAGGGATGAGATTAAAAAGGAATTAAACAGGTCTCAGAGTTTATACAATAATCTTGTTCTATGGATAATTATGTCTCCCTTGTAACTGAAGCTTTCCTGCACTTCAGACTTCAGGGAGTGAGTATGTCTTGAATCAAACGTGACTTTGTCGTGGTTCCCACAACCACTCAGTAAAACATTTGGATTTATTGTGCCTGTCCCCCTAGGAAACACCTCACAGCACAGATGTGTCTCCACTGACTCTGGCTTTGAGGAAAAGCATATCTGAAGCAGAATTCCAGCCCCATCACTTACTAACTGTGTCTGTGACCTTAAGCAAGCTGCTGTACCTCTGGGTGCCTCAGTTTCTGGTACATAATTGAGGGTCAGGAGGTGTGAGAGGCATAGGCAAGTTTTGAGCCCTGGTCAAAGACTTAAACATAGCACCTGAGGTTCCATTCACCTGTGAAGATGAGGCTCTGAGACCCAATCCTTCTCCTCCTGCTCTCCCCAGAAGGAAACATATGAGGCTGCAAACAGCCTAGTTATGGTCTAAAAGATGCCATTAATGCCAGGCTTGGGAAAGTCACACATGAGTGAGGAGGGGAAAAATGCCAGGACTCCTGACAATCTCCTTTAGTTTCACAGCACTCAGTGATTGCAGGGGTAAGATCATTCCAATTCATAAGGGCCGGTACAAAAACATCTAGGGATTTTACAAACCAGTTGTTAGATTGTCAGCAGCTTGAAATCAGTAAAGGCAGGAGTGTTTACATGACAGAAATTAGCCAACATATGTTACAGTCTGGTGCATTCTCCCCTCCCCCTACCAGAACCAGTTTACCAGTGCACTACCAATGTGCAAAAGTCGATGGGGTTGGTGCCACTTGTATGCTTTTCTCTTAGTTTACCTATCTAAAACACTCACTTTATTTCATCCTTGGGTGAGTTGTTTAAGTAGAGGTAAAATAATATATTGTAAAAGTAAGGATCTAACACCCATAGTTTATTCTGTAGCCTATTGTACCATCATTCAGGTCCCCACCTTTAAATGAACATTGTAGAAACTGGCACACCTTGGGTGGGTTTAAGGAACCTGTTGGGGAATCCAAAGGTCATGGATGAAGTTTGTCAAAGTCACTGGGAGGGTTCCCAGCAGTCAACAGAGGACTTAACTTTGTCTCCCTGGTGACAAACAGCCACCAGAAATAAACCACTAGAGAGAACTAGAATAACTTAGTTAAGACTCACTCTTGACATAGCAGAAAACATAATTAAATTAGTTTAACTTGTGATAAGAAATTATGTCAGAGAAACAAAAGTCCACTGCAGAGTAGTTATATACATGATTAACTTCATAAGTCAATGATGCCATAAAGTAACAAACTCCATATTTCTGAGCTTCTATTCTCACTGGATGGGCTTCTCCTAAGTCCAGATCTCCTTGTGGTACAGAAATTGTTGTCACAGGTCCAGGCACCATATCCAGACACATCAGCATTCGATGGAAAACAAAGGTCTGACCCTTACCGTGTGTATGGTATTCTGAGTAAGGAAGCCTTTCCCCCCAAAGCAGAGCTCTCAGACTGCATTTCCAATCATCTTATTTCGAACTTGAATAAAATGTTGATATATTTGTAGTTTTACAAGGAATGTCTATCATATTTCATCTATTAAAAATTAAATTTATTAGCTACACTCTTCTATTTAACATTTAATCTTTGTTGGATGAACAGGATTTGATGTATGGTTTTACATTTGATTATTTCTCCCTCCTAACATCTGATATTTAACTATGGCACTAGATATATAAAACATCATCCCAGATTATGTTAGGATCTAGGATTGAAGAGAGGGAAAGACAGCATGATCTCTGACCTCAAGGAGCCAACTAGTCTGTTGGGAGACATTCAATAAAACAAGCACTGACAAGAAACTGTGATAAGTGTTTTCTATTAGAGAGAAGATAATTGTATGGACTTGTCTGCACTTAGCAGGAAATGACCTAATTCCAGAGGGTGAGAGAAAGCCTCCTGAGAGTGAAGGTAACTAGCAATCAGCCAGATTAAGATGGAGGAAATCATTCCTGACAAAGGATGTATGAGGTTGTGCACAAGAGCAAGTATGAGGTTGTGGAAATTAGAGCACAGGCCATGTGATGAATAGAAAGAGGATGTAATTTGGCTGAAACATAGCATGTGGGATGCTGACTCAAGATACTGCATGAAACATAGTGAGCTTTACTGAATATTTATTGAGTTAATTACTTTTTTATAATATCACTGATTGGAAGAACAGTCTCTAAATTCTTAGGTCAGTACTGATGGATTATTTCCATAGGCATCTGTCTTTAACAGTTCCTCAGACTTTTAAGGATGCCATATTATATTTGACATTTGTTTCCTTAGTCTTCTAGAACCAACAGTTTCTCTTAGGAGCCCTGGTTCCATTTATTAGAAAATGGTATAAAGTAAAAAGACTAAGACCTGGATGCTGGGTTTGCTCATTATGACTAATAATACAAAACTCTCCAAAACAGGATAATAATTGCCAAACTGGTGGATTTTTGTGTCCCATGTTTACAGGAGAAAAGTAGAGTCTGGATAAAGAATGTCACTGTAATATGTCTTTCACTCTATGTTTAATCATTAATATGCTTCATTATTATTGGTTTCATCCCCATTAGAAAATAAGGATATTTCTCTACATTAAAAAAAAAAAAAAAAAACTAATTTTTTATGACCCTCCCTGTTCTTTCTTCTCCTTCCACCACTTTTTTTCAGCTTGACAGCTTTTGGCTGCAGTCTTTTTTCTTATTAATTTCAAGCAAACTGAGAACCTTGAGTTTCAATTTCCTGTCCAGCCCTGAGATTCAAAGGTAGCTTTGAGCTGAGACTATTCGTCCATGGATCCTCCACGTAAAGTTACCCCACCTTTTAATTCTGATTCATTGCTGATTCCACCAAAAGAAATGTCCCAGAAACTTACATCAACTTCCCAATCATCTTTCTCCAAAGTGCAAAACCTGGATCGTATTAACTTTAGCCCCAGTTTTAATAGCAACTACCTCACCCCTCTACCAGAGGAAACGATCCAACAGCAATACAGAGATGAGATGAGCCAACATGAGAGGCGGTGGGAGAAGTCAGCGTTCCCTCAGAGGAAAAAGACATTCATGGAGAACATGAGACAGAAAAGTTACTATCACATGGCACCTTATCGGGTTGAAAGGGAAGGAAAGATCTATTTCTCACATGATAGAGATCAGAATAAGTGTAAATGCCATTATTGCCTCATTCAAAGGGAAGCTATTTCCGGGAACTCTAAAGGGCAAAATGCATCCTCTTGGAAAATGCTAGTAGAAGGCTTTAGCCACTTGAACATCAACTCTGATACCACAGAGTCCCGCTGTCCATCAGAAAAGCTTCCACAGGAGTAGAAAAGAAAGAAGAGCCATCAATAGAGGGAGAAGAAAATCAAACAATTCCTCAGAGGCTCTGAAAACAATAATTGAAATAAACCGAAACTCATCCTCATGTGATGAGATCAGAATTAATTCAGATGTGTGAATATTGATTTTTATCCAAGTCCTTGGGTGGAACTTTTTGGGAAGCAAATAATTAGGGATGGTCACTAGGAGAAGCAAGATCCAATGTCTGGCAAAAAATCATATTACAAAGAAACAATGTTTCAGTGATTTTAGGGTGATTCTGGGGCATGCTGGGAGCAAACTACTCTGAGGCTGGGAAGATGGTTAAACAATGGCTTTTAATCTGCCATTATTTCGTTTTCATGATGCAACTTGCTTTTTCCCTCCTGGGATCTTTTTTTCTCTTATATATTGTCATTAAGGTATAAAGGACCCATGTAGCGTGAATGTCTGGCTGGTTGCAAAGTGCTTTTGTTCTGTTTTATGGGTTGGCCACAAGAAAAAGCACTGTGTCTGATGAAATGCATGTGTGTTTTGGAATTCTGAAGTTAATGATAAGATGAGATCCACATCTAAAGTTTTGAATTAAAAGAATGTGTTGTAAAGGGATGTGTGAATAGAGCTTGTGGGCTTCACACTGAATTGTTTTGGTAGAACATACTTACCAAGAAGCAAGTATAGGTAAATATTTTATGCTTCTTTAAAATTGAGTATTAATCTTCCCTATGAAAAAAAAATTCTAATGTGTTGCCTCAATTGTCAGCACCAATTACCTGTGTATATAAATAAGCCTATCATTCAAAGTCAGATATTTTATTCAGTATTGCCTGGCTCATATTTTGTCAAGGGACACTACATATGTAGATTTAGAGTAGAGGTGTAGGAAAGAGGTTTTGAAACATTTGCATTACTCTTTGGGATACCATAGTCAGGATGGCGTGAGGAGCAACCATGCCATTGGATGGACCAACTTCTCCATCTGGGTAGCAATGGGAAGCAGAATATCCTGCCTGGAGTGTAAGCATCTGCATGTTGTTCAGTTACCACTGGCTTAGGCACTCCATGATACGTTCTTCACTCTCAGGTGCTCCTTCTATGTTTAATATGAACAATACTCCCATGCCTGCTGTAGGGAATTAAAAGCAGAATCATGTTGTTTGTACTTCTCCCAAAATTATGACAGAGATTAGAGATGTGGTTTGGGTTTTCATGATATGAAATTAGCTACATTTCTCAACTTCGTTCCTGTAGAAATTTCTGACAGTACCCCACCACAGAACATAACATTCTGTTAATGGGAAAACTACCTTAGCTCTGGAGCTATCTCCTTTCCTACGCAGTCTTCAGCAATGTGACTCAGTAAAATCCATGATATTTTCACACATGGAAATTACTTCAAGACTTACCAATTAACAGGGACTGGATTCCAGTTTTGTGATTGCACCAGAGAGTATGGGAGTTAAACTAATCCTATATGGTTTATACCACAATTCAAGGGGACAATGTAAAAAAACAAAAACAAAAGTTTATACAGTTAGAATTTCATAGCCTACTTTCCTTATGTAATTCAGATGAATATTTGAGAGAAATAAAATAGTTTGTTTGCTTCATTTGAACCTGGCAATACTCTAAGTGTTTACAGGTACATGTACATTTAGATATAGAACTAATCTGCAACTGACCCAAAACAAAGTAGGGTTTTGGGTATAGATATTGACATACTTCTGCTAAAATTGGTATGTGAATGCAATGAATAGCAAACACAAGCTTGAAGAACAAAGTTATTTATATTACATATGTATCAGTTATCAAGCCTTACTAGATAGAAGTCTGTACTAATTCAGATGATTCCGTATCAGCATAAGAACAGACAAATAGAGTAGTGGAAGAGAATAGAAAGTCCAGAAACACTTCCAGATTAAACACTATAGATATATATTCCCCTGTAATTCAGTGGGGCAACATTATTTCAATGTGGAAAAAATGAACTTTGATCACTACCTTACAGCATACAAAACATTAATTTAAAATTGTTTGGGGCGGGGCACCTGGGTGGCTCAGTCAGTTAAGCATCCAACTTCAGCTGGGGGTCACGATCTCGCGGTTCATGGGTTCAAGCCCCATATCAGGCTCTGTGCTGACAGTGCAGAGCCTGGAGCCTGCTTTGGATTCTGTATCTTCCTCTGTCTCTCTGCCCCTCCCCCGCTCTCTCTCTCTCTCTCTCTCTCTCTCCCTCTCTCTCTTAAAATAAATAAATAAATAAACATTTAAAAAATTAAAAATAAATAAATTAAAATAAAATGGTTTGGGGCACCTGGCTGGCTTAGTCAGTATAGCATGTGACTATTAATCTCTGAGTCTTGACTTCAAGCCCCACATTGGATGTGGAGTTTACTTAAAAAAAAAAAAATGATAAAATGGTTTATCAAACTAAACTTGAAAACCAAATCAGTAACATTTTTAGAAGAAAACAATATATCTTTGTGACTTTAAGCATACAAAGACTTTTAAAGAGGATATAAAAAGCACTACCTATAAAATCAAAATTTGATTAATTGTCCTTAACAAAATTAACAATTTTAAGAGGTTAGGAAGATGGCTTGTAGGAGGACCCTAAGCTCACCTTGTCCCATGGATATAACTAGATAATACATCAGTGTATACAACTAGATAATACATCTGTGTAAACAGCCCAGGTAATGACCCAAAGATTCGCAGAACAAACCCTACAAATAAAGATGAGGTCACATAAAAGAGGGTATAAAGGGCAGCGATGTGGGGGAGAGTTAAACACTATGGGTCTGGCCACCGAAGGGAGGAAGTCTTGGGTGCAGAGAAGGGTAAGAGATAGACTTTCACATTGGGGAGCCCACAAAGGGAAGATGAATCCCCATAACATTTGGCTTTGAAAGTGAGAGGGGCCAAATTTTATGAGTTCTTACAACCAGTGGGACTTAAGCCTGTAATTTTAAAAATCAGCAGGCTAGGTTCTGGGAGAGCCCAGAGGGTGTTAGGAAGCTGAGTCCTTGCCCTTAAAGAGACAGCATGACAAAGAGCATGTGGAGAGCCACTGTAGAAGCAGCAGTTCAAAAAATGGGACATACAAGAGGGAGAGTTATTTGTTTATCTCAGTGTTGGCCCTGGAGAGGCAGGACTCACAGGGAGACCCCTCCAGTAACAAAGTTGGCAGGCAGCATTTCCCTCCCCCTGCCTCAGCATAAACACATGGCCACCTGCAGAAACCATTGCAGAGCTGACACTAGCTACCTAACTTGGTTACATCAAGGCCCTCCTCCCAACCTTTCAGCAGACCCACCATTTCCAGTCATGCTTGCCTCAGTCCCAGCATTGCCGGTCCCCTCCCCCAGAAAAATGATGTAAACCTCAACAATACCATGTCTCCTGACCTGTACCTTTTGTGGGGCCTCAGTCCTGGCTGTAGTAGCTGGTCACTTCCTGGGGAAGACATGAACACCTTGTTAAAGCTTCATCTGCTGCCCACATGCACTTTCAAAGTGTCTCTGGCTAGCCCCTGTCTCCACAGCAGCTGCTGCATGTCCCCTGTGGAAGAGACCAGCACACAGCCTGTGGGCACCGTGTCCCCACCTGCATGCACTTTACTAAGTGACCATGGCTACTCTCTGAAGTGACTGCAAGTTCTCTGTGGAAGAGGACCAGTACCACCTTGTAAACAGTGCCTGCCCCACCCATTACTTTCAAGAACAGAGGGCCTTCCTGACTTTCCTAATGCACAGAAACAGACACAGATAATTATTCAAAATGAGGAGACAGAAGAATATGTCTCAAATGAAAGAACAGGACAAAAATACATCAAGAGACCTAAGTGAAACAGATATAAGTACTATACCTGATAGAGAATTTAAAGTTATGATTATAACCATACTCGTTGAACTTGAGACAAGAGTGGAGGACCTCAGTGAGACTCTTAACAAATAGATAAAAAAGAACCAAGCACAGATGAAGAACAAAATAAATGAAATTAAAAATACAATTGAAAGAATAAATAGCATCCTAGAGGAAGCAGAGGAGCAAATTACCAACCTGAAAGACAGAATAATGGAAAGTAATCAAGCTGAGGAGGTAGAACAAAAATTTACGCAAAGTGAGGATAGATTTAGGAAACTCGGTGACTCCACGAAGCATAATAATATTTTCATTATAGAAATCTCAGAAAAATAAGAGAGAAAAGAGGGCAGAAAATTTATTTGAAGAAATAATAGCTGAAAACTTCCTTAATCTGGGGAAGGAAACAGATATCCAAATCCAGGAGACACAGAGATCCTCCAACAAAATTAGCCCAAGGAAGTCCACACCAAGACACATTAGTAATAAAAATGGCAAAAAGTAGTGATGAAAAAAATTTAAATCGCCAAGAGAAAAGAAGACAACTGTACACGAGGGAAACCTCATAAGGCTCTCAGTGGATTTTTCAGCAGAAATTTTGCAGGCCAGAAGACAGTGGCATGATATATTCAAAACGCTGAAAGGGAAAAACCTGCAGCCAAGAATACTCTATCCAGCAAGGCTATCATTCAGAAGAGAACGAGAGATAAAGAATCTCTCAGGCAAACAAAAAATAAAGGAGTTTATGATCACTAAGAAAGTACCTCAACAAAAATTAAAGGGGACTCTGACTGGAAAGGAAAGACCATAAGTAAGAGTATAGGAAGCAGGAAGCACAAAAGCAGCAAAAATACATACATCTGTAAAAATCAGTCAAAAGATTCACAAAATAAAAGGATGTGAAATATGACACCATATACCTAAAACATGAGGCGGAGAGAAGTAAACAACGGATTCAGGCATAAGTGACCATAAACTTAATATAGACTGCCATATACAGAAGATGTCATATATAAACCAAATGGTAACAACAAATCAAAAACTAGTAATAGATATACAAAGAATAAAGAGAAAGAAATCCAAGTATATCACTGGGGAAAGCCAGCAAACCATGAAAGAGAGCAAGAGAATAAAGCATCAGAGAAAAACTACAAAAACAACCACAAACCAAGTAGCAAAATGGCAATAAATACATAACTATTAATGATTATTTTGTTTTTAAAATAAGCTTATTTATTTTGAGAGAGAGAGAGAGAGAGAGAGAGAGCAGGGGAGGGGCAAAGAGAGAGGGAGAGAGACAGAATTCCAAGCAGGTTCCACACTGTCAGCGTGGAGGCTGATGCAGGGCTCAAACTCATGAACCACGAGATCATGACCGGAGCCTAAATCAAGAGTCAGATGCTTAACTGACTCAGCCTCTATTAATAATTACTTTGAATGTAAATGGAATAATTGCTCCAATCAAAAGACATAGGGTGACAGAGTAAATTTAAAAACTTAAGACCCATCTATATGTTGCCTACAAGAGACTCATTTCAGACTGAAAGCCATGTGCAGATGGAAAGTGAGGGGATGGAGAAACATTTGTCGTGCAAATGGATGTGAAAAGAAAGCCGAGGTGGCAATACTTATATCAGAAAAAATACTTTTTTTAATTTAACATTTATTTTTGAGAGACAGAGAGAGTCAGAGCATGAGTGGGGGAGGGGCAGAGAGAGAGGGTGACAGAATCTGAAGCAGGCTCTAGGCTCTGAGTTGTCAACACAGAGCCTGACACAGGGCCCGAACTCACAGACCACGAGATCATGACCTGAGCTGAAGTTGGACATTTAACCAACTAAGCCACCCAGGTGCCCCCAGAAAGAAAAGACTTTAAAGGAAACACTGAAACAAGAGACAAAAAAGGACACGTATAATCATAAGGGGGGGGGGGGCAATTGAACACAAAGATGTAACAATCGTAAATATTTATGAACCATATGGGAGTATCCATATGTAAAACAGTTAATAACAAATATAAAGGAACAAATCAATAGTAATACAATAATAGTAGAAGACTTTAGCACCCCACTTGCATCAATGGACAGATTATCCAAACAGAAACTCAACAAGGAAACAGTGGCTTTGAATGAAGCATTGGACCAGATGGATTTAACAGATATATTTTAAACAGTACATCCTAAAACAGCAGAATATACATTCTTTTCAAGTGCACCAGGAACATCTCCAGAATAGATCACATAATTAGGCCACGAAACAAGTCTCAGCAAACACAAGAAGATTAAGGCATATCATCCATATTTTCTGACCACAGTGCTATGAAACTAGAAATCAACCACAAGAAAAAAATCTGGAAAAACCACAAATACATAGAGGTTAAATAACATGCTACTAAGCAATGAACGGGTCAATCAAGAAATCAAAAGTTACATGGAGACAAATGAAAATGGAAACATAATGGTCCCAAATAATTGGGATGCAGCGAAAGCAATTCTAGGAGTAAAGTTTATAGCTAAACAGACCTCAAGAATAAAAAAAAAAAAAAAAAAAAAAAAACCCTCAAACAATCTAACTTTACAGCTAAAGGAGCTAGAAAAAGGAGAACAAAAAAATAGTAAAATAATAAAGATTAGGCTAGAAGGAATAAAACAAAATAGCTGATGGGGATAAAAGAATACACTTGTGATGAACACTGGGCGTTATTGAAGTGTTGAGCCACTAAATTGTACACCTGAAGCTAATATTACACTATATGTTAACTAGCTGGAATTTAAATCAAAACTTTAAAAAAATTAAATTTAAAACTTCTTTAAAAAAATATGTAAGAATGGAAACCTGTGCACAGTTTACTATCTACACTAACAAGAGTTTATATTTCACTGGCTTCATCAACATAACTACACTAATCCAGGAAACTTTTGCCTAAAAAGATAAAGATTGCAAGTAACTTACTTGTTTATCATAGGAATTACCTTAAAGACCCATCAACTCTTCAATAAAAATTCCCAAATGACATTTTTCAAACCCATGAGTTTTTTAACTGTTTATCTTAAAATTCTTGACTTAATATGTCCAGCAAACCCAAACCATTCTATCACAATTCTTACTCGATGCTAATTACACCCTCCTCCTATATTGCAAGATCTGCTTTACACCAGTCTTCAAGACCTGTGTGAGTATCTCTCCTGCCTGCCACCTCTGAGACTCCACTAAGGCTCTGCCCAGGAAATGATCTCCCTGATAGTGTCATGCAACAAAGTCAGCTTTCCTTACAAGTAGTTTGACTGATATTTGGGGATTACAGTATGTGAAGAACATAGTCACCACTGCTGTACACCATGGGACAGTGGACTAGGCCTAAATCTTAAGATCAATATATATGGATATTTCTGAACCATTCACTGACTGAATGATCACAGGTACACACAGAGAAATCAGTTACCAATCTAGAGGTTTAAATGTACAGAAACACAAGCAAAAAAGTAAACAGGTGTGAATATATTTATTGTAAGGAAGCAAATTCATTGCAAACATAACAGAAAACCCAGAAGCAGAGAAGAAAATGATTAATCAAAGCATGTATGAAATAGGTATTAAGTTCCTTAATATCTATTTCTGTCACAGCCATCTTTCTTTTTTTTTTAAGGAAATTAATGATATTTCTTTTAATTTTTATTTTTGAGAGCTAGAGCATGAGCAGGGGAGGGGCAGAGAGATGGGGACAGAGGATCCAGAGCACTGACAGCAGCGAGCCCCATGTGGGGCTTAAACTCAGGAACCGTGAGATCATGACCTGAGCCAAAGTCCCACACTCAGTCAGCTGAGCCACCCAAGCACCCCTGTCAGAGCCATCTTTCTGAGACATATTCTCCCCTAAGCATAACATGGGGCTGTCTGTCCCCAAAGTTTCTGGATGCATAAGAAATATTGGCCGGGAGGAAAAAGCACTCTTTAAGCCCCCTTTCTCACCCTCAGGAGACCGTGTGTTTCCTGGTCTAGACAGTACCAGAGGAAAAACCTCAAACACATTGCACATGCCTAAGTCATTGTGCATGCCTATTGGAGCCATGGCCACTGCTGCTGATACCCATTGCTGTGCATGTCCCTTTGCAGTATATGCACCTTGCTGCTCTAGTTTACCGAGCAGAGCTGAGGCAGAGGCGATCGTGTTCCTTCCATCTTGATTCTAACCAAAGACTCAACTGGTAGGTCCACAGTTCAGTACTTCCAGGAGATTAAGTGTGAGTGAGTACGAGGAGGGAGCCTGCAGGCCTCAGGCTGGTCAGAGTAGCATGGTCTGTGCTCTTCCTCCAAGGAAGAGGATCCTCAAGATCTTTGTCCTTCTCCTCACAGGCATCACAGCCACCAAGGCCCTTATTGTTGTGGTGGGGCAGGGACAGGGGAGGATGGTGGGCTGCAGAGAAGGGGTCAGATGAATACATGGCGAGTTTTGATGTTATTTGAGGTATCTGAGTCCTGGAAACACCTGGAACTGTCAGCAGAGAAAGCGCAGAGGCCAGAGTCCTCAGTGGGACCCTGGGTGGGAAGCGGGCCAGGCGGTATAGAAAAGGTCTGGAAATGGGGAACGCTGCGGGGTTATAACTGTGTCATCAAGGTTTGTAGTGCACTGTGCAGGGTGTCAAGGGAAGAGCGGGCTCACTAGTCAGTATCGCAACTAGACACCTGAGCCCTTGTAGTGCGAAGACGGCCATAGGCAATACACAAAAGATTGTGCTTTCTATGTTCCAACAAAACATTTAAGGAAGAAAAATGGGCCTAGTACAATCAAAAAGAATGAAATATTGCCTTTCGCAACTACGTGGATGGAACTAGAGGGTATTATGCTAAGCGAAATTAGTCAGAGAAAGACAAATTATCATATGACTTCATTCATATGAGGACTTTAAGAAACAAAACAGATGAACATAAGGGAAGGCAAACAAAAATAATATAAAACAGGGAGGGGGACAAAAACATAAGAGACTCTTAAATATGGAGAACAGAGGGTTGCTGGAGGGGTTGTGGGAGGGTGGATGGGCTAAATGGGTAAGGGGCATTAAGAAATCCTGAAATCATGTTTGCACTATATGCTAACTAATTTGGATGTAAATTAAAAAAAATAAAATTTAATTTAAAAAAAGAAAGAAAAATGGGCCTAGTAAATGTGAGTGTGACAAAAGTAATAGTGACTCAAGTTTGAACTTTCAGCGGTATTTTCCCAAATGTCTTCATCATGAGGAATCCAAATGTGAAACCAATCCTCACCTTTTACCTATGCTTAAGGCTATCTTACTGTCAGCTTGGCTAATGTAAATGGTCTTTCAAATCCCTATGTTTGGTGTTACTACAAACCATATACACATATTCTTACCCTGGGTTGATTTTGGAAGTATTTGCTAAATAAATCAATCAATCAATCAATAAATAAATAAAACATTTAGCCATGGTACTGGTATAGCTATCCTCTTAAATACAGTTTCCAAATACCAATATTCTACTTTCATTTTTAATTTCATTTATTTATTTTGATGGGGGGAGGGGCCAAGAAAGAGGGAGAGAGAAAATTCCAAGCAGGCTCCATCCACACTGTCAGCACAGTGCAGGGCTTGATCTCATTAATGGTGAGATCATGACCTGAGCTGAAATCAAGAGTCAGATGCTTAACCAACTGAGCCACCCAGGTGCACCATCAATATTGTTCTTTCAGTGTGAAATATGAGTGGGTGTGTAAGATCAGCGTCCAAATCTAAACAAATAGGAGATAATCAAGGGTCTTTCCAGCCTGTTGAAACTGGCTATGAGTACTTTAATATTTGGTGTTTTCCATTGCCAGAAATTTATTTTTCTGAAAATTTTGTTGAATTACTATGGATACAGTGATAAATTTCCCCATACTGATGAAGGGAAGGCAACACTGATTAAGAAAAATTCCATTCTGGCTTCGCCTGTGGAAATACACCCTATGGCTTTTTTTCATGCTTATCAACAACAGAACACACACATCCATCTCAGCATAGTTTCAAATAACCAAAGTCCTTATGAGTACATCCTCTTGGAGTAGCCACTCTGTGGGAAGAGTAACTTCCTTTAAAAAACAGTATATAGTATCGTGTTTGATAAATGGCTTTAACTTATTTATAATTACATATATAAATGTAGAATGTAGAGGCACCTGAGTGGCTCAGTCGGTTAAGCATCCAACTTTGGCTCAGGTCATGATTTCACGGTTTGTGGGTTCAAACCCCGTGTCAGGCTCTGTGCTGACAGCTCTGAGCCTGGAGCCTGCTTTGTATTCTGTATCTCCCTCTCTCTCTGCTCTGCACCCTGCTCTCTCTCTCTCTCTCTCTCTGTCTCTGTCTCTGTCTCTCTCTCTCAAATAAATAAACATTTAAAAGTTTAAATGTAGAATGTGTATTTCTATTGTCAGCATGTAGTAACAACAAAACTTTTTATCTACACACACACACACACACACACACGCACGCACACACACACACACCTAGGCCCAGCAGACTATTGATGAGCGACCTCAAATAAGAGGAGCCATGAACTGAGAATCAGTATATTATACCTGAGCAAGAGAAAGAAGTTAAAGAAGCATGTGTGGTTCGAGGTGAAGGGAAAGGGAAGAAGAAAGCAGGAGCCGTATGTGTGCATTATGCATTATGACATATGCAGGAGGAAAGAAAACATTAGAAAAGAATCTCACAGCTTTCTGAAAATTGCCTGAAAATGTGAAGAGATTACAGTGTGCAGCTTCATGCAGTAATGCACTTTAGGATTTAATTGGTGCTCTTGAAAAATGCAGTCCTTACTAAATCAGAGGAAAATGTTTACTTTTAACTACAAAAATGTACATTGTTTCACTATTTTAATTTGTTCTTCTTAAAACACTGTTGTGTGGCCTTCTCAGCCATTGCATCAGTAGTGAACTCAACTTTTTACAGTACGTGCAGAGTGCCAAGTCAACATACCTTGGCTGTAAGTAATGCAGGGCTAGACTTTCCCACATTCAGCTGTTTCTGGATTGTATCTCTTGTCTATCTCTAGACCCTACCTGAAGGGCAGTGACCAAAGGGACAGCTCCAGGTTCTTATCCCTTCTAACTTTGTGAGGCAACCATCATCCCCGCAAAATACCTCTAATGATATTGTCACTCTGAAAGCCATCCACTCCAGTTTCTATGCTGTGATTAATCTATGCACAAAAAGTTAAAAGTCATGGTTTATTAACTTGCCTAGGTAATTTCCAACTGTGCTTAATGATAGTGAATGGCCGACCAACCCAGAGCTGTGTAGCGTTATGACAATAGCTCCATTTATTGACTTCTTCAATAATAACAGAAGTTATTGGGGCACCTGGATGGCTCAGTAGGTTAAGCATCCGACTTTGGCTCAGGTCATGATCTCATGGTTCGTGAGTTCGAGCCCCACGTTAGGCTCTGTGCTGACAGCTTAGAGTCTGGAGCGTGCTTCAGATTCTGTGTCTCCCTCTCTCTCTCTCTCTCTGCCCCTTCCCCAACTCACACTCCTGTCTCTCTCTCTCTCTCTTTCAAAAATAAATAAACATTAAAAATTGAAATAATAGCAGAAGTTATCACAAAAACTCCCATTTATATGGTGTGTACTATTAGCCACTTCTTTCTCCTAGGTTCTATACATTTATAACCTTATTTAATCCTCCCCAAAAAAGGTGGGTCAGAGTATACCCAAAACATATCTGACTCCAGTAAGTAGCAGATGGGGATTCAAGTTCTAAGTTAGAAGCCCTTGCTCTTTCTCAAAGTAAATACTTCTGAAAACGTTGGCCAGGAAAACTGATGATGCACATGATGACTACCATGGTACTCTCATGTTTTCATAAAAATTTATAGTAATATATTTTTTTCATTGTTTGACATAAAAGACTTTGTTCTTCTCTTAAAGGGAAGGTTTCCCAAAATGTGGCACACAGACATCACATGGTGCCCAGATGAAATCATTTATACAAAAACAAACATTTGAAAAATTTTAATAATAATATACTTATTTCATTGTGATATAAAAAATATAACTGGAAGGGCGCCTGGGCGGCTCAGTCAGTTGAGCGTCTGACTTCGGCTCGGGTCATGATCTCACAGTTCATGGGTTCGAGCCCCGCATTGGGCTCTGTGCTGACAGTGCAGAGCCTGGAGCCTGCTTTGGATTCTGGGTCTCCCTCTCTCTCTGCCCCTCTCCCACTCATGCTCTCTCTCTCTCTCTCTCTCTCTCTCTCTCTCTCTGTCAAAAACAAACGTTAAAAATTTTTTTTAAATATAACTGGGATATTAAAGTCATTTACAACAGTTTGTAAGGAGAAAGAAAGAATAACTGATATCACAATCCTCATGGAAAATGTCACAACGTCTCTTGCAAAACTTTTGAAATTTCATTAAAAGTTATTTAAAGGCAGGGAGGGAAAAGCACAAATCTCCTTTTCCCTCCATCAGCCTAACAATCACCACATCTCAAAAGCACCTCCAGAGGCCTGGCTCTAGCTTTATACCCCTATCACTTTACATAATACAAGAATTACATCTCTGAGCCCCCATGTGCATTCTCACACCCCCAGAAATACTTCTGAGGACTTCTGGGCAACTAAGAGCCCTAATCAGAATTCACCCTGCCTAGAGAATGGCAGGGGAGTACAAGCAACAGTTTTTCCCCCTCTTACAGAAGGTTAAAATATTTCCTGGTCAAAAAGGTCTGAAAATCTAGGGTTCAAATTGAACATGAGACTAAAGGTAGGTGTCCCGATTTGCCACAAAATATGTGAGAGGTGCATAAGTTCTGGAACTGGATAAATGAGGGCCTTGATTAAAAAAA
Organism: Panthera pardus; assembly: GCF_024362965.1. Taxonomy (NCBI): domain Eukaryota; kingdom Metazoa; phylum Chordata; class Mammalia; order Carnivora; family Felidae; genus Panthera; species Panthera pardus. The sequence continues at coordinate 117,195 of NW_026526922.1, forward strand.
AAAAAAAAAAAACACCAAAAGAAACCAGGGGAACTGACTGAGGCAAATAGACTTGTTGATTTGGGTCCTACCTACTCTGTCCCCTTATAGGATGTGGCATGAAGTAGCCATGGGTTTTAATCCTGCCTCTGACACACACTGAGTGTGTGATGATACAAAGGATATTTGCATCCTTTGGGACTGTTTCCTCAGTTCTAAAATAGAAATTATAATATTTACACTAGATGATTGTTATGACGATTCAAGGAGTTGATGTATATGAAGTGGGCATTACATTGCAAATGGGTATGGCCCATTATATTCTTTTTTTCATTTACGTTTAAATAGTTTTTATTTCATTTACCATTACATTTACATCTCTAGCAAGTGATGTTGATTCTGAATTTCAAGTAGGGATGTGAGACTAACTTTTTAAATGGTTTGAGTTTAGAAACTTAACTAGAAGTAAGTTTGTAAATAACTGAGGACTGACAGCGTTGCTCTAAGTCGTGGTATAGGCTTAAAACTGTATCCCTTGCTGTGTGTGATGCCAAAAAAGTCAAAATTCTCCTCATGCAGCCCGCACAACTCAACACCAGAGTCTGTCAAATGGTCAGGCAGTCTTCAAGTTACAATGCAGAGGCAAACAGGACCACATAGTTAACTCCCCAGCTATTATTTTGGCTTGTTGCATTTCTATAGATTCAGCCAATCAGATGACAATGAGCTCAAATGGTTTCACACATTTTATCACTTAAAAGACACAGCAAAAGCAAGATCAGCTTGGTGTCAGCTCCCTGCAACCCTAGTCCTGCAGGGACTGAGACTGAATAGAAGGTGTTCAGCGACAGACACTACAGGTGGTGGGGTCTCTCTGCCAGTGGGGACTCCACATCTGCACCCTAAGGCAGTGAGCATTTTCTGTCCAGAGCTGTACTCTCAGGTGGAGCAAGGAGCACATCCTGTACTCAACTGAAAAGAGATGGATGAGGAACGACCTTGTGTCAGCCTCCAGCTAGAGAGGGAGGCAGGTGAGAAACTATCTAGTGGAAGTCCCTCATCAGGCTGCTTACCTTCCCCTGCTCCAAGAGGAATCACAAAGTGTTCTTCCAAGAGTCAGGTGTTTACAATCTAGCTTTACCTACACAGCCTACATGGGGACACACAAAATCACAAGGGCACCAAGGCAGACATGGTCCCCTACACAGTCTGTAACTAAAAAGGTCATATGCATGGTGCCTGCAAATGTAATATCTCTAATACTGACTCCTAAATGCTAGAGATGCTTCTATTGTCAGGATCATTACAAAAGATTAATTAATTCAATACACATGCACAGATTCTCACCATGTTTCAGGAACTATGTGGGATGCTGGAAATGAAAAGACCAATGTACTTGTTATGGGGGATGCCAAACTGGTGGGGCAGATACACACATAAACAGAAAATCAGTTGAAATGCAAAGGAGAAATACAGGGAAGGGACCCAGCAGAAAAAAAATAAAAACGTTGAGAAAAGTGGCCAGGAAGTAGGAGGAAAACTAGGAGAGGAGATTCATTGCCAGAGTGAAGGAGCTCACCTGAATTCCCACATTCACTGGTCACTGGGTTTATATACTTGATTCTGGTGATATAAGACTGGGCGACATCTATGCCTTACACTCAAAACTAAAATTGGCCTCTCACTTAAAAACTAAATATAATTGACCCTTGAACAATGCAGGGGTTAAGGGCACCAACCCCTTTGCACAACTGAAAATCCATGCATAACTTTTGACTCCCCAAAAGCTTAACTACTAATAGACTACTTTTGACCAGAATTCTTATTGATAACATAAACAGTTGATTAACACTTATTTTGTATGAAACCATAAAACAGACTCTAAGTATAGATAACAAACAGGGTTGCTGGAGGGGAGGTTGGGAGGCAATGGGTTACATAGGTGATGGCTATTAAGGAAGGCACTTGTTATGATGAGCACTAGGTGTTATATGTAAGGGATGAATCACTAAAGTCTACTCCTGAAACTAATATGACACTATATGTTAACAACTGGAATTTAAATAAAAACTTGAAACTAAAAAAAAAAAAAACTTACCTCATATGTATTATGTATTGTATTCTGAGAATAAAGTAATCTAGAGAAAAGAAAATGTTATATAAAGAATCATGAGGGGCGCCTGAGTGGCCCAGTCTGTCAAGCATCTGACTCTTGGTTTCAGTTCAGGTCATGATCTCACGGTTTGTGGGTTTGAGACCCAGGTCAGACTCTGTGCTGACATCTCAGAGCCTGGAGCCTGCTTCAGATTCTGTGTCTCCCTCTCTCTCTGTCCCTTCCCCTCTTGCACGTGCTGTCATGCTCTCTCTCTCTCTCTCTCTCTCTGTCTCAATAAATAAGTAAACATTTTTTAAAAAAGAATCATGAGAAAGAGAAAATACATTTACAGTACTGTACTATTTCACCAAAATCTGCATATAAGTGGACATGCATAGTTCAAACCCGTGTTGTTCAAGGGTCAACTGCAATCAGAATGGCCCCTTTTTATTAAAAAACGTATCTATCTGCTCAGGTATTCCCATTTGATTGAGGAGATAACTAAGGATGAAAGAAGATCAATATCTTACTCAAGGTCAACACATTGGTCCCTTGAATTTCTTTGGTCAGTATTGTACAGTTTTCACCATACAGTCTTTCACCTCCTTGGTTCAATTTACTCCTAAGTATTTTATTCTTTTTGAGGCTAGTGTGAATGGGATAAATATAGTTTTAGGTAATAAAGTTTTCTTTATTTCCTTATCAAATGTTTCTATTAGTGTATACAAATGAAACTGATTTCTGCATGTTTATTTTATATCCTTCTACTTTACTGAAATCATTAAGGAGTTCCAATGAAATATCATATCATACCTGTTTGGATAGCTAGTTCCAAAAAAATAGTAAAAACTTAACAGGTGTTGTGGAGGATGTGGTGAAACTGGAACTCTTATACACTTTGGTCAGAATATAGCATGGCACAGCCATATGGAAAACAGTGTGGATTTTTCATAAAAATTAGAAACAGAACTACTGTATGATCTACCAATCTTAGAGTATATTTCCAAAAGAATAAAATCAAAATCCCAAAGATATACCAGAAACCCCATGTTCATTGCATCATTATTCACAAGAGCCAAGATAGGAAACAACCAGGGGTGCCTGAGTGGCTCAGTCAGTTAAGCGTCCAGCTCTTGGTTTCAGCTCAGGTCACCATCTCATGGTTCCTGAGTTCAAGCCCCACATCATGCCCTGTGCTGACAGCACGGAGTCTGCTTGGGATTCTCTCTCTCCCTCTCTCTCTCTCTGCCCCTCCCCTGGTTGCTCTCTCTCTCTCTCTCTCTCTCTCTCTCTCTCAAAATGAATAAATAAACTTAAAAACATTTTTTAAAAGATAAGAAACAACCCAAATGTCCATTGACAGATACATGGATAAAGAAAATGTGATGTACTGGCGTGCCTGGGTGGCTCAGTTGGTTGAGCTTCCGACTTTGGCTCAGGTCATGATCTCATGGCTTGAAGGCTCGTGAGTTTGAGCCCCATGTCGGGCTCTGTGCTGACACTTCAGAGCCTAGAGCCTGCTTCAGATTCTGTGTCTCCCTCTCTCTCTGCCCCTCCCCCCACTTGCACTCTGTCTCTCTCTCAAAAATAAATAAACATTAAAAAAAATTTTAATATGATGTGTACATACAATGAGATATTATCCAGCCTTTAAAAAAGAAGGAAACCTTGACATTTGTGACAACATGAATGAACCTAGGACATAATGCTAAGTGAAATAAGCCAATCACAGAAGGACAAATACCACATGATTCCACTTATATAAACTATTGAAAATAGACAAATTCATAGAGGCAGAAAATAGAATGATGGTTACCAGAAGCTAAGGAAGGTGGAAATGGGGAGTTGTTTTTTAATATGTATAAGCTTTCTGTTATGCAAGATGAGTAAGCTCTAGAGATCTGTGCAACAAAGCATGTATAGTTAACAATGCAGTATTGTGTACTTTAAAATATGTTCAGGGTCTCCCGGATTGCTCAGTCGATTAAGCTTTCCAACTCTTGATTTCATATCAGGTCATGGGATCAAGCCCCATGTCAGGCTCCATGCTGGGTGTGGAGCCTGCTTAAGATTCTCTCTGTTTGTCTTTCTTTCTTTCTTTCTTTCTTTCTTTCTTTCTTTCTTTCTTTCTCTCCCTCTGCCCCACTCCCCCATTTGCACGCACATGCTCTCTCTCTCAAATAGCATAATAATAATAAAATGTATTAAAAATTAAATAAAATAAATTATGTTCACAGAATAGACCTCAAAGGTTTTTATCCAAAATACACACACACACACACACACACACACACATAAGAGAACACAATAAAATTTTTTTTTTATTTTTTACTATCTTTGTTGTTTACTATCTTTGTTGTGGTGATGGTATCATGTGTGTATGCACATGCACAAACTCTTCTAAATGTATACACTAAATACATGCAATTTTTAAATATCTTTTATAACTCAATAAATCTTTTTGTAAATTCCAGTATAGTTAACATATGGTGTTCTATTAGTTTCAGTATAGTGATTCATCAATTCTATACACGACTCAGTGCTCATCATAAGTGTACTCTTTAATCCTTATCACCTAGTTCACCCATCTCCCCATCTTTGGTTACCATCAGTGTGTTCTCTATAGTTAAGAGCCTGTTTATTGAGGGGCACCTGGGTGGCTCAGTCAGTTGGGCGTCCGACTTCAGCTCAGATCATTATCTCAAGGTCCATGAGTTCGAGCCCCACATCAGGCTCTGTACTGACAGCTCAGAGCCTGAAGCCTGCTTCAGATTCTATGTCTCCCTCTCTCTCTGAACCTCCCCCGTTCATGCTCTCTCTCTTTCTCTCTCAAAAATAAATAAGCATTTAAAAAAAGAGAGAACTTCTCAAAGATGCTTCTACCCAGCCTTTATTCCTTCTCTCTTCTTCACTGGAGTTCAAACCAGAATCCTATTCCGAAGGCTCTCCCAGCTTCTTCCGAGTGCCCACTTTCTCTCAAAGTTGTTTCCCCTAATAAATTTCTTGCACGTTGAATTCTGTTTTAACATCTGCTCCTTGAAGGCTCTGGACTAACACAAGTGGCATGTGTAAGATACCTTGACCCAAAAACAACACAGGGGCTTTGTGTTCTTTCTGATGTTAACACTTTTCTCTACAGGGGCCAAACTTTATTTAGTGAGTGTTGCCTAAAGCTCTCTAGGCCTGCATAGAGTTTTAAAAGTATACTAACCCATGAATGGAATTAGTCTGTTTCATTCAATCAAACCTTACGGATGTTTATTTCAGTTATTTTCAATTTTGCACCATTTCAAATATAACTAGGGTAAATTCCTATGTTCAGAAACCTTTGTACATCTGTTGAATCATTTGACTAGAAAATATTTTAAAACAGGGGCGCCTGGGTGGCTTAGTCAGTTGAGCATTCGACTCTTGATTTTGACCCAGGTCATGATCTCACAGTCATGAGATCGAGCCTCACATTGGGCTCAATGCAGAGGGGAGCATGGAGCCTGCTTGGGATTCTCTCTCTCTCCCTCTGTTTCTGCCCCACCCCCACTTATGTGTTCTCTCTCTCTCTCTCTCTCTCTCTCTCTCTCAAAATAGATAAATAAACCTAAAAAATGCATTTAAAAAAGAAAATGTATGGATCATGCAGAGTTTACACTGACGTCTTGATGTATATCCCTAACTGGCCTCCCAATTTCCAGAAATGTAGCACAGTAACTGTTATCTCTCATCTTCTCCAGTGTTATTTATTTACTTTTTACTTACTTAGTTCTGCTTTATAGTCTTTTCCAAGGGATAGAATTAAAAGGGAAGTAAAGCAAGGCTCAGCCTTTATACAAAAACCTTGTTCTGTGGATAATAACGTCCCCCCTTGTTAAAGAACTGTGCCTGAAGCGTTCCTGCACTTCAGACTTCCGAGAGTGAGTATGTCATGGAATCAAACATGACTTTGGCATGGTTACCACAACCAGTTGGTAAAATGTTCTGGTTAATTACACCTGTTCCTCCAGAAAAGGCCTCACAGTACAGATGTGTCTGCACCAATTCTAGCTTTGAGGAAAGGTGTATCTGAAGTAGAATCCCAGCTCCATCACTTAGTAACTGTATCTGTGAGTTTAGGCAAGCTGATGCAGCTCTGAGTGGCTCAGTTTCCAGTACATATCGAGGGGTAGGATGTGTGAGAGGCTTAGACGAATTTTATCCCAGGTCAGACTTGAACGTGGCACCTAAAATTGCACTCACCTGTGAGGATGAGGCCCTGAGACCGAACCTTACTCCTTCTGCTATCCCCAATACGGGTCATGTGAGGATTCAAACAGCCTAGCTACATCTGAAAGATACCATTAATGCCAGGCTTGTGGAAGTCACACATCCATGAGGAGAAGAAAGAATATGGAACTTCCATTTCCACCTTCTGACCCCTGGACCCCAAATCCTGGCTATGGGAAAAATCGCTGCATATATTAGACACTGATTCAGAACATATACAGCCCCTTGGAGACCCTTGCCCCACTCCTACCTAGCTGCCACCTACCTGACACCATTACAGATTCTTCAAAAGGACATGCCACCATTCTGTCAAGCCACCAGTTTCTGAATAGTGAGGAACATGATAAGACTAGTGAATTCCATGACCATAGTGAGTTTCTTCATCAGACCATGCTGCCTGGCATACAACAGTGGTAGATAAAGCATTATGTAAGTCCACCGATGATAGTTTTGGCAGAAGCACTGTACGCAAATTAATCTCCACAGCACTTGTTTATTCTAGTAAGAACAAAATGTTCCCCTTCCGTGACGGAAGAGGTCCAATAAAATCAACCTGCCACCAGCTAGTTGGCTGATAACCCGGGGGTTGGTGCCATATTACTGAGTCCATGCATAACTTTCTCCCCTGCCTCATGGCCAATTTGTTCAGAAGCCCATCGGACAATGAGAGGGGTGGCTGATAAAAGAGGCTAACTAATATCCATAGAACAGTTCATCTATTCATTTTATTTTTAAAACGTTCCACTGCTGAGGTTACCCTGTGTTGGGCATTCACTTAGACAAGAAAAGGAAATAAATGGCATCCAAATTGGTAAGAGAGAAGTAAAACTTTCACTATTTGCAGATAACATGATACTATATATAGAAAACTCGAAAGACTCCACCAAAAATTTACTAGAACTGATAAATTACTTCAGTAAAGTTACAGAATACAAAATCAATGTACATAAATCTGTTGCATTTCTATACACTAACAATGAAAGAGCAGAAAGATAAATTAACAACCCAATTTACAACTGCATCAAAAACAATAAAATGTCTAGGAATAGATTTAACCAGAGTGTTGAAAGACCAATACTCTGAAAACTATAAAACACTGATAAAAGAAATTGAAGATGACACCAAAAAAAAAATGGAAAAACATTCCATGTCATGGATTGGAAGAACAAATATTGTTAAAATGCCCATACTACCCAAAGCAATCTACAGATTTAATACAATCACTACCAAAATACCAACAGCATTTTTCACAGAACTAAACAAGCAATCCTAAAATATATACAGAACAACAAAAGACCTTGAATAGCCAAAGCAAATCTTGAAAAAGAAAATCAAAAGTAGAGGTATCACAATTCCAGACTTCAAATTATATTACAAATCAGTAGTAATCAAAACAATATGGTAGTACAACTATATGGACAATTAACTTGTGACAAAGCAGGAAAGAATACCCAATGGGAAAAGAACAGTCTTTTCAACAAATGATGTTGGGAAAACTGGACAGCAACCTGCAAAAGTAATAAACTGAACCGCTTTATTACACCATACACAAAAATAAACTCAAAATGGATCAAAGACCTACATGTGAGACCTGAAACCATAAAAATCCTAGACGAGAACACAGGCAGTAACCTCTTTGACACTAGCCATAGCAACTTTTTTCTAGATATGTCTCCTGAGGCAAGGGAAACAAAAGCAAAAATGAACTATGGGGATTTCACCATAATAAAAACCTTCTGCACAGCAAAGGAAGCAATCAATAAAACTATAAGCAACCTACGGAATGGGAGAAAATGTTTGCAAATGACATGTCTGATAAAAGGTTAGTATCCAGGGTGCCTGGATGGCTCAGTCAGTTGAGTGTCCGACTTCAGCTCAGGTCATGACTCACTGTTCATGAGTTTGAGCCCCACATCAGGCTCTCACTGACAGTGTGGAGCCTGCTTTGGATCCTCTGTCTCTCTTTCTCTCTCTGCCCCTCCCCAGCCTGCAAGCTCTCTCTCAAGAATGAATAAACTTTTTTTTAAAAAAGAGTTAGTATCCAAAATACATAAGGAACTTATAAAACTCAACACCCCAAAACACGTATAATCCAATTTAAAAATGGGCAGAAAACATGAATAGATATACAACAGACACATGAAAAGATGTTCATCATCACTTACCATCAGGGAAATGCAAATGAAAATGACAATGAGATATCACTTCACACATGTCAGAATGGCTAAAATCGAAGACACAAGAAACAACAGGTGTTGGTGAGAATGTGGAGAAAAAGAACCCTTTTGCACTGTTAGTGGGAATGCAAACTGGTGCAGCCACTCTGTAAATCAGTATGGAGGTTCCTGAAAAAGTTAAAAATAGAACTACCTTATGATCCAGCAATCACACTACTGGGTATTTACCCAAAGAATACAACAATACTAATTCAAAGGGATACATGCACCCTTATGTTTATAACAGCATTATTTACAGTAGCCAAATTATAGAAGCAGCCCAAGTGTCCATCGTTTGATGAATAGATAAAGAAGATGTGGTAGGTATATACAATGGACTATTACTCAGCCATCAAAAAGAATTAAATCTTTGCCATTTGCAATGACATGGATGGGACTAGAGAGTATAATGCTATGCAAAATAAGTCAGTCAGAGAAAGACAAATATATGATTTTACTCATATGGCAAATTTAAGAAACAAAACAGATGAATATAGGGGAAGGGAAGGAAAATATAAAATAAGATAAAAAAAGAGAGGGAGGCAAGCCAGAAGAGACTCTTAAATACAGAACACAGAATTCGCTGGCGGGGTGGCGGGTGGGGGTATGGGCTAAATGGGTGATGGGCATCAAGGAGGGCACTTTCTGGGATGAGCAGTGGGCGTTGTATGTAAGTGATAAATCACTGAATTCTACTCCTGAAACCAATTCTACACTATATGTTAACTAACTTAATTTAAATTAAAAAAAGAAACAGATTCTTAATTATAGAGAACAAACTGATGGTTATCAGAGGTGGATGGGGGAATGGGTTAAATAGATGATGGGGATTAAGGACTGCACTCATCCTGAAGGGAATTGTTGAATAACTATATTGTACACCTAATATACTGTACTAATATAACACTGTATTAACTAACTGGAATTATAAACTTAAAAAAATAGATTAGTAGTTACAAATAAAAAATTAAAAATTTTTTATTAAAATTAAAAATTGCCTGCTAGGCAGGTTAGAATCCTTGCTTTCTGTAAAACTGTTTCTGCACAGCTGTGTGTATGCCTAAACACCAGTTTTGTTAGCTTTTGAACTATATATAAAGTGAATCATATAGCATGTCCTGTTTTGTATCTAGTTCCTTTCACTTAACATTTTATCTGTGTGGGGTTTAGTTCATTCCTTCTCATACCTATGTGGTATTCCATACTGTGAATCTAGCACAATTTACTTATGTAGTTTTCTATTGGTAGGTATTTGAGTTGTTTCTAGTTTTTAGCTACTAGAAATAGAATTTGTATATGAGTATTATTGTATGTCAAAGAATGTTCACCATTGCTAGTATAAGATCGCAAAAACTTAAATCATACACCACTTATCCATCTATAAAAAGAGTGGTTGAATAAACTCTGGCTATAATAAATACTGACACATTATCAAAACCATTTCAGAACATGTGAGCCACTGTTTGAATAAATTACACTAGTACTAACCAAGGGATGCTGTGAAGATGACACATGACTCTAATGACTGTAGATGTTCACAGTAACCAATGGGGCAGTGAGCTCCCTGAGCTCATCCTGGGGTTACCCATGGGTAGGGATGAGGATAAACAAAACAGGGCCTGTGACACAGACGCCTGGTCACTACAGAGCACTGCAGAGACTTCAACTGGCCCATGATTCTGATTTCAGAGCTTCTCACCTGTCTGACTGTCCTGACCACTTCCAGAGAGGCAGACCCTGGCTGTACCTGAGGAGGTCCAAGTCAGGTCTTCTACAGCAACTCTAATCTGCTTCTCCTTCTCTTGGGCCAAATCTATTTTCTTATCACTTCAGATCCCCCTTCATTTAAGAGTGTCCTCTGTGTGCTAGGAATGCATTTCTGCCCATTGTGCAGATGAGGTGACCGAGACCCATGGAGGTCAGGAGCTGAGTCTGCAGCCCCACAGCAGGTCAGTGGGCGGGTATTTTTGGGTCATTCCTCATCCCATAGCCATATATCCCATCGAGCCACATGGAGCTTTTCTTCTGCTTCTTCCTCCAGGACTCTGTCTCCCCTAGACTAGCATCACGGGTGTGCCCCAGCTAGGACTTATAGACCCAGCATTCAGGCTGGAAGGGGACTGGGTGGAGGCAGAGATGCCAGCTGGTCAGAATCTGAATGGGGACTTGGGGCCTTTTCCTAAACCCCAGGCTCTGTTGGGGCTGTACCTAACGCCTTAGGATCAAGGCTGTACCTTCAGGAAAGGCCAAGCTGTAGACCAATTTCTCTTGGGGCTCAGGCTAAAAAGACAACCTGTCTCATTAATAAAAGCCTAAAAAATCAACCTTTCAATGAGAAAAAGATTAAAAATATGAGAACTTACCCCTAACCACAGAAATGAGCTTCTTCTGGCAGGAAGAAGAGCAGGAGGAAAATGAAGGCCATCTGTAAAAGACTGAACAAAAGTGATGAAGACCAGGGTCCTCCAGGAAGAAGAGATAGAATTGGTCCTGGGCTTCCTTCAGCTGTCCACGTGCAGAGAAGAAGGCCCTGAGGGACACCCAGGACTGGGGCTCACACACCCAGACTCTCTCAAGTGTGAATGTTTAAGTCTATGTTTCTCCTCTGCCTTCACTGAGGCTTTCCTGGTCTTGGAGATGAGCCCTCCCCTGCTGGTAACAGTGGGTATCCTTGTAACATGGAGAGTCTATAGCTGTGCTGTGCCTCGTGACACCAAGACTTCATCATGAAACCAAGGCTTTAGTCAGGCTTCCCTGAATGAAAGTAAAAGGCCACTTTTAAGTCTAAGTCTAAGTCTAGCAGAAAGCTCAGTTTGGACCTGGACTAATTGTGAACCCCAGACACCCAGAACAAGAAGTGGAGAAGTTGTGATATGTGGTTGGTGACAGCCAAGCTAGTTGTGAGAGCTGAAGACAGAGAGCAGGAGCCACAGTGAAGTGAAGATACTGAGCCTAGGAGGCTCTTCAAAAAGTTAAAAATAGAATTACCCTATGACCCAGCAATTTCACTATTAGATACTTACTCAAAGGTACAGATTTGAAGGGGTACATGCACCTTAATAGCAGCATTATCAACAACAGCCAAATTATGGAAAGAGCTCAAATGTCCATTGACTGATGAAGGGATAAAGAAGATGTGGTATATATATACACCACATATATATATATATGTGTGTATATATATATATATACACATATATATATATATACACATATATATATATATATATACACACATATATATATGTGGTGTATATATGCATACAGACAGTGGAATATTACTTAGCTTCCAAAAAGAATGAAATCTTGCCATTTTCAACGACAATGGCTGGAGCTAGAATGTATTATGCTACATGAAATAAGTCAGTCAGAGAAAGACAAATACCATACGATTTCACTCATATGTGGAATTTAGGAAACAAAACAGATGAACATATGGGCAGTGGGGGAAGAAGAGAGAGGAAAACAAACCACTAGAGACTCTTAATGATAGAGAAAAAACTGAAGGTTGATGGAGGGAGTGGGTGGGAGATGGGCTAGATGGGTGATGGGTATTAAGGAGAGCACTTGGTGTGATGAGCAATGGTTGTTGTATATAAGTTGTCAATCACTAAATTCTACTCCTGAAACCAATATTGCACTGTATATTAACTTGAGAAAGAAAGCTGGTAAAAAAAAAAAAAAAAAAAAAAAAAAAGCAAGGGGCAGCCAGATGTCCAAGGCCAGATACTGCCCTTGCATGATTTTGGCTTCTGCAATCTTGCTTGCCTCTTGTATCAGCCTGCAGCCAGCATCCAGAAGCTTGACTGTACTAGCTCCGCCCATCCTGGAAGCCCATACGTATAAAAGACCAGCAAAACCTGAGCCAGATGCCCAGCCTTTGAAGGTGACTCTGCTGGGCCAGCACTGGTACAAAATAAAGAGTCTTTTCTGATTCCCCGAGTGCATGTCACTTGTCCCTTCCTGGATGCAGAGTATTTGCTGTAATAAACTAACTAAAATTTAAATTAAAAAAGCTGAACTTCTTTAATTAAATAAAAGGGGGGTACCTGGGTGGCTCACTCAGTTAAGTGTCCAACTTTGGCTCAGTTCATGATTTCAAGGTTTGTGGGTTCGTGCCTCTCGTTGGGCTCTGTGCTGACAGCTTGGAGCCTGCTTCGAATTCTGTGGCTTCCTCTCTCTCTGCCTCCCCCACTTGCACTCTGTATCTCTCAAATAATAATAATAATAATAATAATAATAATAAGGGGCACCTGGGTGGCTCAGTTGGTTGAGTGTCTGACTTCAGCTCAGGTCATGATCTCATACTTTGTGAGTTCAAGTCTCACATCGGGCTCTGTGCTGACATCTCAGAGCCTGGAGCCTGCTTTGGATTCTCTGTCTCCCTCCTCTCTGCCCCTCCTTCACTCGCACACTGTCTCTCTCTCTCTCTCTCTCTCTCTCAAAAATAAATAAAAGTTAAACATTTTTTTACTTACAAAAATAATAATAAACTTTTTAGAAATTAAAAAAAAAAGATAGCGAGCCTAGAAACAAGGATGAGGGAGAAGAATATCAGGAAAGCTATTTTATATGAGTGAGAGAGAGAGATGTGGAGGTGGAGAGACAGAGAGATACAGAGAGAAAGAGAGACAGAGACAGAAAGGATTAAACCTAAAGCATTGCATTCCAAAGAAATCCTATTGTTACAGAAGAGGAAATAGCTATCAAGTAGGAAACACATTTTTTACTCTCATCTTGACATGAGGGATCAAATATCATAAGGTTTATTCAAATCCCTATGTCTTGGACAAGATCACAAAGTAGATTACAGTCCACATGAAACTTTATATTTATTCTTATTTCTGGGATGTTAGTAATCATTGTTATTTACGAGAACAAAGTTGTGGGGGGCATTTTACATAGTGAAAAGATAAACATCTAAACCCTAACATAATTTGTACATAACTTAAAGATGCTCTAGTTTCCATGGATCAGGTATGAGAATGGTATTCATATCATTCCAAAAGAAAATACCTATGAATGAGGCCTGGAATCTGAAGTATCTCAGCTAAGGGCAAAAACAATAACATGCCTTTGTTCACCATTGTGGGGAGGAATGTCTGAATCCCACTGCAGGAAGCTTGTACCACCTGCCAGCCTCTAACAGGACTTCTGTCCTATGCCTGGTTTGAGGTTTTCTCTAGTCATTACTCAGATTATATCTTTCTTGTCCATTTCAGTCATTGCTCATATTTTCTGGTCTTCACTACAACACTGAAAACAACAAAACATTGGTGAGAGGAATTAAAGAAGACCTAAAAAATGCAACAGTATACTGTGTTCTTGAGTCAGAAGACCCAATCTTTTAAAGAGATCAATTATCCCCAAATTGATCCGTAAATTCAGTGAAATCCCCATCAAAACCCCATACATGTTTTATAGAAATTTACATGCTGATTCAAAAATACATACGGCATGCAAAGGACCTAGAATAGTCAAATCAACTTTGAAAAAGTAGGATAGTGTTGGAGAGCTAATCCTATCTGATTTCAAAACTACAATAATCAAGACATCGCTGTGCTAGCATCATACTAGCTGGATAGATCAAAGGAACATAATAGAGGCCAGAAGAGTCACAATTATATATGGAAAACTGATTTTTGACAAAGGTGCAAAGGCAATTAAGTGGAGAAAGTTGTTTTTTGAACAAATGACTGTACAACAATTGGATATCCATAAGGCAAAAAAAAAGCTGTGATTTATACTTTACACTATGTTTATATCTATATCTATACTAATCTATCTATCAATATAGATATAGATAGATATAGAAAATCTTACTAATTTGTGCTACTGGTAATATGACATCAGTGAAAAGTTCCTATTGTTTAAATCACCTAATTCAATGATTTTATTTCTTAAAACCAGGTTACGGGATTTTTTTCTTTCCTTTTTGGACAAGATACGAAGTGTTTTATGCCATGAATAACCCTGCCTTCACAAAATATATTTTCAATGAACTAAAAAGTAAAAAGACCAACTCCTTTACCAAGTCATTTCTTGTGGCACATTACTTTGGCAATGGTAATTAACAGTTAAATCCCCTATTGAGGCCCTTATCACTTGATTTTCCATCCCTTATGGATCCACCCACTGCCTTTACACATGGAATTATCCACAGACTGACATTTTGAATAAAGATGTAAAATATGTAAAAGCATTAATAACGTTAAACAAATAAAAGTGAAACTAGGCAGAAGAAAGGTTTCATTCAATTGCTTCCCTATCTGTTTGTAATAAATCTCACAAGTTCTATTTTGTCCGAATTAAGACATCGTGGGTAAAATTCTCAATTCCACTCCAAGCACAGTTTATTAAGTCCAACCGCTTCCCTTCTCTGGCTCTAACACTCCTGAATTACAACACTTACTGTCAGATGCCAAATATCCAGAGACATTCCCTACTTCCTTGCGCTTACAGAATTATTTATAATACCCAATCCCAGGAAACCCATGAAACTTAGCTAACCCCACTCTGCTTGCCATATATAAGCTGCTTTCTACAGTTCCAGCTTGAAGTTACCCTTTTCCTGGGTGCAATGCCCTGTGTGGCCCTGTGTGGCCCTGTGTGGCAACCTGTTTTCTTTTGGAGCTTTAAGTAATAAAAAGTTCTTTCATCTCTAGGTATCATTGTGTTGTGCCCTGCCATCATCGGAGCCTAACAAATACTGAAACATGTTGGAATATTGTTATTATTATAAAAATAATTTAAAATAAAATCTGTAGGAAAGAAAACAAGAATTAAACTTGCTTTTAAAGACTAAAATGAAACAGACATCTTTAAAATTGATCCCTGGTTATAGATAAGTTCTCCATAATCTGGTCCCTGGCACAACTCTGCTAAGTCAAATGTTGGGGTAAAAAAAACTCTTGACAATTTATTCTGCAATTTCAAGCGGCTCTCCAAGGAAAAGGTTGTAGAAGCTGACAAGGCTGCCACAGCATGGATTTTTCCACTCTTGCTCTGTGGGGGCTAATGAGCCCTAGCAGTAAAGGCGTATTTGCACACATTAGCCTCCTGGGCTTTGGCTTCCCAACAACAGTGATCCACAATGCTCTTACCCCAGGTGATAACACATTCTTCAGTCCTTCTTCCTCCAGGAAGCCTGGGCTTCAGGTATAGGCACACACACACCATGGCTTCCTCATTCCCACCATCTTAGAAGACTCCAACAGAGCTCTAAGCTTCACAGTCCTCACCAGTTTCTCAATTCTTCTACAGAAGAAAGCCAGTTTTGGAGTAGACAGATAAGGGGCTCCTTTTTTGGCAAGAAATTGCCCCTATTTTGACCTTCGGTGAGGAAAAGGATGGGGAAGCTAAGGCGGCCTTTCCCTCCAAACTTGTGGTGTTACAGCAAATACTTGGCACCCAGGAAGAGACAAGCCACACACACTCAGGGAATCAGAAAAGACTGTTTATTGTGCACCGGTGCTGGCCCAGCAGAGTCACCTCCAAAGGCTGGGCCCCAAACCGTGGCATCGGCCTCCTTTTATGGCTGGGATGGTAAGGGGTTGAGAGACAAAAGATAAAGGGGAGGGGGCCCTTATCAATGGTGCTACATGGGTAGTTAGTGGAGGCAGGAGGCAAACAAGATTACAGAAGCCAAAAGTATGCAAGGGGATTATCCAGCCTCAGGCATTTGGCTGGCCCCTTTTATCTTGTTTTTACTAGCTTTTCTTCTCAGTGGGGGACATAGACTTAGGTTTTATGCTCTTGCCTTCCCTCACCTGAGGGCCCCTGGTCCAAGCTGACTCACCAGACTCCTCCTCTGTGTCACCATGGGCAAAGCCTTCCAGCTCTAGGCCACCATGGAGGCTCCTTGACAGAGGACTCCAATATTCTGCTGTTGGTCTTTAGCTCTCCCTTGGCATACAGTTAAGCTCTCATCTGCAAGGTGTCACCAATGACACCTACAAATACATTCTCCTGATCATTTCACTTGGAAGGCAATGCAGCCACAGTTGCTTCTCCGAGTTTCTCTAAGTCAGTTCTCCTTTTGCAATAGTATTAGATAACTATGCATCCCATGCTGGCATATTCAACAACAAAACTGAACAGATCTAAAAGGGGTGAAGCCAAGATCATTGGCTTAGTGTAAACACTGGGTAACCAACAGCAGCAGCACAGCACACATCATATGGGAGTGGGGTGGAAGGAGGGTGGAAGAGAAAACAGTCCAAAGAATCAGAAAGGAGCAACACAGGTAAGCAAGAACAGAGGTTGGACAATAGAACCTAAACAAAACAAAATAACTATAGGTCTATAACTATATGCCATGCAACATGGAGAAAATCTTTGGTTGCTAGTAAAATGCTCTCACTGGGACTTTGGTGAATTATTTCAATATTGTATAAAGCCAGCTGCTTTTGGATAAAAAGGTGTATGGTAAAACCAGATCACCAATTCCATGTGGTCTATAAAACAATTTTCTTGCTTGGAACTAATATCGAGCAAGATACTGATACTATTACATTGTATAAAACATTCAGTAAGACCACAGATGATGGTGTGTTGAGGAGGATGACCGGCAGTGAAAGAAAAACCAAGTACAGAATAAATATTTGTACCAGACAGGATATATTCCAATCTCTATGATGATGTAAGGAGTCCAATATACTCAGCTGACTGACCTACTCTATAGAATTTAGAAGTTCTTTTAAAGACACTCATATTGATAACATTCTCCTGATCTAAATTTATATTTTCCCTCCTTGGTAGACTCTTCAGAATCCTTTCCCAAGTATATTACCCGAAGGATGAGATACAAATAAGTGAGTAACTCTAGTTCTTTTTTTCATATAACACTCTACTACAGGATATAACCTTATAACCATACTTCCTCGGAGTGGGATCCACTATAGTTTTATGTTTGGAAAAAGTAGGAAATATCAGGACATGGGGAGAACTAAGATTTCCTTGCAAGGTGACCCATCAGCATCCTCAAGCAAGGCAAAAATAACCTCATCACACAAGGGAAGAGGGACTGTTCAGTCTGCCAAGGAAGGTTCATTTGGGTTTGGGGTTGGAAGGGCTTCAATCATCTAAGGCCTCCAATAATACAGCCCTGATAATGAAATGAGACATTGACTCACAAACCTGGTTTAAATAAGAACTTCAACAAAGTCATAGGTTGTTTTTGCTTTGTTTTTTGTTTTGTTTTGTTTTTTGTTTTGTTTTGTTTTACCTCCAAGCAGGTAAATGTGAGAGTCAATGTTTCTCTTAAGATTGAAGGAGAGGGGCACCTGGGTGGCTCAGTCAGTTAGGCGTCCAACTTCGGGGCTCAGGTCATGATCTCACATTGTGTGGGTTCAAGCCCCACATAAGGCTCTGTGCTGACAGTGCAGAGCCTGGAGCCTGCTTTGGATTCTGGGTCTCCCTCTCTCTCTGCCCCTCCCATCCTCACACTCTGTCTCTCTCTCGCGCTCTCTCCCTCTCAAAAAATAAACATTAAAAACAAATCTTAAAAAAAGATTGGAGAAAACTCAAAAGCATGCACCTTAAAGAAAAGAGCTATTTATTTAAATGGTACTGACAGGGGAAGAAATATTATGAAGGACAGCCAATCACAATTACAGATCTTTTTTGAGTAGAAGGTAAATTTCTCTTGTCCTGACCACCATCTCTGAAGTCCAGGTGTCTTTCAGAATCCTTCATTTGAAATTGCCAGTACAGGGCTGCCTGGGAGGCTCAGTTGGTTAAGCATCTGACTTCGGCTCAGGTCATGATCTTGTAGTTCAAGCCCCATGTTGGGCTCTGTGCTGACAGCTCAGAGCCTGGAGCATGCTTTGGATTCTGTGTCTCCCTCTCTCTCTGGCCCTCCCCTGCTCGCTCTCTCTGTCTCTCTCTCTCTCTCTCTCTCTCTCTCTCTCTTTCTCTCTCTCTCTCAAAAATAAATAAACATTAAAAAGTTTAAAATTCCCAGTACATGGACAATTTATGAATCACACTAGTTTCTGTTTTTCTGCAGCTATTTTCTACTCCTCACCATAATGAGATTTCTCCTACTGAGAGTTAGGAAGTTTTCAAAGCCAAGTATTGAGACAGAATTGGTTATCAACACAAAAAACAGCCAATCTTGAGAAGGTTTAAAGTTATGTGATGGAAAGGAAAAAAGTAGAATAGGATTATAAGCAAATGTAATATTTGCAATGAAACTTTGTCTACAGCCATATGCCAATTCACTGTTTACCTTAACATCGACATAAAAGAAATCTGGTGAGGCTGTGAATGCAACTCATCATTGTAAGTAGGAAACCTACAGGGCCAAACTTGCAACCTGCTGTTCAACTACCTCAACCCTCTAGCTGAAATACGGATCTTGAGCTGATAGCTTAAAGATTTACAATGGTTATTTTTCATTAAACTGTTTATACTTCAGTCCTTCAAATTTTCAGACCCTTCCTACTACTGTTCTCCGGCAGCAACAACTTAGTCCCTCTTTCCCTGCCTTGAAATAGAAACTTTCTGTCATGAGTCAGGTATATTAGATGATTATTTGTATTTGTTTTTATTTTTATTTCCTAATATTTATTTATTTTTGAAGGAGAGAGAGAGATAGAGTGTGAGCAGGGGAGGGACAGAGAGAGAGATGGAGACCCACAATCCAAAAGCAGGCTCCAGGCTCTGAGCTGTCAGCACAGAGCCTCATGCAGGGCTCGAACCCATGTACCGTGAGATCATGACCTGAGCTGAAGTCAGACACTTAGCCAACTGAGCTACCCAGGTGCCCCGAGATGATTATTTAATGAACTATGTAAACACTGCCCCCCCGCCCCGCCGGGGCTGAAAAATTATCATCCCTAAATACTAACTGGATTGTTATTGCTTTCAATCCCAATTAGGCCAGATAATCAAGCCCAGATTTCCCGCCACACATCACCATGTCTGTAAATGACAGGTACCTACTTTACACACATTGTACTAAAGTCTCAAACAGTTTAGGCCCTTGGTTGCAGCCAAGGTTAGCTTTGCAAAAAACAAATTTATCAGAGGAAAAATTGAGTAGTTCACAGAATCCACAGAAAATTTAGAGAACCAGAGTCAGAAAATGGGTAGGAACCAAGGGAAGTCAGTCAGTCAGAACTCCATCTGGAATCACACCACAGGGACAGTCTTGGGTGGGTGCTGGTACTCAACACTGAACAACATAAATGGCATTGTCACTGGATTCCTAAAGAAGCACATGATAGCATGATAAAGGGAAAAGGAAAAAAGACAATGGATCAAGGCAGCATCAGATAAGTGCAGAAGCACACCCATGAACACACATTGCTGCTGTAGAAAAAGACAATAGAAAATTGGGCATTGACAGAGATAATGATCAAAACCCCTTACCACTCATCAGATTTTCTTCTTATAACCTCAGGATTCCACGAGTTTGCTTAGGGTCAAGCGGCTAATGTAAAGCTGAACCAAAGTAAACTACACTGACAATTTCCAGCATTGTATAGAAAGCTACTGACGACAATGAACTTACTCTGAGCAGGTCCCAACCCATCTTCTTCATGTATTTTGAAGAGATGGCCTCCGGGCATTGGTCTAATACCTTCTAAACTAGTGACCTTCAAACTTTTCTATTGCAATGCATGAAAAATATGCATTTTTAAATATAATTCAGTAGGCACTAAAATGTATGTGTGTGGGGCACCTGGAAGACTCAGTCGGTCAAGCATCTGACTTCGGCTCAGGTCATGATCTCACCATTCCTGAGTTTGGGTCCCGCGTCAGGCTCTGTGCTGACAACCCAGAGCTTGGAGCCTGTTTCAGATTCTGTGTCTCCCTCCTTCTCTCTCTCTCTCTCTCTCTGCCCCTCCCCTGCTTGCGCTCTGTCGCTCTCAATCTGAAAAATAAATATATAAAAAATACATACATACATCATACGTACATACATACATACATACATACATAAAGTGTGTGTGTGGGGGGGGTCTATGGGTACATTCTATATGGAGGACACTGATATTTTCTGTTTTATTTTATCACATTTCTTTAAAATGCTGCTTGTGGCCGGCCCACAACATTAATCTCATGACCCACTATGGATTACAAACCACCATATGGAAACCATTAGTCTTTTTACAGAAAATTTCCAATGACTACTACATGCTGTTATAGAAGTACGTGCAAATACATGTGAGAACCCCCATTTTGTCCTCATCCTTGGGAATTCAGTGTTTTCAGACACAAAGGACATCTTTGATATGAGCCACGGGGCTACAAAAATGTGTAGTTGCTGATGAAATATAAGTTCCACTAGCAAAGTTTCCCATTAAATTTCAGAAATGGGGTTTAAGGAGTGCACGCCTCATGTTGAGCACTGGGTGATGTGTGAAATTGTTGAATCACGATATTGTACACCTGAAACTAATATAACACTGTATATTAACTAATTGGAATTAAAATGAAAAATTCAGATAACATCGTCTGTTTTGTATACTGCAACTGTCATTTGGTACCGATGGGAGGGAACTCACAAGAAAAGAGTACATATGATTTCTTGTATGGTTGGTATCCTGTGCAGAGCTGTGCTTGGGCTGGGGTACAGCTGAATGCCATACTTTGTGGGGTTTAGCCAAGGGGCCCCATTTCCCTACTGTGTTCCCATTTCATGAGGGAAGTGTGAGGTTTGCATTACACATGGTGGAGAATAAATACTGTGACATTAAGCATCAAGCAGGTTAAGCTTAGATGTCAGCACTTCAGGAGCCTCTGGGAAATGCCACTCCCAGAGTCTGTGAACATTGAGCTTCAGTCCTGTAGGGATTTAAGCTTGTTCTCAGATTCTCTTGGTTGGATGAAAGGAAACCTCTGGTCTTATGGGAAGTTGCCGCCCTTCTCTAGAAAGAGGGGCTGCTGTCAGTTCCAGCTGTGGCTCCTTGTTCAGCAGCCACAGACAGTTCCTGAGTCACCTAAGAGGACATTTTTCTTCTCTCTACAATGTCTTTTATACTTTCTGCTGTGTCCAGTATTTCACAAAAGCTACCTTACAACTTACCTCCATCCAAGTCCAAATATGGGCTTCTAAATCCATTCAGTTGACCACGGCTTAAATTCCACAGGAGCAAACAGGAAGTTAAATATTGGCATCAGGTTGGAGCCTACGCCTTGAAGTTGGAGGGGAGCAATTTAGAAATCAACAAAACTCAGGTTCTCATGACCCATAGCCACCCAGGCATTGGATGACATTAATTTTGTCGTCTGCTAATTAGGCGTTAGAATGAGAAGTCACTGTCTCTCACTCTTTTTAAATCACTTCCTGAGGCCACTGCAATAGGAATAAGGATTAGGAGAGTAAGAAAGTAAAATTTGGTAATGATAGTGCCTGCTGAGAAAAAAATTACACATATATGCATATATATTAAAGAATGGGGATTATGACTGCTCTCACTTAAAAAAGAACCACAACTGTTTTCAACTGCTTCACACACATGCGCGCGGGCATGCAAACACACACACACACACACACACACACACACACACACACACACACCCCTTTCCCAATTCAAGGTATTTCTTTAAGTTAAGCCCAGTTGGATGGAATATATGAGTCACCTTAAAAATACATTCTAATTTAGTTACAAAAAGCTATTTGCTGGTCAATGTCCTCTTCCTCTCCTTCCTTTCCATAGACTACCTGAAACATTCAACTGACATGTTATATGGAAGCAAATAAGAAAGGAAATCATGCACACAACCTACTATGTACATAACGAGAGTTTATTATTCTATGGGCTTTATCAACATAACGTTGCTATCAAAATCATCTCTTGCCTAGGAAGACAAAAGTTGAAAATAACATTACTGTCCCTTCCAGGAACTAACTGAAAGATCCATCAACTCTTCAGTAAAAAGTGCCAAATGACATTTTTCAACCATAAGGAATTTGAAACTTTCGACTTAATATTCTTGCCTTGCTGTGTCCACCAAACCTACACCATTTTAGCCCTATTTTTACTCAGTCTTCATCACAACCTCCCCCAACGTTGAAAGAATTGTTCTACTCCGACTTCACAATTTGAATACGTATCTCTCCTGTCCGGCCACCTCAAAGACTCTGCTAAGACCCTGTCCAGGTAGTGTTTTCCCTGACAGAGTTATCCAGTAAAGTCAGCTTTATTATCAAGTTGTTTGATTTTTGGAAAGCACAGTACATGACAAGCATAGTCACCATTACTGAACGTAATGAACCAGTGGACTGAGCTTAAACCCCAGGACCAATATCGATAGAAACTTCTGAAATGTGCACTGATTGAAGGACCACAGGTACTTAGAGAAATCAGTTACCAAACCACAGGTTTAAATGTGCAGTAACACAAGCAAAAAAGGTAAAGAAAACAGTTGTTAATGTATTTATTATACAGAGGAGAGCAAATTCACTCAAGTATGACAGCAAACCCAGAAGCATGGAAGGGAATGATTGATCAAAGCATGTATAAAAATAGTATTAAAGTACTTAGTATCTATTTTTGTTACAGATATCTTTCTGAGAAACATTCAGCACTAACGGTGACTTGTAACTGTCTGTCCCCAAAGTATGTGGTTGCAAAAGAGAGCTCGGGCAGGAGGAAAAAGGCCACTCTTCAAGCACCATGTCGGGTACTCTGCGGACACTGCCTTCCCACGCCTTGGCTGCAGGCGTGGGAAGAAGTCCACGAACATTGCATACACCCACGCCAGTACGCATACACCCAGTCAGTACGCACATATCCACGTCAGTACGCACACACGTTGTACCAGGCCTTTCCTGCGCATGCCCATTGTTAAGAAAGACCGTTGCTGAGCACGCGCCCTGCTGCCCACGCGTCCTGTGAGCAGAGCTGAGGAAGAAGTGGCGTGGAGTGGTGTGGGCGGTGTCGTGGTCTTTCTGGCTGCCTGCCCTCAACCGGTAGGTCCACAAATCAGTCCTTCCAGGACTTTAAGTGTGAGTGACGGTGAGGAGAGTGCCAGTGGGCCTCGGGCGGGTCGGGACGGTAGATCTGTGGCCTCGGAGGAGGAAGTTGCCAGGAGTTAGCGTTCTTCTCCTCACAGGCGTCGCGGCCGCCATGGCCCTCGTCCTCGTGGTGGTGGGACGGGGACAAGTGAGGACAGCTGGCGGCCGAGGACGGGGGAGGTGAAGACAGGGTGGGTCTTGGGGGCGTTCTTTGAGGTATCTGAGTCCTGCAAGCACCTGGAAGTGCCGGCGGAGCACTGAAGCCAGAGTCCTCAGTGGGACCCTGGGTGGGAGGCGGGCCAGGCGGTACAGAACAGGTCTGGAACGGGTGCCTGTGGGCGGGGGTGGGGAGCGGTCAGTAGGTTAAGTGGCTGACGCTGGATCTCAGGTCAGGTCTAGATCTCAGGGTGGTGAGTTCGAGCCCCACCTGGGCTCCAGGATGGCCGTGAAGTCTACTTAAAACAAAAAACAAAAAACGGTGCGTGGGGCTGGAAACGGGGAACGGTGTGGGGTTGGAGCTGCGTCCCGGAGATTTGTATCGCACTGTGCAGGGTGTCAAGGGAGGAGCCGGCTCACTGGTCAGTATCGAAACTAGACACCTTGAGCCCTTGTGGTGGGAAGACAGCCATAGGCAGTACGCAAACGATTAAGACTTCTCTGTGTTCCAGGGAAACCTTATTTAAGAGGGTAAAATGGGCCCAGTAACTGGGAATGTGAAAACAATAGCGACTCAGGTTTAAATATCCAGCATTGTTTTCTCACATGCCTTTATGATGGGGAATCTAGCTGTGAAACTAAGCCTCGCGTTTTCTCCTGTCCTTAAGGTGATTTGACTGCCAGTTTGGCCGATGTGAGTGATCTTGCAGCCCGTTTATTTGGTGTGACCACAGCATGTACACTATCCTTACGCAAGGTTGATTTTGAAAGTATTTTCAAAGTAAAAAAAAATTAAAATGTTACGCCTTGGAGGTGGTGTACCTAGCCTTTAGAATACATTTTCCAAATACTGATATTCTACTTTCAGGGTGAAAAATGAGTGGGCGTGTGAGAACAAGATCTAAATCTAAACAAAGAAAGGATGATGGCAAGGCTAACCAGCCAGCTGCACCTGTGGCTGTGAGTACTTCAGCAATTGATGTTCTACACCATCAGTTTATTTCTCTGAAAATTTTGTTGACCTACAAACGTACAGATACAGTGATAAAAGTTTCTTTGCTGGGAAGGGGCAGGAAACATTGAACCAGAAGGATTCCATACTTGTGTTCCCTGGGTAAATATACCCTATGACTCCTTTCTCATGCTTACTAACAACAAGTTGTACGTATCCATCCCAGCATAGTTTAAAATAGCCTCCAGAGTGCTTGTGGGTACCTCTTCCGGGTAGCTACTCTGTGGGAAGAGTAACTCTTTTTTAATTTAAATTTTACTTAGCGTACAGTGCAATATTGGCTTCAGGAGTAGACTTCGGTGATTCATCACTTACGTACAACACCCAGCGCTCATCACAAGTGCCCTCCTTATCACCTGTCACCCATCTGTGCCATCCTCCACCCACCTACCTCCATCAAGCCTCACTTTGTTCTCTATCCTTAAGAGTCTCTTGTGATTTGTTTCCCCCTCTCCTTTATTTTTACTTCCCTTCCCATATGTTCCTCTGTTTTATTATTAAATTCCACATATGAGTGAAATCATAGGGTACTTGTTTTTCTCTGATTGACTTCTTTCACTTAGCATAATACATTCTAGCCCCATCCACATTGTTGCAAATGGCAAGATTTTAATACCTTTTGATGACTAATATTCCATTATATGTATGTGTATATAAATGGCCATATAACTTTTAGGAATACAATATAGAATTATATTTTATAAGTGTTTTTATACTTATTTATTATTTGATATAAAATGCGTAACATAGGTTTATATTATTGGCATGCATTAATGCAACTTTTTGTTCACACACACACGCACACCCTAGGCCCAGCAGCCCAGTGATGAGCAGCCTCAACAAAAGGAGGCACCCACTGAGTGTCAGGATATTATGCCGGAGCGAGAGAAAGCAGTTGAAGAAGCACCTCTGGATGAAGGTGAAGGGAAAGGGAAAAAGAATCCTTATGGGGGCACAGGGTATATTTTTGCATCACGCATTATGACGTAACAGGACAAAACAAAACCTTAGAAGAGAATCTCAGCCATTTCCCGAAAATTGTTTCAAAATGTGAATAGAGTATAGTTTACAGCTGTATTCACTCTAACGAATTTCCCCTTTTTCTTCAAGATTTAATCTGCTTGAACATGCAGTCTGTTCTAAATCAGAGGAAACTGTTTACTACAAAAGTATACATTTTTTCACTAGTTGAATTTGTTCTTCTTAGAACATTTTTGCGTGGCCTTTTCCTTCCCTGCATCAAAAGTGTAAGCTGGTTTTAACAGTGTGTGCAGAGTGCCAAGTCAGCATATCTTATAACATCAGGAATAAAGAAGATTTGCATAGGGATGGTAGCCTCATTTTATAAATAAGAAAACTAAGGTTCAGGGATTGTGGCTTGCCAAAGACTGCTTGACACATGGAGACATAACTCATATTTCATTACACGGTTTTTGTACTTCCTACCATCTGTGTTGTTATACCAAAATGTGAATGCTTTTGTATAAAATGCTTAATACTCAAATGTGTCTGTACTGTAAAATAGCGTAGTACAGGCACAGGAATAAATGAAGTTCAGTGGAGCAAGAGGTAGACTCCAGAAAAAGGCTCGAGGAATGAGAGCCACCATTTCCTTTGCTTAATCATTTGATATGGTACATTTGGGAAACGCTGTATAATTTGGGAGACTGGCATATAGGTAAACTATATTAGTGTGATTTTTAAGTGGCTTTAGGAGGTGTTTAACAACTTATGATTAGGAAAATCAAAAGTATCTTAAAATGATCATGAAACGGAAATTACCAGCTTCCAAAGAAAGTATTTTCATCAGATACTTGTATGGAATTATTGACATCATTCAGGCCGTGGATTATTTTAGGAATTCGCTGGTAAGAGGTTTCTACGATAGGACTGATGACAAAGTCCATTAATTTCTTTCCACCCTGCTCCCTTTATTCTCACTGTAAGACAGAAGTTTGACTATAAGTCACTAATATTTTGCTGTTATTTTTGATACTTGGTTCTCTGCATGATTCATTTATCATAAGTTATAGAGAGAGACTTTGCCCCTAAATCTAACTAGTTAAATTTCACAAAATAGCTTTCAGGTTGCTCCAATAGGAGATGTATGTCACTAGTGTAGGATTTGTCATAGGCCCACAAATGCACTCAGCTAATTGTTCAGGAAATTAAATTTTAATTTTCATTAAAATCCTATCCATGGTGCAGGGTGCCTGGGTGGTTCACTCAGTCAGGTGTCACACTCTAGATTTTGCCTCAGGTCATGATATCAGGGTTCGTGAGCTTGAGCCCCACATCCAGCTGTGCACTTAGGAGTGCAGAGCCTGTTTGTGATACTCTTCATTCTCCCTCTGTGTGCCCCTCCCCTGATCATTCTCTCTCTAAATAAATAAATAAACTTAAAAAAAATCCTGTGCATGGTGTACATTTAAGATTTCTTAGCTGATGCTCTCTATTCTTAGTACACTGTGGTAATATAATGCAAATGTAGATTTAGTGTGGTTTCTCTTTAGATTGTTATTTGAAATAAGGTTTCATATTACAGGAAAACAAAGATGGGAAGTCCATCTTTCCATCGCTTTTTTTGTTACCCTAAGTCTACAGGCTTGTATTTCATATAATGGCAAGAATACATATTATCACTTCTTTCTTTACATTTTATGTTTACTCCTTAAGTTGATTATCATCTTTTTTTTTTTTTTTTTTTTTTTTTTTCGGTAAGGCCCTGACCTGGAATCTGGTATCCAGGAACTGCCTGTGCCAAAGACTGGGGGCAAAAGTGAAGATGACAGTGATGTGAAGGGGGCGGATGTCCCAACACTGGAGCCCGTGAAGATGCCTGAAGCAGATATGTTATCCATTGAGAATGCAAAGTATGCAGATATTTTCCTGAATATTATATCTTTACTTATGTAGATATGACTTTATTGATACTTTAATGACAGAGTTTACACATAAAGGTAGCTTTCATAAGTAGTTCAGACCCTAATTTCCTGACTGCCTGACTTATACCCTATCAGATATAGACTTAAATTGGGTCAGAGCCTTCTTAAATAATAAAAAATGAAACCATTTCCTTTTTTATAAAGTGTAAATACTGGGGCGCCTGGGTGGCTCAGTCAGTTAAGCATCTGACTCTTGATTTGGCTCAGGTCATGGACTCACAGTTTGTGAGATTGAGCCCCACGTTGGGCTCTGTGCGGACAGCATGGAGCCTGCTTGGGACTCTCTCTCTTCCTCTCTCTCTGTCCCTCTCCCATTTGTGCTCGCTCTCTCTCACTCTCTCAAAATAAGGAAATAGACTTTAAAAAATAAATAAAATACACTGTAAATACTTTAACTGATGGCTACTTAAATTCAGAATCTTCTATAATTTCCTCTTTTAAAAACCACAAAATGGATTTGGAGTAAATACCAGTTTGTATGAAATATGCTGAGGCACTGAAGTAGGTTCTAATACCAGCTCTAACATAAGTTGTGTGATTCTGGGAGGATCCCTTCACTTCTGAATGCATCTTGGCTCATATATTTAGTGATTTCAAACCAGATATATTGCAGTCAGTTTTTATTGCTGATTTTTGTATTCTGTGGTTCTATTGGATAATATACATGGAATACAAAAATCTTCCATTTTGTATGATTTATTTGTCATCAGATAACATCTTTGGTCAAATTTTAACATCTGAGTTGAGATTTCATTGCTACTGAGAACAAGAAAACACACTGCTTGATGTTGGTTTTTCTCTATGGAGACCTGGATACCTGTTCTTAAATTTTGTCAGACTCTAAATTATTGTGGCTCTTACAGAACACGTGCATTTTGAAACCTTTCCCCAATGAAGGCTCAAATGACTGAGTGATAAAATGGCAAGAGATAGTCTAGTTTCTAGTTTCTGCACTCTCCCTACATCAAGTAGGGTGCAAGCATGGGTGTTATATGTAAGCGATGAATCCCTAAACTCTACTCCTGAAACCAGTGCGACACTAGATGTTAACTAACTTGAATCTAAACACAAAGATACAAAAATGAAACTACCTTTTAATAGGTTTATTTCATTTTATCTGTTCTGAACCTGAAGTGTTTTTTTCTTTTCTTGTACCTATAGGAAGTGTGGTGTGTTCCAAAAATGTTGGTAAAGCATACGCTTGGAATTCTATCTTATAAAATAAAAACTATAGTGTCCTCTGTATATCATTAATTTAATGTAAATAAATTCTGCTGAGTAATGTTTCCAACTCTGTGTCTGTCTTACAGGTGAAGGACAACCGAAAGTGTAAGCAAGAAGAAGCTGAAACCATGCAAACTGCTCTCATGTAGGAAGGACACTTCACTGTTAAAAATCCCTCAATAAAATCTTACAACTTTCTCCAAAGACTCTTTTCAAACCTTTGTTAAACTTACTCTAAGTATTAGATGCTATTGAAAATTGTGTCATTTTTTGAAATTTTGTATTCTGATTGAGCTGGTAAGTGCAGATATATCTGTACATCAGTACTCTCTCCAGAAGCCTTGCTGCATAGGATTTAATGCCAGAGGTGTATGTCAACATCCATTATGAGCTTCAACATACACAATTCTATCATCTTTGAATACTAACAGTTTGTTCCTGCTGTTTTAAACATTATCCCCCCTCTTTGTTTTCTCATTTCACAATATTGGACAGACCCACCCAGTACAGTGTTGGGAAGTATTGGTAAATAATGGACATCCTTGTCTTATTTCTGATCGGAATTAGAAAATTTTTAGCATTTGACTGTATTTACTGTGACATAAAAGAAGTTCCATTCTTAGGTTAGTTTCCTAACAACATTTCTGTTGAATATATGTTGACTTTCATCAAGCACTTGTAGGACGTTTATTGAGATGGTTGTAGCGGTTTTCTTCCATTAATCTGTTAACGTAATGAATTTCGTACATATTTTCGTATGTTTAATTTTTTTTAATGTTTATTTAGTTTTGAGAGAGAGACAGACAGACAGAGCGTCGGCCGAGAAGTTGCAGGGACACAGTGAGACACAGAATCTGGAGCAGGCTCCAGGCTCTGAGCTGTCAGCACAGAGTCTGACGTGGGGTTCAAACCCACAAACCGTGAGATCATGACCTGAGTTGAAGTCTGGCGCTTAGCCGACTGAACCACTTAGGCGCCCTAATATTTTCCTATGTTTAAGTCAACCATACGCTGCTGGGAGGGAATGTTCATGATCTATGATCTTTCTGAATAACCTACATCATATTAATTAGGTTAGAATTTGTATTAATATCTTCATGAGTGACATTAGCATCTACTTTTATTTCGTATACACTCTTGGATTTTAGTATCATGGATATACTGGCTTCATAAAATTTATTGGTATGTAAGACCTCTTTTTCTATCCTCTGGATCTGAAGACCCTGAAAGGCTATGAGTAATGTTGGACTAGAGTTTCCCATGTTCAGCTGTCTCTGGATTGCATCTTTCTTGGAAATTGGACCCTACCTAAATGGCGAGGAACCTCCAGATCCGCATCATTTCAAATTTGGTGAGGTGCCCATCTTCCCTGCAAGATGCCTCTAATGATGCCATCACTCCGAAAGCTACCTCCTCCAGTTTCTACGCTGTTATTAATCTTCTATTCCCAGAAAGTTAAAAGTCATGGCTCTGTTATAACTAGATAATTTTGATCTGTGCTCTATAATTGTGAATAGCTGGCCATCCACTGATTGTGTGCGCTTAGGACAATAGATCCATTTATTGAGTTTTTAAAGAATGAGTTACTATAAAAGCTCCTCTATTGATAGCATGTATACTATATGTCAGTGTCTTCTTTCTCCTAGGTTCCATACATGTATAACTTCATTTAATCTTCACAAAAAGGTGTGTCAGAGTGTACCCACGACTTACTTTTGACTCTAATAAGCAGTAGATTTCGGGATTCAGTTCTAAGAAGCCCTTGGTCATCCTCAAAGTAAATACATCTGGAAATGTTGGCCAGGAAAACTGATGGTGTACATGATGACGATACTGGCAATCTGACGTTTTCATAAAAACTTAGAGTAATTTTATAATGTTTGACATGAAGGGCTTCGTCCTTTTGAAGGAAAGGTTTCACAAAATGTGGCACACAGACTTCACATGGTTTTCCAGATGATTTCATTGATACAAAAAAAAAAATTTAAATTTTAAAATAATAGCATACTTATTTTACTGTGCTATAATATAATAACTACAACACCAAAGCTATTTGGAACAGTTTATCCAAAGACAAAGAATGATGTCACAGGCCCCATGGCAAAAAAACACAGATCTCTTGCAAAACTTCTTTCTTCAAAAGTTATTTAATGGCAGGGATATTAGCCATTCTTACAGGTGTGAGGTGATATCTCATTATAGTTTTGTATTTTGTATTTGTATATCTGGGGGCTCCGGTATTTGGCGCATAGACATTTATAATAGTTAGCTCTTCCTGATGGATAGACCCTGTGATTATTATATAATGCCCTTCTTCATCTCTTGTTACAGCCTTTAATTTAAAGTCTAGTTTGTCTGATAGAAGTATGGCTACTCCAGCTTTCTTTTGGCTTCCAGGAGCATGATAAATAGTTCTCCATCCCCTCACTCTCAATCTAAAGGTGTCCTCAGATCTAAAAGGAGTCTCTTGTAGACAGCAAATAGATGGGTCTTGTTTTTTGATCCATTCTGATACCCTATGTCTTTTAGTTGGCGCATTTAATCCATTTACGTTCAGTGTTGTTATAGAAAGATACGGGTTTAGAGTCATTGTGATGTCTGTATGTTTTATGCTTGTAGTGATGTCTCTGGTACTTTGTCTCACAGGATCCCCCTTAGGATCTCTTGTAGGGCTGGTTTCGTGGTGACAAATTCCTTCAGTTTTTGTTTGTTTGGGAAGACCTTTATCTCTCCTTCTATTCTAAATGACAGACTTGCTGGATAAAGGATTCTCGGCTGCATATTTTTTCTGTTTAGCACACTGTAGATATCGTGCCAAGCCTTTCTGGCCTGCCAAGTTTCAAAGGAGAGATCAGTCACGAGTCTTATAGGTCTCCCTTTATATGTGAGGGCACGTTTATCCCTTGCTGCTTTCAGAATTTTCTCTTTATCCTCGTATTTTGCCAGTTTCACTATGATATGTCGTGCAGAAGATCGATTCAAGTTACGTCTGAAGGGAGTTCTCTGTGCCTCTTGGATTTCAATGCCTTTTTCCTTCCCCAGTTCAGGGAAGTTCTCAGCTATAATTTCTTCAAGTACCCCTTCAGCACCTTTCCCTCTCTCTTCCTCCTCTGGGATACCAATTATGCGTATATTATTTCTTTTTAGTGTATCACTTAGTTCTCTAATTTTCCCCTCATACTCCTGGATTTTTTTATCTCTCTTTCTTTCAGCTTCCTCTTTCTCCATAACTTTATCTTCTAGTTCACCTATTCTCTCCTCTGCCTCTTCAAGCCGAGCCGTCGTGGTTTCCATTTTGTTTTGCATTTCGTTTAAAGCGTTTTTCAGCTCCTCGTGACTGGTCCTTAGTCCCTTGATCTCTGTGGCAAGAGATTCTCTGCTGTCCTGTATACTGTTTTCAAGCCCAGCAATTAACTTTATGACTATTATTCTAAATTCACTTTCTGTCATATTATTTAAATCCTTTTTGATCAGTTCATTAGCAGTTGTTATTTCCTGGAGATTCTTCTGAGGGGAATTCTTCCGTTTGGTCATTTTGGAGAGTCCCTGGAGTGGTGAGGACCTGCAGGGCACTTCCCCTGTGCTGTGGTGTATAACTGGAGTCGGTGGGCGGGGCCGCAGTCTGCCCTGATGTCTGCCCCCAGCCCACTGCTGGGGCCACAGTCAGACTGGTGTGTGCCTTCTCTTCCCCTCTCCTCTGGGCGGGATTCACTGTGGGGTGGCGTGGCCCATCTGGGCTACTTGCACACTGCCAGGCTTGTGTTGCTGGGGATCTGGCGTATTAGCTGGGGTGGGTAGGCAAGGTGCACGGGGGCTGGAGGGGCAGGCTTAGCTCGCTTCTCCTTAGGTGATCCACTTCAGGAGGGGCCCTGTGGCAGCGGGAGGGAGTCAGATCCGCTGCCGGAGGTTTGGCTCCGCAGAAGCACAGAGTTGGGTGTTTGCGCTGCGCGAGCAAGTTCCCTGGCAGGAACTGGTTCCCTTTGGGATTTTGGCTGGGGGATGGGCGGGGGAGATGGCGCTGGCGAGCGCCTTTGTTCCCCGCCAAGCTGAACTCTGCCGTCCGGGGGCTCAGCAGCTCTCCCTCCCTTTGTCCTCCAGCCTTCCCGCTTTCCGAGCGGAGCTGTTAACTTAGGACCTCCCAGACGCTAAGTCGCGCTTGCTGTCGGAACACAGTCCGTCAGGCCCCTCCGCTTTTGCCAGCCAGACTCGGGGGCTCCGCTTGGCCGGCGAGCCGCCCCTCCGCCCCGGCTCCCTCCCGCCAGTCCGTGGAGCGCACACCGCCTCGCCGCCCTTCCTACCCTCTTCCGTGGGCCTCTAATCTGCGCTTGGCTCCGGAGACTCCGTTCTGCTAATCCTCTGGCGGTTTTCTGGGTTATTTAGGCAGGTGTAGGTGGAATCTAAGTGATCAGCAGGACGCGCGGTGAGCCCAGCGTCCTCCTACGCCGCCATCTTCCGGAACCCTCCAATGCTCTGTATTTTGTATTTGTATAGACTTGTATTTGACGAGTGATGTTGAGCGTCTTTTCGTGTGTCTGTTGGCAATTTGGAGGTCTTCTTTACAAAAGTGTCTATTCATGTCTTCTGCCCATGTTTTAAATTGGGTTATATGTTTTTTTCGGTGTTGAGTCTTATAAATTCTTTCTATATTTTGGATACTAACCCATTATCAGAAATGTCATTTGCAAATATCTTCTCCCATTCTGTAGGTTGCCTTTTAGTTTTGTTAATGGTTTCCTTCCCTGTGCAGAAGGTGTTTATTTTGATGAAGTCCCAGTGGTTTATTTTTGCTTTTGTTTCCCTTGCCTCGGGAGACATATCTAGAAAGAAGTTGCTACAGCGGATGTCAAAGAGGTTACTGCCTGTGTTCTCCTCTAGGATTTTGATGGTTTTGGGTCGCACATTTAGGCCTTTGATCCATTTTGAATTAATTTTTATTTTTTAATTTATTTAAATACAAGCTAGATAACATACAGTATAGTCTTGGCTTCAGGAGTAGAACCCAGTGATTCATCTCCCCCGTGTGACAGCCAGCGCTCATCCTGAGAAGTGCCCTCCTTAATGCCCATCACCCATTTAACCCATCCTCCCACCCACCCGCCCACCCCTCCAGCAACCCTGTTTGTTCTCTGTATTTAAGAGTCCCTCTGGTTTGCCTCCCTCTCTGTTTGTATTTCATTTTTGTGTGTGGTGTAAGAAACTGGTCCAGTTTCATTCTTCTGCGTGCTGTTGTCCAGCTTTCCTAACCATTTGTTAAGGAGCCTGTCTTTTTCCTCATGGATATTCTTTCCTGCTTTATCAAAAATGAATTGACCATATATTTGTGGGTTCCTTTGTGGGTATTTTATTCCATTCCATCGATCTATGTGTCTATTTTGGTAGCAGCACCATACTGTTTTGATCACTACAGCTTTGTAATACAATTTTATGTCCCAAATAGTGATGCCTCCGGGTTTGCTTTGCCTTTTCAAGGTTGCTCTGGCTATTCTGGGTCTTTTGTGGCTCCCTACCAGTTTTAGGTCTGTGACAAATGCTGGCAGTATGTTGATAGGGATTGCATTAAATGTGTAGATCGCTTTGCGTAGTTTTGACAGTTTATCAATATTTGTTCTTCCAACCCACGAGCATGGAATGTCTTTCCATTTCTTTGTGTCATCTTCAATGTCTTTCATCAGTGTTTTAGTCTTCAGAGTACTACAAGTATTTCACCTCTCTGGGTAGGTTTATTCCTAGGTATCTGATTGTTTTTAGTGCAATTGTAAATGGGATTGATTCCTTAATTTCCCATTCTGCTGCTTCCCTATTGCTGCATAGAAATGCAACAGATTTCTGTATGTTGATTTTTGCATCCTGTGACTTTATTAAATTCATGTATCAGTCGTAGCAATCTTTTGGTGAAGTCGCTTTGGGGGGGGGGTGGGGTTTAAACAAGAGTATCATGTCTACTGCAGCAGAAGCAGCAACGGGTGTTGGCAAGGATGTGGAGAAAGGGAAACCCTCTTGCACTCTTGGTAGGAATGCAAACTGGTGCAGCTACTCTGGAGAACACTACAGAGGCCCCTCAAAAAGTGAAAAGTAGAACTACCCTATTGTCCAGCAGTTGTACTACTAGGTATTTACCGAAAGAATACAAAAATACCAATTCAAAGGGATACATGCACCCCGATGTTTATAGCAGCATTATTTGCAATACCCAAGCAATGGCAACAGCCCAAGTGTCCATCAACTGATGATGAATGGATAAAGATGTAGTATAGGGGTACTGGGTGTCTCAGTAGGTTAAGTGTCCAACTTCGGCTCAGGTCAGGATCTCACAGCTCGTGGGTTCGATCCCCACATTGGGCTCCGTGTTGACAGCTCAGAGCTTGGATCTTGCTTCAGATTCTGTCTCTGGCTCTCTCTGCCCCTCCCCCACTTTCTCACTTTCTCTGTCTTTCTCTCAAATACAAACATTTAAAAAATTTGTTTTAATATATAGGAGATTTTATATATATATATATATATATATATATATATATATATATATATATATATATATATAATGGAATATTACTCAGCCATAAAAACTAATCAAACCCTGCCATTTGCAACGATGTGGTTGGAGCTAGAGAGTATTATGCTAAGCAAAATAAGCCAGAGAAAGACAAAAATCATATGATTTCACTCCTATGTGGAATTTAAGAAACAAAACACATGATCATAGGGAGAAAATAGAGGTAGTCAAGCCAGGAAACAGACACTTAACTACAAAGAGCAAACTGATGGCTACCAGAGGGGAGGCAGGTTGAGGGGTGAGTTAAATAGGTGATGGGGATAAAGGCGTGCTGTTGTGATGAGCACTGGTTGATGTATGGAAGGGTTGAATCACTATATTGTACACCTACAACTAATATTAAACTGCATGTTAACTATTTGGAATTTAAAAAGTTAAAAAAGTAAAATTAGTAACTGTAGTAAAATTCCAAAAGTAAACAATGGCATGATCAGAGAAGCCACAAATCCCTGTTTCCCTCTACA
The DNA here is from genome assembly GCF_024362965.1 of Panthera pardus. NCBI lineage: Eukaryota > Metazoa > Chordata > Mammalia > Carnivora > Felidae > Panthera > Panthera pardus. Next base: position 153,064 of record NW_026526922.1, read on the forward strand.
TACATCTCTATCACCCTAACGATACAGAAGCCTGGCTGTACCTTACACCCCTATTACTGTACACAATGCAAGAGTTACATCTGTGAGCTCCTATTTGCATCCTCACATCCAAAAAATATTTCTGCAACTAAGGGATATACTCAGAATTCACCATCCTTACGGAATGGCAGTAGATTACAAGCAACAATTGTGTACTCACAGAGTTTTAAAATATTTCCTGGTGAAAAAGACTGATAGTCTAAGGTTCAAATTAAAAGTGAGACTTAAGTTGGGGTGTTCTGCTTTGCCACAAAATATGTGGGAGTTCTCTATGTTGTGGAGCTGGATGAATATACTAGGGCACAGGTAAAAGGAAAGAAAAAGGAACCAGGGGGACTGCCTACTGTCTCCCTATAGGCTAAGGCATGAAAATAGCAATGGAGTTCAGTCCTGCCTCTAACACACACTGTGTGATGGTGGGAAAATTATTTACATCCATTGGGACCATTTCCTCGTATCTAAAGTAGAAATCACAATACTTACACTAAATGATTGCTATGAGGAATCAATGAGATAACATATATGAAATAGGCATTATATTGTAAATGGATGTGGCTTATTATATTCCTTTCATTTAAACTTTCAAATAGTTTTTATGTTATTTACCATTACAATTATATCTCTAGTAAGAGACACATATTTTGAATTTCAAGTAGGGATACAAAGCTAACTTTTTAAATGATTTGAGCTAGAAACTTATTTGCTTGTTTTAATTACTTTTTTTATTTGAGTATAGCTAACACAATGTTACATTACCTTCAGGTGTACAACATAATGATTCAACTTCTCTATATCTTATGCTATGCTCACCACAAGGGTAGCTACCATCTGTCACCATACAACGCTATTACCACATCGTTGACTGCATTCTTTATGCTGTGCTGTTTGTTCTCGTGGCTTATTCATTCCATAACTGAAAGCCTCTTTTCCCACATCATTTCACCCATTTTGCCCCTCCCATTATACCCCTTCTCTCTGGCAACCATCACTTTGTTCTCTGTATTTATAGGTATAATTATGGTTTTTGTTTATTGATTTGTAGGTTTTTTTAGATTCCACACATATAAGTGAACTCAAATGGTATTGGACTTATTTCACTTAGCCTAATACTCTCTACATCTCTAGCTCCATCCATATTGTCACAAATGACAAGATCTGTTTCTTTTTTATGGCCGCATCATATCCCAGTGTGTGTGTGTGTGTGTGTGTGTGTGTGTGTGTGTGCGTGCGCGCATGTGACTGTGTACCACATCTATGGACACTTAGGTTGCTTACATATCTTGGCTATTCTAAATTATGCAATAAACTATGCAAAAATGAGTGTTTTTATGATAGTTGGGTAAATACCCAGTACTAGAAGTATTGGATCATATGGTTTTTCTATTTTTAATTTTTTAAGGAACATCCATACTGCTTTTCACAAGGTTATTTAATTTAAATAAATATAGTGATGAAATAGCAACGACAACGATGTCAGACATGGCATCCAATCTAAAGTGTGTTTGTAAATAACTGAGGTCAGACAAGGCTGATCTAAGTAATGGCATGTGCTAAAAAATGCATTCCTTCTTATGTGTGATGCCAAAAATAAAATAAGTCAATATTTGATCAGGCAACCCACACAACTCAAAACCAGAGTCTATCTGTCATGTGGTCAGGTCATCCTTAAGTAGCCCAGCAGATGCTACCAGGACCACATGGTTAACTACAACAGCTGTTATATTGGCTTTTTACAGTCCCACAGACTTGGGTTAGTAAGATGACAGTGAGACCAATGGTTTCAGACAGTTCATTACTTACAGACACAGCGAAAGCAAGATTGCCTTAGTGTCAGTACCCTGCATCCCTAGCCCCCCAGGAATAGACACTGAATGAGAGTTGTTCAGTGACAGACACCGTAGGTCTTGGGTCTCTCTGCTGGTGAGAAGCTCACAGCAGTACCCTAATGCAGTGAGTATCTTTGTAGCCCACAGATGTACTTTCAGAAGCCTAAACTCGACTGAAGCCAGGGATGGGTGAATAATGACTTGTGTCAGCCTCCGGCTAGATAGGTAGTCAGGTGTGAAACTACCTGGTGGCGGTTTCTCATTAGACTGCTTAGCTCCCCTTGCTCCAAGAGGATTCACATGGTGTTCTGCCAAAACTCAGGTTCCTGCAGTCTAGCTTTGCCTACGTGGCCCAAGTAAGGACATGCAAAGTTGTCAGGGCACAAAGGCAGAGACGGTCCCACACAGTCCCTGCCTCCAAACAAAGGGCCATATGTACGGTTCCTACAAGTATAAGTTGTGTAATATTGACTCCTATATAGACCAGGTGCTTTTACTGTCAGGATCGTTACAAAATATTAACTAATTCAGTACACACGGATTGATTCCTAACATGGTTCAGGAAATATCTGTGATGCTGGAAATTAAAAGAACCAGCAATGTGCAGTGCTTGCTACAAGGGATATAACACAGGTGGGGCAGACAAACAGAGAGAAGTGGGGTAACATGCAAAGGAGAAACACAGGAAAAGGACCCAGAAAGAACAGTTTCCTGGGTGGCCAGGAAACAGGAGGAAAACCAGGAGAGAAGACTCACTGTTAGAGTGAAAGAGGTCCCCTGGATTCCCACATCCACGGATCCCTGTGTCTGCATACATGATCCTGCTGATAGAAGGCTGGGTGACATCTATGCCTCACACTTAAAACCAAAATAAGTAGACTTGTATCACACTTAAAAACCAAATATAGGGGTGCCTGGGTGGCTCAGTCAGTTAAGCGTTCAACTCTTGGTTTTGGCCCAGGTCATGATCTCATAGCCCCACGCTGGGCTCTGCACTGTTGGAATTCTCTCTCTCCCTCTCTTTCTGCCCCTCCCCTGCTCACTCTCTATCTCTCTCTCAAAATAAATAAACATTAAAAAAAAGACTAAATACAGTTGACCATTGAACAACACAGGGTTTAAGGGTGCTGACACTGCCCCTTGCTGCCCCACACAGACAAAAATCCGTGAATAACTTTTGACTCCCCAAAAGTGGGTAGGCTACTTTTCTTTTTTTTTTTTTTTTTTTTTTCAATTTGTTTTGGGAGAGAGATAGAGAACAAGCGGAGGAGGGGCAGAGAGAGAGGGGAGGGAGACGGAAACCCAAGCAGGCTTCGCACTGTTACCACAGAGCCGGTTGTGGGGCTTGAACTCACAAACCCTGAGATCATGACCTGAGCTAACATCGAGTTGGACGCTTAACTGACTGAGCCACACAGGCACCCCAACTACTAATAGGCTATTTTTGATGAGAGTCCTTACTGATGAACAGTCGACTAACACATATTTTGTTTGTATGTCTTTGTTTGTATGTACATTTTATTTGTATGTATTATATATGTACTTTTACAAAAAAGTAAGCTAGAGAAAAGAAAATGTTACTAAAAAGATCATGAGGAAGAAAAATACATTTCAAGCACTGCACTGTATTTATTAAAAACTAAGTCTGAATATAAGTGGACCTGTATAGTTCAAACCTGTGTTGCCCAAGAATCAACTGTAATCAGAATGGCCCCTTTTCATTAAAAAAAAAATCTGTATGCTCAGTTATCGTCATTTCATTAAAAAAATAACTAAGAATAAGAGAAGATCTTATTCAGGGTCAACACATTTGTCCTTTTAATTTCTTTGGTCAATACTTTATGGTTTCCACTACACCATCTTTTAACTCCTTGGTTAAATCTATTCCAAAGTATTTTATTATTTCTGAGCATATTAAGAATGGGCCAGTTTCCTTCATTTTCTCATCAAATGTTTCATAATTAGTGTATAAAGATGAAATTGATTCATTTATGTTTATTTTATGTCCTACAACTGTATCGAAATTTTTGATTAGTTCCAACAGTTTTTTAAATGAATCTTTAAGGTTTTCTATATACAAAATCATAGCATCTCCCAAAGTGACAATGTTACTTCTTCTTTTCTGATTTTGATGCTTTTTTCCCCCTTTGTCTTGCCTAAGAGTGGGCATCCTTGTCTTGTTTCTGAGAGAAAAAGCTTTCAAACTTTCTCCATTGAGGGTAATGTCAGCTGTGGGTTTGTTGTACTGGGCCTTGATTACATTGAGGGGTTGCCTTTTTTTTTTTTTTTTTTTTTTCATTTTATGCTCAGTGCATTGGAAGCTTTTATCATGAGAGGGTGTTGAATTTTGTTAAATGCTTCTTCTGTATTTATTGCAATGATCTCATGATTTTTATCTTTCATTCTGTTAATGCAACATATTACATGTATTCATTTGCATATATTTAACCATTCTGGCATCCTAGGAATAAATGCCACTGGGTCCTGATGTATAATCATTTTAATGTGTTTTTGAATTCGGTCTGATAATATTTTGTTGAAATTTTTTATGTTTGTATTCATCAGAGATATTAGTCTACAGTTTTCTTATAGTGACTTTATCTGGTTTTGGTATCAGGACAATGCTGGCCATGTAGAATGAGCTTGGAAAGCTACTCTTCTCTTCAAATTTTTGGGCAGACTTTGAGAAGGGTTGGTATTAACTATCTTTTAAATATTTGGTAGAATTCACCAGTGAAGTCATCTGGTCATAGAGTTTTCTTTTTGGGAGGTTTATGATATTTAATTCCACCTCCTAACTCATTTATCGGTATATTCATAATTTGTATTGCTATTTCTTCATGAGTCAGTCTTGGTAGAATGTAGGTTTTGAGTAACTTACCCATTTATGTTAAGTTATACCCTTTGTTGGAGTATAAATGTTCATAGTATTCTCTTATGAATTTTTTCATTTCAGTGGCATCCACGACAATGTGTCTTCTTTGGACTCTGAATTTCTTTCACTCCCCTTTCTTTTTCTCTTAGTCTAGCTAAAGTTTTATCAATGTTTATCTCTTTAAAAAAATCCACTGTAAGATATTTTCAATTAGTTTTTGGCTTTTTTTCCCCCATTTATTCTGCCCTATAACTATGTTCTTCCTTCCGCTTTCAGCTTAGTTTATTTTGTTTTTTTTTTTCTAGTTCCTTGAAATGCAAAGTTAGGTGGTTTATTTGAGGCTTTTATTCTACATCTCATGTTCATTGATTAGAACAGTAAATATTGTTAAAGTGTTCTTACTACTTAAAGCCATCTATACATTCAGTGCAATCCCTATCAAAATACCAATGGGGACTCCCAGGGAAGATGGCAAGTAGGAGGATCCTAAGTTCACCTCATGCCATGGATACACCTAGATAACACCCAAACCAGTGTAAATAGCCCAGAAAACGACCTGAGGAGTGGCAGCTCAGACTCTCAACAGCTAAATGTAGAGAACAAGCCACATTGAAACAGGTAGGAAGGGAAGAGACATGGCTGGGAGACAAAATGACCCACCAAGACTGCCAGAGGGAGGGACGCTGGAGGCCTGGAGAAGGGAGAGGAGCAAACCTCACACTAGATATCCCAGACATGGGGGATCCACACTGAGAAGATGAATCCTCATGACATTTGGCTTTGAAAATCACTGGGGCTTAATTTCCTGAGTTCTTACCATCAGTGGAGCTTAACATCTGGCATTTAAAATCAGCAGGCTCTGCTCTGGAGAGCCTAAGGTTGACAATGTACCGAATCCCTGCTCTTAAAAAGACAACATAACAAACAGCCCCCAGAGAGACAGCATAGAAGCAGCAGTTTGAAAAATGCCTGGAGTAAAATACACAAGGCAGTTAATAAGAAACATAAAAGAACTAATCAATAATAATACAGTAATAGTAGGGGAACTTAAAGCCACTTACAGCAATGGACAGGTCATCTAAACAGAAAATCAACAAGGAAACAATGGCTTTGAATGGCACATTGGAACAGATGGATTTAACAGATATATTCAGAACATTCTATTCTCAAACAACAGAATTCACATTCTGTTCAAGTGCACATGGAAAAGTCTCCAGAATAGATCACTTAGTAGGCCCCCGAAAAAAGCCTCAACAAGTTCAAGAATATCGAAGTCACACCATGCATATTTTCCAACCACAACACTATGAAACTTGGAGAAAATGACAAGAAAAAATTTGGAAAGACAACAAACACGTGGAGGTTAAAGAACATCATACTAAAGAATGAGTGGGTCAACCAGAAATTAATGAAGAAATTTAAAAATACACAGAAACAAGTGAATGAAAACATGACAGTCCAAAACCCTTGGGATGCAGCAAAAGTGGTTATAAGATGGAAGTATAAGATGGAAGCAATACAGATCTACCTCAAGAAGCAAGAAAAATATCAAATAAACAACCTAACCTTATACCTAAAGGAGCTGGAAAAAGAACAATAAATGAAGACTAGCACCATTCATAAAAATGAGAGCAGAAATGAATCATATAGAAACAAACAAACAAACAAACAAACAAAATCAGTAGAATGGATCAATGAAAACAATAGCTGTTTCTTTGAAAGCGTTAGTAAAATTTATAAACCCCTAGCTAGACTTATTAAAAAGAAATGGGAAAGAACCCAAATAAATGAAATCACGAATGATAAAGGAGAGACCACAACCAACACCACAGAAATACGAACAATTACAAGAGAATATCATGAAAAAATTATATGGCAACAAACTGGGCAATCTGAAAGAAATGGATAATTTCCTTGAAACATATAAACTGCCAAAACTGAAACAGGAGGAAATTGAAAACTTGAACAGGCTGATAACTAGCAAAGAAATTGAGTCAGTACTCAAAAATCTCCCAACAAGCAAAACTTCAGGGTCAGATGGCTTCCCAGGGGAATTCTACCAAACATTTAAAGAAGAGATAATACCAGTTCTTCTCAGTTTCCAAAAAATAAAAATGGAAAGAAAACTTCAAAACTCATTCTACAAGGCCAGCATTACCTTGATTCCAAAACCAGACAATGACCCCACTAAAAAAGAGAACTACAGGCCAGCATACGCAATGAACCTGGGTGCAAAAATGCTCGACAACATACTAGCAAATCAAATCCAACAATACACTAAAAGAATCATTGACCACAATCAGTGGGATTTATTCCTGGGCTGCAAGTGTGGTTCAATATTCATAAATTAATCAATGTAATACATCACATTAATGAAAGAAAGGATAAGAACTATACGATCCTCTCAATAGATGCAGAAAAAGCATTTGACAAAATACAACATCTATTCTTGACAAAAAAAAAAAAAACAAAAAAAACCTCCACAAAGTGGGGATAGAGGAAACATATCTCACCATCATAAAGGTTATATATAAAAGATCCACAGGTAATATAATCCTCAGTGGGGAAAAACTGAGAGCTTTCCCTCTACACTCAGGAAGAAGACAGAAATGTCCACTCCCATCACTGTTATTTAACATAGTACTGGAAGTCCTAGCCTCGGCAATCAGAAAACAAAGGAAATAAAAGGCATTCAAATTGGCAAGGAATAAGTCAAACTGCGAATAAGTCAGTATTTGCAGATGACATGATACTCTACGTAGAAAACCCGAAAGACTCCACCAAAAATGTTCTAGAACAGATACATGAATTCAGTAAAATCACAGGATACAAAATCAGCATACAGAAATCCGTTGCATTTCTATACAGCAATAATGAAGCTGCAGAAAGAGAAATCAAGGAATCAATCCCATTTACAATTGCAGCAAAGCATAAAGTACCTAGGAATAAACCTAACCAAAGAGGTAAAAGATCTGTATGCTGAAAACTATAAAACGCTGATGAAAGAAATTGAAGATGACACAAAGAAATGGAAAGACATTCCATGCTCATGGATTGGAAGAACAAATATTGTTAAAATGTTTATACTATCCAAAGCAATCTACACACTTAATGCAATCTCTATCAAAATACCACCAGCATTTTTCACAGAGCTAGAACAAATGATCCTAAAACTGGGATGGAACCATGAAAGATCCCAAACAGTTAAAGCAATCTTAAAAAAAGAAAAGCAGAGCTGGAGGCATCATAATTCAGGACTTCAAGTTATATTACAAAGTTGCAGTGATCAAGACAGTATGGTACTCGCACAAACACAGACATGTAGACCAATGGAACAAACTAGAAAACCCAGAAATAGACCCACAACTATATGGTCAACTAATCTTCAACAAACCAGGAAAGAATGTCCAATGGAGGAAAAGACAGTCTCTTCAACAAATGGCGTTGGGAAAACTAGATAGCTACATCCTGAAGAATGAAAATGGACCACTTTCTTGCACCATACACATAAATAAATTCAAAATGGCTGAAAGATCTAAATATGAGACAGGAAAATATCAAAATCCTAGAAGAGAACAAAGGCAGCAACCTCTTGGACATCAGCCAAAGCAACTTCTTACTAAATACGTCTCCAGAGGCAAGGCAAGCGAAAGGAAAAATGAACTTTTGCGACCTCCTCAAGACAAAAGGCTCCTGCACAGCAAAGGAAACAGTCAACAAAACTAAAAGGCAACCTACAGAATGGGAGAAGATATTTACAAATGGCGTATCTGATTAAGGGTTAGTATACAAAATCCATAATGAACTTATCGAACTTAACACCCAAAAAACAAATAGTCCACTTAAGAAATGGGCAGAAGACATCAATAGACTTTTTTTTTTTTTTGAAGAAATCATACAGATGGTCAACAAATCCATGAAGAGATTAGATGCTCATCATCACAAATCAGGGGAATGCAAATCAAAACCACAATGAGATACCAACTCACACCGGTCAGAATGGCTAAAATGAACAACCCAGGAAACAACAGATGTTGGCAAGGATGTGGAGAAAAAGGAACCCTTGTGCACTGTTGGTAGGAATGCAAACCGGTGCAGCCACTGTGCAAAACAGTATGGAATTTCCTCAAAAAAGTTAAAGATAGAATTACCATAGGATCCAGTAATTCCACTACTGGGTATTTCCCAAAGAATATAAAAATACTATTTTGAAAAGGTATATGCATCCTATATTTATAGCAGCATTATCACAATAGCCAGACTATGGAAGCAACCCAAGTGTCCATTGATAGATGAATGGATAAAGACAGCGATATATTACTCAGCCATGAAAATGAGTGGAATCTTGCCATTTGCAACAAAATGAATGGGTCTAAAATGTATGATACTATGCTAAATAAGTCAAAGAAAAACAAATACCATATGATTTTGCTCATATGTGGAATTTAAGAAACAAAACAAAGGAACAAAGAAAAAAAGAGACAAACAAAAAAATTGACTGTTAAATGGGGAGAACTGGTGGTTTGCAGAGGGGAGGATGGTGTGAGGATGGGTGAAAAAGGTGAGAGAGATTAAGAGGACACTTATAATGAACACTGAGTATTGTATAGAATAGTTGAATCACTATATTGTACACCTGACACTAATATACCACTGCACACTATCTATACTGGAAATAAAAAATACCAATGGCATTTCTCACAGAAATAAAAAGAAGCCCTAAATGCGGCTGGGTTCCGGAAGATGGCGGCGTAGGAGGACGCGGGGCTCACAGCGCGTCCTGCCGATCACTTAGATTCCACCTACACCTGCCTAAAGAACCCAGAAAACCGCCAGAGGATTAGCAGAAGGGAGTCTCCGGAGTCAAGCGCAGACCAGAGGCCCACGGAAGAGGGTAGGAAGGGCGGCGAGGCGGTGCGCGCTCCACGGACTGGCGGGAGGGAGCCGGGGCGGAGGGGCGGCTCGCCGGCCAAGCAGAGCCCCCGAGTCTGGCTGGCAAAAGCGGAGGGGCCGGACAGACTGTGTTCCGACAGCAAGCGCGACTTAGCGTCTGGGAGGTCAGAAGTTAACAGCTCCGCTCGGAAAGCGGGAAGGCTGGAGGACAAAGGGAGGGAGAGCTGCTGAGCCCCCGGACGGCAGAGCTCAGCTTGGCGGGGAACAAAGGCGCCAGCGCCATCTCCCCCGCCCATCCCCCAGCCAAAATCCCAAAGGGAACCAGTTCCTGCCAGAGAACTTGCTCCCTCCACGCAAACACCCAACTCTGTGCTTCTGCGGAGCCAAACCTCCGGCCGCGGATCTGACTCCCTCCCGCTGCCACAGGGCTCCTCCTGAAGTGGATCACCTAAGGAGAAGCGAGCTAAGCCTGCCCCTCCAGCCCCCGTGCACCTTGCCTACCCACCCCAGCTAATACGCCAGATCCCCAGCAACACAAGCCTGGCAGTGTGCAAGTAGCTCAGACGGGACACGCCACCCCACAGTGAATCCCGCCCAGAGGAGAGGGGAAGAGAAGGCACACACCAGTCTGACTGTGGCCCCAGCAGTGGGCTGCGGGCAGACATCAGGGCAGACTGCGGCCCCGCCCACTAACTCCAGTTATACACCACAGCACAGGGGAAGTGCCCTGCAGGTCCTCACCACGCCAGGGACTCTCCAAAATGACCAAACGGAAGAATTCCCCTCAGAAGAATCTCCAGGAAATAACAACAGCTAATGAACTGATCAAAAAGGATTTAAATAATATAACAGAAAGTGAATTTAGAATAATAGTCATAAAATTAATCGCTGGGCTTGAAAACAGTATACAGGACAGCAGAGAATCTCTTGCCACAAAGATCGAGGGACTAAGGAACAGTCACGAGGAGTTGAAAAACGCTTTAAACGAATTGCAAAACAAAATGGAATCCACGATGGCTCGGCTTGAAGAGGCAGAGGAGAGAATAGGTGAACTAGAAGATAAAGTTATGGAGAAAGAGGAAGCTGAAAGAAAGAGAGATAAAAAAATCCAGGAGTATGAGGGGAAAATTAGAGAACTAAGTGATACACTAAAAAAAAATAATATACGCATAATTGGTATCCCAGAGGAGGAAGAGAGAGGGAAGGGTGCTGAAGGGGTACTTGAACAAATTATAGCTGAGAACTTCCCTGAACTAGGGAAGGAAAAAGGCATTGAAATCCAAGAGGCACAGAGAACTCCCTTCAGACGTAACTTGAATCGATCTTCTGCACGACATATCATAGTGAAACTGGCAAAATACTAGGATAAAGAGAAAATTCTGAAAGCAGCAAGGGATAAACGTGCCCTCACATATAAAGGGAGACCTATAAGACTCGTGACTGATCTCTCCTTTGAAACTTGGCAGGCCAGAAAGGCTTGGCACGATATCTACAGTGTGCTAAACAGAAAAAATATGCAGCCGAGAATCCTTTATCCAGCAAGTCTGTCATTTAGAATAGAAGGAGAGATAAAGGTCTTCCCAAACAAACAAAAACTGAAGGAATTTGTCACCACGAAACCAGCCCTACAAGAGATCCTAAGGGGGATCCTGTGAGACAAAGTACCAGAGACATCACTACAAGCATAAAACATACAGACATCACAATGACTCTAAACCCATATCTTTCTATAATAACACTGAATGTAAATGGATTAAATGCGCCAACTAAAAGACATAGGGTATCAGAATGGATAAAAAAACAAGACCCATCTATTTGCTGTCTACAAGAGACTCATTTTAGATCTGAGGACACATTTATATTGAGAGTGAGGGGATGGAGAACTATTTATCATGCTCCTGGAAGCCAAAAGAAAGCTGGAGTAGCCATACTTCTATCAGACGAACTAGACTTTAAATTAAAGGCTGTAACAAGAGATGAAGAAGGGCATTATATAATAATCACAGGGTCTATCCACCAGGAAGAGCTAACTATTATAAATGTCTATGCGCCAAATACCCGAGCCCCCAGATATATAAAACAATTACTCATAAACATAAGCAACCTTATTGATAAGAATGTGGTCATTGCAGGGGACTTTAACACCCCACTTACAGAAATGGATAGATCATCTAGACACACAGTCAATAAAGAAACAAGGGCCCTGAATGATACATTGGATCAGATGGACTTGACAGATCTATTTAGAACTCTGCATCCCAAAGCAACAGAATATACTTTCTTCTCGAGTGCACATGGAACATTCTCCAAGATAGATCATATATTGGGTCACAAAACAGCCCTTCATAAGTTTACAAGAATTGAAATTATACCATGCATACTTTCAGACCACAATGCTATGAAGCTTGAAATCAACCACAGGAAAAAGTCTGGAAAACCTCCAAAAGCATGGAGGTTAAAGAACACCCTACTAACGAATGAGTGGGTCAACCAGGCAATTAGAGAAGAAATTAAAACATATATGGAAACAAACGAAAATGAAAATACAACAATCCAAACGCTTTGGGATGCAGCGAAGGCAGTCCTGAGAGGAAAATACATTGCAATCCAGGCCTATCTCAAGAAACAAGAAAAATCCCAAATACAAAATCTAACAGCACACCTAAAGGAAATAGAAGCAGAACAGCAAAGGCAGCCTAAACCCAGCAGAAGAAGAGAAATCATAAAGATCAGAGCAGAAATAAACAATATAGAATCTAAAAAAACTGTAGAGCAGATCAACGAAACCAAGAGTTGGTTTTTTGAAAAAATAAACAAAATTGACAAACCTCTAGCCAGGCTTCTCAAAAAGAAAAGGGAGATGACCCAAATAGATAAAATCATGAATGAAAATGGAATGATTACAACCAATCCCTCAGAGATACAAACAATTATCAGGGAATACTATGAAAAATTATATGCCAGCAAATTGGACAACCTGGAAGAAATGGACAAATTTCTAAACACCCACACTCTTCCAAACCTCAATCAGGAGGAAATAGAAAGCTTGAACAGACCCATAACCAGCGAAGAAATTGAATCGGTTATCAAAAATCTCCCAACAAATAAGAGTCCAGGGCCAGATGGCTTCCCAGGGGAGTTCTACCAGACATTTAAAGCAGAGATAATACCTATCCTTCTCAAGCTATTCCAAGAAATAGAAAGGGAAGGAAAACTTCCAGACTCATTCTATGAAGCCAGTATTACTTTGATTCCTAAACCAGACAGAGACCCAGTAAAAAAAGAGAACTACAGGCCAATATCCCTGATGAATATGGATGCAAAAATTCTTAATAAGATACTAGCAAATCGAATTCAACAGCATATAAAAAGAATTATTCACCATGATCAAGTGGGATTCATTCCTGGGATGCAGGGCTGGTTCAACATTCGCAAATCGATCAACGTGATACATCACATTAACAAAAAAAAAGAGAAGAACCATATGATCCTGTCAATCGATGCAGAAAAGGCCTTTGACAAAATCCAGCACCCTTTCTTAATAAAAACCCTTGAGAAAGTCGGGATAGAAGGAACATACTTAAAGATCATAAAGGCCATTTATGAAAAGCCCACAGCTAACATCATCCTCAACGGGGAAAAACTGAGAGCTTTTTCCCTGAGATCAGGAACACGACAGGGATGCCCACTGTCACCGCTGCTGTTTAATATAGTGCTGGAAGTTCTAGCATCAGCAATCAGACAACAAAAGGAAATCAAAGGCATCCAAATTGGCAAAGATGAAGTCAAGCTTTCGCTTTTTGCAGATGACATGATATTATACATGGAAAATCCGATAGACTCCACCAGAAGTCTGCTAGAACTGATACATGAATTCAGCAAAGTTGCAGGATACAAAATCAATGTGCAGAAATCAGTTGCATTCTTATACACTAACAATGAAGCAACAGAAAGACAAATGAAGAAACTGATCCCATTCACAATTGCACCAAGAAGCATAAAATACCTAGGAATAAATCTAACCAAAGATGTAAAAGACCTGTATGCTGAAAACTTTAGAAAGCTTAGGCAGGTAATTGAAGAAGATATAAAGAAATGGAAAGACATTCCGTGCTCATGGATTGGAAGAATAAATATTGTCAAAATGTCAATACTACCCAAAGCTATCTACACATTCAATGCAATCCCAATCAAAATTGCACCAGCATTCTTCTCGAAACTAGAACAAGCAATCCTAAAATTCATATGGAACCACAAAAGGCCCCGAATAGCCAAAGTAATTTTGAAGAAGAAGACCAAAGCAGGAGGCATCACAATCCCAGACTTTACCCTCTACTACAAAGCTGTCATCATCAAGACAGCATGGTATTGGCATAAAAACAGACACATAGACCAATGGAATAGAATAGAATCCCCAGAACTAGACCCACAAACGTATGGCCAACTCATCTTTGACAAAGCAGGAAAGAACATCCAATGGAAAAAAGACAGTCTCTTTAACAAATGGTGCTGGGAGAACTGGACAGCAACATGCAGAAGGTTGAAACTAGACCACTTTCTCACACCATTCACAAAAATAAACTCAAAATGGATAAAGGACCTGAACGTGAGACAGGAAACCATCAAAACCTTAGAGGAGAAAGCAGGAAAAGACCTCTCTGACCTCAGCCGTAGCAATCTCTTACTCGGCACATCCCCAAAGGCAAGGGAATTAAAAGCAAAAGTGAATTCCTGGGACCTTATGAAGATAAAAAGCTTCTGCACAGCAAAGGAAACAACCAACAAAACTAAAAGGCAACCAACGGAATGGGAAAAGATATTTGCAAATGACACATCGGACAAAGGGCTAGTATCCAAAATCTATAAAGAGCTCATCAAACTCCACACCCGAAAAACAAATAACCCAGTGAAGAAATGGGCAGAAAACATGAATAGACACTTCTCTAAAGAAGACATCCAGATGGCCAACAGGCACACGAAAAGATGTTCAACGTCGCTCCTTATCAGGGAAATACAAATCAAAACCACACTCAGATACCACCTCACGCCAGTCAGAGTGGCCAAAATGAAGAAATCAGGAGACTATAGATGCTGGAGAGGATGTGGAGAAACAGGAACCCTCTTGCACTGTTGGTGGGAATGCAAATTGGTGCAGCCGCTCTGGAAAGCAGTGTGGAGGTTCCTCAGAAAATTAAACATAGACCTACCCTATGACCCAGCAATAGCACTGCTAGGAATTTATCCAAGGGATACAGGAGTACTGATGCATAGGGGCACCTGTACCCCAATGTTTATAGCGGCACTCTCAACAATAGCCAAATTATGGAAAGAGCCTAAATGTCCATCAACTGATGAATGGATAAAGAAATTGTGGTTTATATACACAATGGAATACTACGTGGCAATGAGAAAAAATGAAATATGGCCTTTTGTAGCAACATGGATGGAACTGGAGAGTGTGACGCTAAGTGAAATAAGCCATACAGAGAAAGACAGATACCATATGGTTTCACTCTTATGTGGATCCTGAGAAACATAACAGAAACCCATGGGGGAGGGGAGGGAAAAAAAAAAAAGAGGTTAGAGTGGGAGAGAGCCAAAGCATTTGAGACTGTTAAAAACTGAGAACAAACTGAGGGTTGATGGGGGGTGGGAGGGAGGGCAGGGTGGGTGATGGGTATTGAGGAGGGCACCTTTTGGGATGAGCACTGGGTGTTGTATGGAAACCAATTTGACAGTAAATTTCATATATTAAAAAATAAAAAAAATAAAAAATAAAAAAAAATAAAAATAAACAGCAAAAAAAAAAAAAAAAAAAAAAAAAAGAAGCCCTAAATGCATATGGAACTACAAAAGACCTCAAAGAGCCAAAGTAATCTTGTGAAAGAAGAACAATGCTGAAGGCATTATAGTATGTTACTAAACAGATTACAAAATAAATTACAAGGCTACAGTAATTAAAACAGTATGCGATTGGAATAAAAACACACATAGACCAATGGAACAGAAATAATCCACATATATGTGAACAACTAATCTTCAACAAGGGTGTCAGCACTCAGTTGGGAAAAAGATAGTCTCTTCAGCAAACAGTAGTGGAAAAACTGTATATACACATGAAAAGAGTAAAAGTGGGCCCCTACTCTACACCAAACATAAAAATTGAACTCAAAATGCATTTGAGACTTAAATGTGATAGCTAAAACTTCAGAACTCCTCAAAGAAAACACAGGGAGAAAACTTCTTGACGTTGATCTCGGCAATTTTTTCTTGAATTTGACAACACACAGGCAACCAAAGCAAAAAAGGCAAGTAGAACTGCATCAAACTAAGGAGCTTCTGCACAGCAAAAGATACAGTCAACAGAATAGCATCCTACAGAATGGAACAAAAGACTTGTAGGCCATCTATCTGACAATGGCGTTAAAAACCAAAATATGTAAGAATCACCTACAACTCAATAACAAATAAAAACACAATAACCCAATTGTAAAATGTGTAAAGTATCTGAATAGACATTTTTCCAAAGAACATGTGCAAATGGCCTTCAGGTATGGGAAAGGGTGCCCAACATCACTAGCTATCAGGGTAATGCAGATCAAAACCACAGTGGCATATCAGGTCACAACTATTTTGATGGCTATTTCCAGAAGATAACAAAAAGATAACAAGTGGTGGTGAATATTTGGAGAAATTGGAACACTTATACACTTATGATGGGAATAAAGAATGGTGTGATCACTATGGAAAAAAAAGTGTGGAGTTTCCACAAAAATTAGAAACAGAACTAAGGGCACCTGGGTGGCTCAGTCAGTTAAGCATCCAACTCTTGACTGCAGTTTGGGTCATGATCTCGAGGTCTGTGAGTTTGAGCCCTGTGTCGGGCTCTGTGCTGACAGTGCAGAGCCTGCTTGGGATTCTTTCTCTCTCCCTCTCTCTCTGCCACTCCCCCACTCTTGTGTGCACGTGTGCTCTCGCTCTTGCTCTCTCTCTCTGTAAAAATTAATAAATAAATTAAAAAAAAAGACAGAGGATGGGGAGATATATATTACAAACTTTATAACTTTATAAAATATAAACCTCAAATATTATGTAAACTAAGAACAGATGCCTCACAGTATGCATTTTTCAGTTGCATAAAGAAAATGATATGCATTAAACACAATAGAATTTGTTGTCTCTGTGAGAGGCATAGCGTGGGAGTGGAAAATGCCAACAAAAAGGATCAAACAAATGAATGACAAGTGAGGGGTCTGGCCTGAAAGAATCATGAGAATAGTGATATGAGCTGGAAATAAGATTTTGTCAACCCCTGACCCTAAATATCCCCACGGTCCCTTCGCTTAAACTATTCTGACCTTCTCTTAGGCCCGTGAGAGTCACACTTGTGACTGCCTTAGGGGCTTTATAGTGCTGCTCCTGGGGCCCCTGCCCTGGTAACCCATTTTCCTCTCGTGCTCAACTGTCTACCTCAGGCTTACTTTTGAGGTCTCAACTTTCACATCAGTTTTCCATGAAGGCCTTTTCTGGCCACAAACCGCTTTATCCCCCATTTAAATTACTCATCCTCTTTTCCTTTCTCTGAGCACCCTGAAAACTTGCTCCATTTCAGTATTTGTCCTAAGGGGATAGAGTCGTTAGAGAGAAGCTTGCTGAAACATCTGTCTCCCCGTTCCAGCCGCAGCCCCATGGTGAAAGTTGCCATTGTCTGTTTGGTTCTCCACTGTATATCCTGAGGGCCTATTCCGATGCCTGTTACATAATAGACTCTCCAGGATGTTTGTGGGAGGAATAATTGAAACTGAATGGAAAGGAAGGAAGAATAAGAATCAGTAGAGGGATTGGTATGTGAATGTATATATTCATGCTCTCCCGCAGATGTGGCTCCCTGGGGCCCTGACAGTGGGGACACAGACAGGGATATGTGAGGGAGAGCAAAGGGATGAAAGATACCCAGATATGGAATATGTGGAACGGGATGGAAGGGAGAAAGAGAAACTCAGCAGAAGAACCAGCTGGAGGACTGAAACGATCTAGGAAGGAGAGAGAGAGAAGTGGCGGCAAAGAGAGAGGGAGGACTCAGCGGAGACGAGGGAGAGGTGGGGGGAGAGGGACAGGAAGTAGGACTGCAAGGTGACAGGCAGAAAGCCAGGGGCAGGAGGAAAGTTAAGGAGCGCCTCTCCCCAGAGGCACACCTTACTGGGTGGTGATCAAAATAATGAATTCCACAAGTTCCTCCTTTTCTTTCTTTCACTGTCATCTCTTAACGTTGGCCATGAAAATTTAGAGCTGTCTGTAAAAATCAAGACAACAAAGGTCCCACCTCACTCATTGCTTTTGGCGAAAAGCTGGTGGCTGAGCTCTCACCAGCGACAAGGCTACAGGCAGGAAACACGAAGAGCACACTCTTCATTCTGAAGCAGCTGCATTCAGGTGGCTATGTGGGAAGCACACACCGTGAAGGTAATAGACTGATGTCTGCATTGTATTTGTAGAAAGGAAAAAAAAAAAAAAGGAAACATTTTATCAAGTCTTTCATGTAATATGCCATGGAGAATTCCCCATTGTGGGGCACTGGAAAAGAACCGAGTCCTCTCAGGGACAAAACAAGGAATTGCAGATGGAAGTTGCCCTGCTGCTGGTATTGGGAATTCCCTATATCTAAACCTCTAAAATGGAGTAGGGTGAGGGGCATGTGAGCATGTGGAGGTGTTGGCAGGAATCTGACGGTATGGGACTAGTGTTTGTCCACAGGACAAAACAACATCTTCCCCCTACCCTACACTGCCACTCTGCCCTCTCCCCGGGGCTTTCTCTAAATGAGGCACAGACATGAGGGCGTCGAACACTGTTCACTGGGCTAGTTCCCAGCACCCCTCAAATTTAGAGCCTTCTGGTGGAGTTGGGTTGAAGCACAGGCTTGGACTCAAGAATGAAGCAGAATCTCTTTGACTACTTCTGCATCTTACCACCACTGACCCCTAATGTGCAAGGATGATGACTCAGCCCCAAATCTCCAGTGAGAAGAAAGGAAGAGAGAGTGATGTGGCAGCACCCCAGCCTTCACAGGTCAGCACTGTTTCAGTTTACCATTTAGTATTGCAAGAGAGAGAGAGCATGCACATGTCCTACATGCATTATTTTTTAAAAACATCTTACTTTTACATATATCAAAAACCCAACCCTGTATTGTTATTATTTTTGTATAAACATATTTTTTAAATATTTAAACAATATGAAAAATTTTACACCTTTGCCCATGTAGCTATTCTTTCCGTTTCCCTTTCTTCTTTTATATAAACTCATATTTCCATTTTGTATCACTTCCCTATGCCTGAAGGACATGCATTAAATTTTCTCTCAACGCAGTCTGCTGATGTTGAATTCTACTTCCTTTTGTATTCTGAAAAAGTGTCATGTTGCGTTGATTTTGAAAGATATTTTCATTAAGTATATAGAATTCTAGGCTGAAAGATATTTTATCTGAGCACATTAAAGATGTTGCTACACTGTCATCACTTGCACTGTTCCCAAGTGATGAGGGAGCATAAGGCAGGCTGAGGGCAAAATACAGGCTGGCACCAGCACCACCCTCCCCACTCAGGTAGAACGTGTGTGATATCCCTTGGACACTCCTGGCCTTGGCTACCCAAGAACAAAGGAGAGGGGTTTAAGTGCTTGCCATGGTAATGTGGGAAACTAAGGCAAATGAAAAATTACATTCCCTTACTGCCTACAGCCCATTGACGCGTCCTTGAAACAGGACTGAGTCACCTCCCTCTAGGAGCTCCACTGCCTCAAGGATGACACTTTGCTGGGGGCAAAAGAGAACCTTAGCTTAACATTATCCCAACTTCAAGGATCCTGTAAGTCAACTTCCTTCCATCTCAACTGCCCCAAGGTATATGCTGGCAATCATACTCCCAGCTTATGGCCCCTGATATACATCTGAAGGGTCTCATGACTGAGGTTTTATGAAACGGTAATAAATGGCATTTTCCTAACAACAGCTAGACCCTCAAGGTCCTGGAAACCTTGCTTCCCCAAATTCCTTAGAGAGTTACTCTATCTCTGACCCCTTCCCAACCTGAGGGTATATAATGAGTTACCCATCAGGACCCCAGTGCAGCTCTTCCTGCCCATGGGTCCTGTCCCCATGGTTTAATAAAATCACCTTTTTGCACCAAAAATGACTTCAAGAATTCTTTCTTGGCCGTTGGCTCCAGATCCCATGAATGCCCCCCCCCCCGCCGCACTTCACCCCAAAACTTCATCATATGGCACCTAACGTGGGGCTATCAGTCTTTTCATCTGGACTCTGAGCTTTGGTGCAAATTTAATGAATATACTTTTCTCTTTCCTTCCTTTACTCTCATTTCAAGGGCTTTTCGAGGAGTATGCTCTTATCGGAACACTTTCATGTCGAGCTCTCAGGCGGCAATCCTCTAGCCCGTGGCTACTCCGTGGGGAGAAGAAAGCCTGCCTTTTGGCTGGAAGTTAGTACCCTGGCCGGAATGGTAATAAGATCCAGAAACTTTATGCCCTGTCTTTATCCCTGTCCTTATACAAACGTGTCTGTCTAGGGCACGGGATGGCCACCTGAGTCACCAGGATGGCTGCCAACCTTAAGACTCCCGTGTGAGGTTTCCTCCTCATTAGTCTAACATGATCCCCTCCACATCTCTGGTCTAGCCGCTTCTGGCCTTGAGAACTCCACTGGGAGCTGGCTGAAACCAGTACCCGATTGAAATAAAACCCAACTGGAGACCATTTCCTAAGGAAATTGGCTATGAAGACTATATGTGTTGGAATGTGGCTTAGATCATGATGGATTTCTATCTGTGCTGCTTTCTGTCAATGTCCTCTACTAACTACTACTTAAATTACAAAATTGGGTAATTCCCCCTTGTAAAACTTTTCTAGTGTTTGCCATGGGTTAAAAATGGCAGGTTCTTCAAGAAACTAAAGCATGGCCTCTGCGGCATGCTCTTCAATGACTGGGTAATCAGGACATGACCATCAGGGCACGTTCTTCAAGGAACGGCCTTTTAGGGCGCAGCTTTCAGGGTAAGGTGATTTGGTTCATACACCAGGCACCCATCCGTAGTCTAGAATGCAGAGGGAAAGTGGGGGGGATGCTAACATCCCTCTTTCAGGAGCCCTTAGTCAGCTGGTCGGTGGTCATAGTGATTTTGTTCAAAGGATGCTTCAGGTTACTCTGACGCCAGGAACCTCTGACATATCCTGCTCATGGGATGCCACCTGGGAGTCAGGGGGGATTCTAGGGGTAATGGGCCTTCTGTCTCTCTACTTTTCTCTCTAGGAGGAGCATGGAGAACTCCTCTTCAGTCCCCAAGGATTCTCCCTTGGGATGCCTTTTTAACCCACTGGAAACAATTTGGCTTGCAAAATGTAGAAAGGACTGATCCTGTAACACTGCATGGCCTTAGTAAACAGGGAAAATGGATGGAGGTACCTTAGGTCCAGGCCTTCACGGCTACCCGGACCCAGGGGCCTCTTGCAGACGTGTTTGGTTACTAACCAGGCCAGTAAACTACCTCCTGATATATCGGATGATAATTGTCTAAACAGGCCTCCTTCTAACAGAACCCAGGTTACTGCAGGAAACACAGGTCATCCCTGACAAAGGGGATGCTGACTCTTTCTCTCTGTTCCTCCTCCTAATAGATGTGAGGGCTTCTCCCTCATTCATTTCCCTGGTTAACATCTGCAGTTGGAACCAACTGTGGTTAGTCTACCTCGGGAAGGAGACGTTAAAGAATATTCCCAAGCAGCTGCCAAAAATCCATTTGTTTTGGGGAAGTTCCCTGTCTTCTCCGGCCTGACATGCACTGCCTAATTCCACTTTGGTGGAACAAAAAACTGGTGCCTGTGCCTCTGACAGAGCTGACAAGATTAAAACCAGAAAATTTTCCTTCTCTGCCTTCTGCTGGCACCTCACCTCTTCTGCGTTCCCCTCCCCCTCCTCCTGTTTCTGCACCACCTTGGGTGCAGCCTTTATAACTGGTTCCTATACCATCCTCAGTGCCTCAGGCACCACTGGCTCTTCCTCCCACCCCCAAGGTCAAGGAGCAAAGAGCACACCTTTGGACCACCCACTTCAGATTCTCCCACTGGTGTTCCAGGTAAAAACTAATAATGGGGATGGGGGTGCCTGGGTGGCTCAGTCGGTTAAGCGTCCGACTTTGGCTCAGGTCATGATCTCGTGGTTTGTGGGCTCAAGCCCCATGTTGGGCTCTGTGCTGACAGCTCGGAGCCTGGAGCCTGCTTCACATTCTGTGTCTCCCCCTCTAGTCCCTTCCCATGCCCATGCTCTGTCTCTCCCTGTTTCTCAATAATAAATAAATGTTAAAAAAAAACACTAATAATGGGGAACAGATTGATTGTCTTTTAAGTGGACGTAGATGGAACACATTTGGTGTTTAAACTAATTTAAGTTTGTTGGACCTGTCTTTAGATTTATCAACATTAAATATGAAACTTTTATTCTACCCAGATTTACAAAAGGTCAAATAAGCTCATTTTACCTCTGTTGCTATCTGTTAGTAGAAAGATGACTTAGACTTCCGGGGCGTGGTTCCATCCAGGCTGCTAGTAGGTCTGAGGAGGTCTGGAAGGAGAGAGTTCACTTCTGAGCAGAGTAAATATAGAAGGAAATATAGAAGATGGCAGAACAGCATGGAAGTTTTTTGTGTGTCTCGCATCCATGAAATACATCCAGACCAACACTAAACCATCCTGCACACCTAGAAAACTGATTGGAGGATTAACACAACAATCTGCACAACCTGAACCAGGGAATTCAGCAGGTATGTGGCGCGGAGAGGTGAACTTGGGGAGTGAGAAGCCACGGCTTGCAGGGAGGTGATTTTGTGGGTGGAGAGAGAGAGGACAGAGATGGCGTGGTGCGGGGGCAGGGGGGATGTGGGAAAAGCACCCCTCCTCAAAAGCAGCTGGAGAGAAAGTGGAAAATTGGAAACAGCCACAGGGACTAAACTAAAAAGGGAGAAAGGAGAAAGGAGAAGGTTTAAATTCCATTAAGACTGTAAACAAGGGGAGCACAAAGTCTGCAACTCCACAGCTCGATAGCTGGTGGTGCTCTGGTGGGAAGGGCGAATCCCCAGGAACAGAGTGGGGTCCAGGAGGTTCTCGGGCCACACGGGGATAAGCGGTTCCACTGCTGGAAGGACATTTGGTAGAGACTGTTGAAGTCACCTGGTCCCACCAGACCCCAGAGAATGGCCACATTCACTGGTACTGGAACAAGGTCGTTAAGGGTGAAGGCTGGTGCCAGATGTGTGTTGTGGTTTTCCATAATCCCTGAAAAGCTGTTGCTACACTATCTCGCGAACTGTTTCTGGGGCGGGCTGGCACCTGGCTGCAGTCTTGGGGCACTGGCAGCATCAGGGTCTAGCAGGCGTTCCTGGGTGCAGCCGACATTTGGCCATTGCTTGGTGGGACCCTCCCGCAGAGGGGCAGAATGGCTCAAAGCCACAGGCCTTCAGAAGTAAGGGGCCGGGGAAAACAGCCGCATCGGAGACATAACTCGGGAGAGAGGTACTGCCTGGGGCTTGGTCACGGACAGTGAAAAAGCGGGGAGTGGATGAAAGCTGAAGACAGAAGATGGGTGCACGGTTGCTGACCGGGCAGAACAGAGTTCCGATACTAGAGTCTGGGTAGCTGGGTGACACTATTTTCACCACTCCTGCGTGTGCGCAGGCGCACCTACGAGTGCCACAACACTCCACCCCAGTAGGCTAGCAGCGCCATCTAGTGGAGAACGAAGCCATTACACTGAGCCGCGCCCAACTGGGCCAACCTCGCTCTTCAAGAACGTAAGTCTCACCACCTGCTTAGTTTATGGACTATAAAGCGCTTCATAGTCTGACTTCTAGGGGAAAACGAAGTAATTTCAGTCCTATTTCAATCTGTCAGCAGGTCCATCTATTCAATTTTCTTTCCTTCTTTTTTCTCTCTTTCACTTCTTTTCTTTTTTGTGAATACAGAATGAGAAAAAATCATTTTTGTTTTCAATTTTTTATTAAAAATATTTTTCTTTAAATTTTTTACCATATTTTTATGTTTGTGTAAATTTTTTCAAACTCTATTTTACTTCCATCATTTTATTTTAGTCTACTTCAGTGTATTCACTCTTTCAAATTTTCAAACGATTTCCTCTTTTTTTCTCTTTCTTTTTTCTCTTTTTCGTTTCTTTTCTTTTGCTTGAATACAGAGAGAAAAACTTCATTTTTACTTTCAGTTTATATTAAAATATTTTTCTTTAATTTTTTTACCTTTTTTTTAATTTTGGGGTAAATTTTTTCAAATTCTATTTTACTTCCATCATTTTATTTTAGTCTACTACAGTGTATTCACTTTTGCAAATTTTCAAACGATTTCCTTCTGTTTCTTTCTCTTTTCTCTTTTTCCTTTCTTTTTCTTGAATACAGAAAGGGAAAATTCATTTTTATTTTTAATTTTTATTAAAAAAATTTTTCCTTAACTTTTTTCTACTATATTCTTTACTTTTGTGTAATTTTTTTCAAATTTTATTTTACTCCCATCGTTTCATTTTAGTCTACTTCAGTGTATTCATTTTTTAAATTCTCAAACGATTTCTTCCCACCCCCTTTTTTTTCTCTAATCTGTCAAACCACTTTCAACACCTAGACCAAAACACACCTAGGATCTAGCATCATTTATTCAATTTTGTTTGTGTGTGTGTGTTTTTAATTTTTTAATTTTAATACTTTTTTAATTTTAATTTTTCTACCTCATTAATTCCTTTTCTCCCTTCAAAATGACAAAACGAAGGAGTTCACCCCAAAAGAAAGAGCATGAAGAAGCGACAGCCAGGGATTTAACCAACACAGATACAAGCAAGATGTCTGAAACAGAATTTACAATCACGATAATAAGAATACTAGCTGGAGTCAAAAACAGATTAGAATCCCTTTCTGCAGAGATAAAACAAGTAAAAAAAATAGAATGAAATAAATGCTGTGACTGACCTGCAATCATGGATGGATGCCAGGGTGACAAGGATGGATGAGGCAGAACAGAGAGTCAGCGATATAGAGGACAAACTTATAGAGAATAACGAAGCAGAAAAAAAAGAGGGAGATTCAGGCAAAAGAGCACAATTTAAGAATTAGAGAAATCAGTGACCCATTAAAAAGGAAAACATCAGAATCACAAGGGTCCCAGAAGAGGAAGAGAGAGAAATAGCGGTAGAAGGGTGATGTGAGCAAATCATAGTGGAAAACTTTCCTAACCTGGGGAAAGACACAGACATCAAAATCCAGGAAGCACAGAGGACGACCCCCATTAGTTTCAACAAAAACCGACCATCAACAAGGCATATCATAGTCAAATTCACAAAATACTCAGGCAAGGAGAGAATCATGAAAGCACCAAGGGGAAAAAGTCCCTAACCTACAAGGGAAGACAGATCAGGTTTGCAGCAGACCATCCACAGAAACTTGGCAGGCCAGAAAGGAGAGGCAGGATATATTCCACGTGCTGAATCAGAAAAATATGCAGCCAAGAATTCTTTATCCATCAAGGCTGTCATTCAAAATAGAAGGAGAGATAAAAAGTTTCCCAGACAAACAAAAATTAAAGGAGTTTGTGACTACTAAACCAGCCCTGCAAGAAGTTTTAAGGGGGACTCTCCGAGGGGAGAAAAGATGAAATATATATATATATATATATATATATATATATATATATATATACACACACTCTAAACGTCAATGGACTCAATGCTCCAGTCAAAAGACATAAGGTAACAGAATGGATAAGAAAACAAGATCCATCTATATGCTGTTTACAAGAGACCCACCTTAGACCTAAAGGAGAAAGCAGGCAAAAACCTCTTTGATCTTGCCCGCGGCAATTTCTTACTCAACACGTCTCTGGAGGCAAGGGAAACAAAAGCAAAAATGAACTACTGGGACCTCATCAAAATAAAAAGCTTCTGCACAGAGAAGGAAACAATCAGCAAAACTAAAAGGCAACTGACAGAATGGGAGAAGATATTTGCAAATGACATATCAGGTAAAGGGTTAGTATCCAAAATCTACAAAGAACTTCTCAAACTCAACACCCAGAAAACAAAGAATCCAGTGAAGAAATGGGCAAAAGACACGAATAGACACTTCTCCAAAGAAGACATCCAGATGGCCAACCGACACATGAAACAATGCTCAACATCACTCATCATCAGGGAAATACAAATCAAAACCGCAATGAGACATCACCTTACACCTGTCAGAATGGCTAACATTAACAACTCAGGCAACAACAGATGTTGGTGAGGAGGGGAGAAAGAGGATCTCTTTTGCATTGTTGGTGGGAATGCAAGCTGGTGCAGCCACTCTGGAAAACAGTATGGAGGTTCCTCAAAAAACTAAAAATACAACTACCCTACGACCCAGCAATTGCACTACTAGGCATTTATCCACGGGATACAGGTGTGCTGTTTCGAAGGGACACATGCGCCCCCATGTTTATAGCAGCACTATCAACAATAGCCAAAGTATGGAAAGAGCCCAAATGTCCATCGATGGATGAATGGATAAAGAAAATGTGGTATATATATATATATGTATATAAATATATATGTATATAAATATATATGTATATATCCATTATATATGTATATATAAAAAATATATATATACATATATATGTTTTTATATATACATATATATATATATATAATGGAGTATTACTCAGCAATCAAAAAGAATGAAATCTTGCCATTTGCAACTACGTGGATGGAACTGGAGGGTAATTATGCTAAGTGAAATTAGTCAGTCAGAGAAAGACAAAAATCATATGACTTCACTCATATGAGGACTTTAAGAGACAAAACAGATGAACGTCAGGGAAGGGAAACAAAAATAATATAAAAACAGGGACGGGGACAAAACAGAAGAGACTCATAAATATGGAGAACAAACTGAGGGCTATGGGAGGGGTTGTGGGAGGGGGGGATGGGCTAAATGGGTAAGGGGCGCTAAAGAATCTACTCCTGAAATCATTGTTGCACTATATGCTAAGTAATTTGGATGTAAATTAAAAAAAAATTAAATTAAAAAAAGATGACTTAAAGTAATGGTTAAATTTGCCTATCTCAAAGTTTTCATGGGTAATTGTTGAGATAGCTTTCAAAGTCTTTGGTAACCTGAAACTTTAAAGTTTTCTTTAACGTTTGCATGACAAATGAGATTAAATTCATTGGACATCTAGGTTTTTTCCAAAAATGATGGAGTGCTAAAGCAATGATTACTAAACATAGGAGTTATCTGCTTTTGAAACAGAGGTTTTTGTTTTTGTTTTTGTTTTTGTTTCTCTTTTGTCTGTCGAGAAAACTAAAGCTTTAGGTTCTTCTTTATCAGGTCTTTGATTACTTAAAGTTAAAACTTCTCAATGTTAAAGGAGCTAGGTTTTGCTAACAACTATATAATGCTACATATTTGCTTTAGGATCTTATTGCCACCTTGGTTGAACAAATAATTTAAAGTTTTAAGATTTGTAATGATCTGTAATCCTATTTAGGATGTGCTTCATAACTTTCTAAGTTTTTAACAAGCTTTCCCAAGACTTAAATTGTAAATGAAGTCTTTTTGACCAATTAGGACTTTTTATTTGGTATGCTAAGTTACTTGGAAAAACACTGTCAAATAATGGTAAACCTTAGGTTGTATTGCATGGGCAAATATTATAACTGTTCAAATATATACACAATTCCTAATGTTTTAATGTTTTGGTATAAGGTCCTCACTTGATATTCTGATTATTGAAGTGTTATGTGTCACATAAATAACTGAGTTCCCTGACTAATTGCATCATGATGAACTCTCATCAGATCTTTAACAATGTCCATTTCTGAGATTTTGTCATTTATAATTGTCCTTATTCTCTCACAAAACATATTTCATCTTCAAGGAGATTCATAAAAAGGACTTTTAGGGCAAATACAGATATTTGTCCTAAAGATTAATCGTAAGATTAGTACTTTAATATTAATACTAAGATGGGTAAGGATTTCCAGAACTAAAAAGCTATATTCAAACTGAACAAGAATTAGGAACATGGGACTAAATAAACTGAGGAAGATTAGAGTTTTTGTGACTCTTGTTCGAAATATTGCTGGTTCTCTAATGTTTGCTCTTCCAGATTAAGGAAACTTTCTCTTAAGATATCTATAATATACAGAGATGTCATAAAGCATTCATTTGTAAAATGAAGCGTTTAACTTTTCTCTCTATCTAAACCGTTTGAAATTCAAACACTCTCAGTGAGTATTCTTTCTTTCATGGCAATTACAATCGTTTGCGTTAGTTCAATAAGAATCTTCTCCTTGTAACAGGACACCATTGGAAATGTGATAGGGTCCCCTCCCTCAGGGAAGGAAAAAAACCAGACAAACGTCAAGGCAACCTGGTTAAATGTAGGTGACAACATCGCTCATGACCTTGTAACGTGAGACCACTTAATTAGACTGCAATGTTTATGTGTTACCACATATGGGAGACCAAGAAGTAGGAAGTATATTTAAAAAACTATGCCATGTGGCATTCAGGGCTCAGTTCTTCGGGTATGAACCCAACTGAGCAGTGCCGGCAGGAATAAAGTTGCTTCCTGGAAAGAAAAGCCTTGGTGTCATGACTCTCTGTGTGAGAATCCTGCTACATTGCTTGGGGGCTCACGTCTGGGATTCGGAGATGGTGTATTTCCACCTCCTTTGCCACCAGGGATATGAACCTCGGAGTACCGGAGCACCTGGAGAGGCGACCTTGCCTAGCTCCAGCGGACTGCTTAATCTACAGGAGACTAGCCCTCCCAGCGTGTTGGGGTGAGGACCCCATGTGCACCAGTGGAACCAGGCCCAGGAACCAGCTCAGAGAGCACCGCCCATCCTACGGGTAAGAACCTGGGTTTGTTTTGGCAGACCTGCCTCTAAGAGGCAGAAGGGGATCTGGATCTCCTCCCAGAGTTGCCCTAGTAGTCCCACAAGGGAGGAGGAGCAAAGCCGCAACTCCAGAGTGCTGAATGTAGGGCAATGGGTTGGAGTCCCTGTATGTCTGTGTGTGGGGACTTGTCTCTCATTCATTTCCTGGGTCAGTGACTATGACAATTAGAGCCAACTGTCTCTAGTTACTCTACCTCAGAATGTGAACATTAAGGAATATTCCCAAGCAGCTGCCAAAACTCCCTTTGGGAGGAATTCCGTCTTCTCTGAACTGACATTGACTGCCCAGCCCAATTCCACTGGTGGAAAACAAAACAAAACAAAAGAAACCTGGAGTCTGCTCCTCTGTCTGAGCTGACAAGATTTAAAACTGGAAATTCTCTTTCTCTGCCTTCTGCTGGCACCTTGTCTCTTCTGCCTTCCCTTCTCCCGCCGCCCCCCCCCCCCCCCGCCCCTCCTATTTCTGCACCACCTGGCTCCTCAATGCCTCAGGCACCATCAGGTCCTCCTCCCACCCTAGATGTCAAGCAGTGAAGACCACTGATTTCAGATTTCCCCACCAACATTCCAGGTAAAACTTAACCATGGGGAACAAATTGTCTTAAGTGGACCCGAGTAAAACCTATTCAGTGTTTAAACTAATTTAAGTTTGTTGGTTTGAGATAGACAATGTTTATCAAATTAAATGAAAACAAAAACTTATTCTACCTAGATTTGCTAAAGGTCAAATAAGCTCGTGTTATCTCTGTTCCAATTTGTTAGCAAAGGGATGACTTAAAGTAATGGTTAACTTTGTCTCATAGTTTTCATGGGTAATTGTTAAGATAGCTTTCAAAGTCTTTGGTAACCTATAATGTCAAAGTTTTTGCTTGCATGATAATTTGGGATTAAATTCATTGGATATCTAATGAGATAAGAGGCTAAAGCACTAATTACTAGATGTAGGTTTGTGCTTTTGACTTGTTGCAGAAAAACTAAGGATATTTGGATCTGTTGGAATATATGCTTTGTGCTTAATTGATTCATAAGTTTGCCATCTAAGAAATTCTGATGTAATAATTCACAATTGGTTACTACTTAGTTTTCACTGGAGACTAAGGTTTCTAAGAGTTAAAATTCTGCTAAATGTAGTTAAGACTAATGAAAATAAGGAAAGCAACTCTGCATGAGAAAAAGTAGATATATAAAAAAATACATAGGGAATGCAAACATATTTTTTGTTAAAGGTAAAAAAAAAGTTAATTTTGTCCTAAATGAGACTGGTTGTTTGAAAAAAACGGGGGTGGGGGGGTGGGGAGAGGGGCTTAGGTCAAAATCTAAAAGCAAAGGAAAGTTGTAAAAGGTTTGTGAAGGAAAATCTTTAGAAAGAAATTTTGTATATGGTCAGGAGGTCTAAGGTAAAACCTTTAAATTACGCTAAATTAGCCACTATCTTAAAGACACAAAATAAAACCCTGGTGGCCTTCCTGGAAAGGTTAAGGGAGGCTCTCATTAAATATATGGCTATATCCCCTAACACCCTTGAGGCTGAGACGATTTTAAAAGATAAATTTGTCACTTGATTGGCCCCAGATATTTGGAGAAAACTGCAAAAAATGGCTGTTGGCCCGGAAGGGACCCTGGAGGAGCTCTTACAAGCCGCCGATTGGGTATATTACAACCAAGTGAAGAGAAGAATTAAAAAAAAAAAACAGAAAAGGAGGCTTAAAAAAATCTGAGGCCTTAGTTATGGCCACGTGTACTATGTGAGACCGAACTTCCTAAGGTCCTGGCACCAAGTGACATTAAATTTTTTTTTTTAATGTTTTATTTATTTTTAAGACAGAGAGAGGCAGAGCATGAGTGGGGATGGGGCAGAGAGAGAGGGAGCCACAGAATCTGAAGCAGGCTCCAGGCTCTGAGCTGTCAGCACAGAGCCCCATGCGGGGCTCGAACTCACGAACCGTGAGATCATGACCTGAGCCAAAGTCAGACGCTCAACTGACTGAGCCACCCAAGCACCCCTGATTTGCTTCTTGACACCAGAGCTACCTTTTCTCTCCTCCTTTCCATTCCAGGACAACTATCCAAACGCAGCATGACTATTAGAGGCATCTCCAGAAAATTTATAGCTAAATTTTTCTCTCAGTCCCTGGGATACATATGGGAAAAACTAGTTTTTTTTCTCATTCTTTCCTGATAATGCCAGAGAGCCTTACTCCCTTGCTAGGAAAGGACACTATAACTGAATTAGAGACTATAGTACTACTAACTCCAGAACAAATAAGCAATTGCGTAGGTTTTTGGGAATTACTGGATATTGTAGGCTGTGGATACCAGGGTTCAGGAAAATAATTTGCCTGCTATATCAATTATTAAAGGGGACTCAATTCCACCTACTCTCCCAAGAAAATAAACTAGGGTCTGACTTCTAGACACTGTCTCCAGCCCTTGGGATGGTTACAAACAGAGCAGGGCAATTACTATTACCAAGCTCACAGAGGTATAAGATCATTAAAACATAGCATAAGGCCTTTCTTTAAAAAAATTTTTTTAACCTTTATTGATTTTTGAGACAGAGAGAGCATGAACGGGGGAGGTTCAGAGAGAGATGGAGACACAGAATCTGAAACAGGCTCCAGGCTCTGAGCTGTCAGCACAGAGCCCGACGTGGGGCTCGAACTCACGGAGTGTGAGATCATGACCTGAGCCGAAGTCGGACGCTCAACTGACTGAGCCACCCAGGCGCCCCAGCATAAGGCCTTTCATTTAGGGAGGGACAAAAGTTATGAAATGGCAAAACGGATGTTTACTAAAAAATAAAATTTTGTCAAGGACAGTTCAGCAAGTGGTATCAGCCTATGATGTATGTCTTAGAAACAATCCTCTAAACCACAAATTTGCTCTCCCAGGCAATCAAGGAACTGGAGGCTATCTAGGAAAGACTGACAATTAGGTTTCACTCATATGCCAAGGTCAAAGGAATCCCAACATCTGTTGGTATGGGTTGATACTTTCACTAATTGAGTAAAGGCCTTCCCCTACAAAACAGAAAAGACACAAAGAGCAATAAATGTTCTTCTTTATAAAATAATACCAGGGTTTGGCGTACCAACAAATTTGGAAATTAATAGTGGTAAATGGCTGGGGCGCCTGGGTGGCTTAGTCGGTTAAGGGTCTGACTTCGGCTGAGGTCATGATCTCACAGCTCGTGAGTTTGAGCCCCATGTCGGGCTTTGTGCTGACAGCTCAGAGCCTGGAACCCACTTCGGATTCTGTGTCTCCCTCTCTCTCTCTGCCCCTCCCCCGTTAATTCTCTCTCTCTCTCTCTCTCTCTCTCTCTCTCTCTCTCTCTCCTTCAAAATAAATAAACATTAAAAAAATCTTTTTTAATTTATTTTTATTTTTTAATGTTTTTTATTTATTCTTGAGAGAGAGAGACAGAGACAGAGCATGAGCAAGGAAGGGGCACACTGAGAGAGGGACACAGAATCTGAAGCAGACTCCAGGTTCTGAGCTGTCAGCACAGAGCCCAACGTGGGGCTCGAACTCACGAGCTGTGAGATCATGACCTGAGTCAAAGTCGGACACTCAACCGACTGAGCCACCCAGGCACTCCAAATCTTTTTTTAAATAATGGTACATGGCTGCCTTGACTCTTTCTCTAGTAGAACTCCTGGCTCTTGCAAAAGTTTTACACCTCAGAATAAAGCAAACTGTCTGCTTATACTCAGCAAAACTCTAAATAACACCTCACAAGCATTACATGCTTAAAAAAATTTTTTTTTAATTAAGTTAGGGCCAACCTCTTAAAAAATAGAGCCACCATTAATTACTTACTGCTCCTGCTCCTCCGTCACCTGGGTTATGAGAGATTCCCTGATATATGTTGTAAACAATGTCAGGGTCTCTCCTAGATTGTTTGACAGGTTTGGAAATTGGGGACATTATCTTAAGATGCCATCTTGTTGGTCAGTATAATCTTTACTTTGTGTTTTTTCTGTTTGTGTCTGCTAATGTTTATGCCACCTCATGCCTGCCAGCCTTCCTGTAAAACTATACTGTGGGCCACTTAACTTACCCTTGGGTAGACTCTAACTGCTGTACCCCTACACCGTCCCTTATCAGCCTGAAGAAGCCAGTACAGTCCTCGTCTCTATTCCCTAATGGCAGTTAGGGGCCCTATTCCAGAGGAAGAAATAAATAGGGAAAGGGTTAACATTAGGCAGGGAGAGATAAGGGACCTTCAGGGAGGCAGACTGCAGCTGCAAGTGGGCGGCTAAAGAAGCAGATGGGGTTCTCCCCTTATAAAATCCTTTATGGGCACCCTCCCCATTATCAAGGGCATAAGGGGGCATCTAAATGAGATAAGCAATCTAACCCTAAGGCAACAGATGCAGACCCCTGGCTCTACCCTAACCACCTTACACCACTGGGCTAGGGAGCGATTACCTGTGAGTCTGACCACAGACGCACACCCCTTTAAATCAGGAGATGCTATATGGGTAAAGGAATGGAATGTCCAATCCCTAAAACCCCTCTGGAGGTGCCTGTTCACTGTCATCTTGTCCACCCCTACTCCAGTAAAGGTAACAGAGGTAGGTCCCTGGATTCACTACAGCAGAGTGAAGCTGGCATCTCGAAACCGGGAGTGCATCCCTGACCCATCAACGCTGTGCAAACTGACCACACAGGAGAAGCAATCTGCAGCTCCAGAGGCTCCAGGAGACTGCAATCCTGCTTCAGCCACTCCAGAAGCTGACTAATCTACGCAGGGCAGAAGCTTGAGGAATCGACAGTCCAATAAAACAAGACTATCTTTATTTTCTATATCTGTTTCCTTACTGTGATGTACTGTCACACCCTATTTCTCACTGTCATTGTGATTCTTGCTCTACTCTTTGTCATAGGATTGGCCGAGGCCACCCTGGCCAGCTGGGAGTGTGATGAGAGGTTTCTGTTAGCACTCACCTTCCTTTTGTGGATAAGATGCTTCATTGGTACCAACATGGGAAAACAATGGCCATGAGAGACTAGAAAGTTAGATCCCCACAAACCTTATAGTAAAACAAAATTCCCCAGTCCTATAACTGGGGTTTGGCTCCTCAAAAGTTCAATTGTTGGAAAAAACTGCCTTGCCTGGTGGGGAAAAAGTTCATCATTGTCTCTGTTAAAAACTTAACATGCCTAGGCCAAAGATTTTATAACTCAACTGCCCAGAAAACCCAATGGTGGGGGACCCGAGATCACCTTGAGTCAGATTCCCACCCCTTGTCTAACTTCTCTCACCTCCAAGAGGCCTGAGACAATGTCAACGCAGCCATCAAATGGCGGGCCCCAGATGGACTATAGTAGATACGTGAAGCGACAGCCTATATAGTACTTCCCTCAGTCTGGTAGTCTGGTCAGGGTCATGTATGCTGGAAAGTATTCGTCCATGTTTCTTTCTGCTCCCACTTGCCAGAGGAAAACATTTGGGAGTCCTTGTGTATGGACACAAGAAGACTCAAAGGAAATGGCATGCCTTACAAATTGTCAATTAAAAAGACAATAAATGGCCTTCCCAGCATATAGCCCAATATTATGGCCCTGCCAGTTGGGCAGAGGATAGGTCCTGGGACTACCGCACTCCCACTTACATGCTAAACCACATAATCAGACTACAAACAGTTATAAAAATTATAACCAATAAAACTGCCAGAGCTTTTCACTTACTAGCCAAGCAGCAAAACAAAATGCGCAATGCTATCTATCAAAATCACTTGGCCTTAGATTACCTGCTTGCTTCTGAGGGAAAAGTTTGTAAACAGTTTAAGCTGAGCAACTGCTGCCTACAGATAAATAATGAGAAAAAAGTCATAGAGGAGATCACAAATCAAATGAAAAGGATTACTCATGTCCTCGTCCAGACCTGGAACGGTTAAAACCCTGGAGGATGGTTTTCAATTTTGGGGGGATTCAAAATTGTCACAAAAATTATCCTCCTAATTCTGGGAGGTTGCTTAATCCTACCTTGCTTAGGGCTCCCCTGGTTGTACTGTCTGTCTTCAGTCTCATTGAGGCCATGATTAAAAAAAATATATATATATGGCCGCTCATGTAATGGTATTATGGAAATATAAACCTCTAAACCAAGATGATGCTCCTCGACCCAAAATAGAGGGATCCGGGCATCAAAGTGGGGAAAGTGGTAGGGTCCCCTCCCTAAGGAAAGAAGGAAAAAAAAAAACCTCAAGGCAACCTGGTTATACAGGCATGTGACAACATCCCTCACGACCTTGTAACATGAGACCATTTAATCAGAGTGCATGTTTGTGTGTTACCATATGTGGGAGACAAAGTAGAAAATACATAGGGGCACCTGGGTGGCTCAGTCGGTTCGGCGTCCGACTTCAGCTCAGGTCATGATCACACGGTTCGTGGGTTCGAGCCCCACGTCGGGCTCTGTGCTGACAGCTCTGAGCCTGGAGCCTGCTTCGGATTCTGCATCTTCTTCTCTCTCTGTTCCTCCCCTGCTCACGCTCTGTGTCTCTCTCTCTCTCAAAAATAAAGGCAGATTAAATTTTTTTTTTTTTGCAATTTAAAAGAAAATAATTTTTTTAATGTTTATTTTTTCCAATATGTTAAATTTATTGTCAAATTGGTTTCCATACAACACCCAGTGCTCATCCCAAAAGGTGCCCTCCTCAATACCCATCACCCACCCTCCCCTCCCTCTCATCCCCCATCAACCCTCAATTTGTTCTCAGTTTTTAACAGTCTCTTATGCTTTGGCTCTCTCCCACTCTAACCTCTTTTTTTTTTTCCTTCCCCTCCCCCATGGGTTTCTGTTACGTTTCTCAGGATCCACATAACAGTGAAAACATATGGTATCTGTCTTTCTCTGTATGGCTTATTTCACTTAGCGTCACACTCTCCAGTTCCATCCACGTTGCTACGAAGGGCCATATTTCATTCTTTCTTATTGCCATGTAGTACTCCATTGTGTATAGAAACCACAATTTCTTTATCCATTCATCAGTTGATAGACATTTAGGCTCTTTCCATAATTTGGCTATTGTTGAGAGTGCCGCTATAAACATTGGGGTACAGGTGCCCCTATGCATCAGTACTCCTGTATCCCTTGGATAAATTCCTAGCAGTGCTATTGCTGGGTCATAGGGTAGGTCTATGTTTAATTTTCTGAGGAACCTCCACACTGCTTTCCAGAGCGGCTGCACCAATTTGCATTCCCACCAACAGTGCAAGAGGGTTCCCGTTTCTCCACATCCTCTTCAGCATCTATAGTCTCCTGATTTGTTCATTTTGGCCACTCTGACTGGCGTGAGGTGATATCTGAGTGTGGTTTTGATTTGTATTTCCCTGATAAGGAGCGACGTTGAACATCTTTTCGTGTGCCTGTTGGCCATCCGGATGTCTTCTTTAGAGAAGTGTCTATTCATGTTTTCTGCCCATTTCTTCACTGGGTTATTTGTGTTTCGGGTGTGGAGTTTGGTGAGCTCTTTATAGATTTTGGATACTAGCCCTTTGTCCGATATGTCATTTGCAAATATCTTTTCCCATTCCGTTGGTTGCCTTTTAGTTTTGTTGGTTGTTTCCTTTGCTGTGCAGAAGCTTTTTATCTTCATAAGGTCCCAGTAATTCATTTTTGTTTTTAATTCCCTTGCCTTTGGGGATGTGTCGAGTAAGAGGTTGCTACGGCTGAGGCCAGAGAGGTCTTTTCCTGCTTTCTCCTCTAAGGTTTTGATGGTTTCCTGTCTCACATTCAGGTCCTTTATCCATTTTGAGTTTATTTTTGTGAATGGTGTGAGAAAGTGGTCTAGTTTCAACCTTCTGCTTGTTGCTGTCCAGTTCTCCCAGCACCATTTGTTAAAGAGACTGTCTTTTTTCCACTGGATGTTCTTTCCTGCTTTGTCAAAGATGAGTTGGCCATACGTTTGTGGGTCTAGTTCTGGGGTTTCTATTCTATTCCATTGGTCTGTGTGTCTGTTTTTGTGCCAATCCCATGCTGTCTTGATGATGACAGCTTTGTAGAAGAGGCTAAAGTCTGGGATTGTGATGCCTCCTGCTTTGGTCTTCTTCTTCAAAATTACTTTGGCTACTCGGGGCCTTTTGTGGTTCCATATGAATTTTAGGATGGCTTGTTCTAGTTTCAAGAAGAATGCTGGTGCAATTTTGATTGGGATTGCATTGAATGTGTAGATAGCTTTGGGTAGTATTGACATTTTACCAATATTTATTCTTCCAATCCATGAGCAGGGAATGTTTTTCCATTTCTTTATATCTTCTTCAATTACCTTCATAAGCTTTCTATAGTTTTCAGCATACAGATCTTTTACATCTTTGGTTAGATTTATTCCTAGGTATTTTATGCTTCTTGGTGCAATTGTGAATGGGATCAGTTTCTTCATTTGTCTTTCTGTTGCTTCATTGTTAGTGTATAAGAATGCAACTGATTTCTGTACATTGATTTTGTATCCTGCAACTTTGCTGAATTCATGTATCAGTTCTAGCAGACTTTTGGTGGAGTCTATCGGATTTTCCATGTATAATATCATGTCATCTGCAAAAAGCGAAAGCTTGACTTCATCTTTGCCAATTTGGATGCCTTTGATTTCCTTTTGTTGTGTGATTGCTGATGCTAGAACTTCCAACACTATGTGAAACAACAGCGGTGAGAGTGGGCATCCCTGTCGTGTTCCTGATCTCAGGGAAAAAGCTCTCAGTTTTTCCCCGTTGAGGATGATGTTAGCTGTGGGCTTTTTATAAATGGCTTTTATGATCTTTAAGTATGTTCCTTCTACCCCGACTTTCTCAAGGGTTTTTATTAAGAAAGATTGCTGAATGTTGTCAAAGTCATTTTCTGCATCGATTGACAGGATCATATGGTTCTTATCTTTTCTTTTATTAATGTGATGTATCACATTGATTGATTTGCGAGTGTTGAACCAGCCCTCCATCCCAGGAATGAATCCCACTTGATCACGGTGAATAATTCTTTTTATATGCCGTTGAATTCGATTTGCTAGTATCTTATTGAGAATTTTTGCATCCATATTCATCAGGGATATTGGCCTGTAGTTCTCTTTTTTTACTGGGTCTCTGTCTGGTTTAGGAATCAAAGCAATACTGGCTTCATAGAATGAGTCTGGAAGTTTTCCTTCCCTTTCTATTTCTTGGAATAGCTTGAGTAGGATAGGTATTATCTCTGCTTTAAACGTCTGGTAGAACTCCCCTGGGAAGCCATCTGGTCCTGGACTCTTATTTGTTGGGAGATTTTTGATAACCGATTCAATTTCTTCCCTGGTTATGGGTCTGTTCAAGCTTTCTATTTCCTCCTGATTGAGTTGTGGAAGAGTGTGGGTGTTTAGGAGTTTGTCCATTTCTTCCAGGTTGTCCAATTTGTTGGCATATAATTTTTCATAGTATTCCCTGATAATTGTTTGTATCTCTGAGGGATTGGTTGTAATCATTCCATTTTCATTCATGATTTTATCTATTTGGGTCCTCTCCCTTTTCTTTTTGAGAAGCCTGGCTAGAGGTTTGTCAATTTTGTTTATTTTTTCAAAAAACCAACTCTTGGTTTCGTTGATCTGCTCTACAGTTTTTTTAGATTCTCTATTGTTTATTTCTGCTCTGATCTTTATTATTTCTCTTCTTCTGCTGGGTTTGGGGTGTCTTTGCTGTTCTGCTTCTATTTCCTTTAGGTGTGCTGTTAGATTTTGTATTTGGGATTTTTCTTGTTTCTTGAGATAGGCCTGGATTGCAATGTGTTTTCCTCTCGGGACTGCCTTCGCTGCATCCCAAAGGGTTTGGATTGTTGTTTTTTCATTTTCGTTTGTTTCCATATAGTTTTTAATTTCTTCTCTAATTGCCTGGTTGACCCACTCATTCGTTAGTAGGGTGTTCTTTAACCTCCATGCTTTTGGAGGTTTTCCAGACTTTTTCCTGTGGTTGATTTCAAGCTTCATAGCATTGTGGTCTGAAAGTATGCATGGTATAATTTCAATTCTTGTATACCTATGAAGGGCTGTTTTGTGACCGAGTATATGATCTATCTTGGAGAATGTTCCATGTGCACTCGAGAAGAAAGTATATTGTGTTGCTTTGGGATGCAGAGTTCTAAATAGATCTCTCAAGTCCATCTGATCCAATGTATCATTCAGGGCCCTTGTTTCTTTATTGACCGTGTGTCTAGATGATCTATCCATTTCTGTAAGTGGAGTGTTAAAGTCCCCTGCGATCACCACATTCTTATTAATAAGGTTGCTTATGTTTGTGAGTAATTGTTTTATATATTTGGGGGTTCCGGTATTCGGCGCATAGACATTTATAATTGTTAGCTCTTCTTGATGGATAGACCCTGTAATTATTATATAATGCCCTTCTTCATCTCTTGTTACAGCCTTTAATTTAAAGTCTAGTTTGTCTGATAGAAGTATGGCTACTCCAGCTTTCTTTTGGCTTCCAGGAGCATGATAAATAGTTCTCCATCCCCTCACTCTCAATCTAAACGTGTCCTCAGATCTAAAAGGAGTCTCTTGTAGACAGCAAATAGATGGGTCTTGTTTTTTGATCCATTCTGATACCCTATGTCTTTTGGTTGGCGCATTTAATCCATTTACATTCAGTGTTATTATAGAAAGATACGGGTTTAGAGTCATTGTGATGTCTGTATGTTTTATGCTTGTAGCGATGTCTCTGGTACTTTGTCTCACAGGATGCCCCTTAGGATCTCTTGTAGGACTGCTTTAGTGGTGACAAATTCCTTCAGTTTTTGTTTGTTTGGGAAGACCTTTATCTCTCCTTCTATTCTAAATGACAGACTTGCTGGATAAAGGATTCTCGGCTGCATATTTTTTTCTGTTTAGCACACTGAAGATATCGTGCCAATCCTTTGTGGCCTGCCAAGTTTCAAAAGAGAGATCAGTCACGAGTCTTATAGGTCTCCCTTTATATGTGAGGGCACGTTTATCCCTTGCTGCTTTCAGAATTTTCTCTTTATCCTTGTATTTTGCCAGTTTGACTATGATATGTCGTGCAGAAGATCGATTCAAGTTACGTCTGAAGGGAGTTCTCTGTGCCTCTTGGGTTTCGATGCCTTTTTCCTTCCCCAGGTCAGGGAAGTTCTCAGCTATAATTTCTTCAAGTACCCCTTCAGCACCTTTCCCTCTCTCTTCCTCCTCTGGGATACCAATTATGGGTATATTATTTCTTTTTAGTGTGTCACTTAGTTCTCTAATTTTCCCCTCATACTCCTGGATTTTTTTATCTCTCTTTCTCTCAGCTTCCTCTTTTTCCATAACTTTATCTTCTAGTTCACCTATTCTCTCCTCTGCCTCTTCAATCTGAGCCGTCGTCGTTTCCATTTTGTTTTGCATTTTGTTTAAAGCGTTTTTCAGCTCCTGGTGACTGTTCCTTAGTCCCTTGATCTCTGTAGCAAGAGATTCTCTGCTGTCCTCTATACTGTTTTCAAGCCCAGCGATTAATTTTATGACTATTATTCTAAATTCACTTTCTGTTATATTATTTAAATCCTTTTTGATCAGTTCATTAGCTGTTGTTATTTCCTGGAGATTCTTCTGAGGGGAATTCTTCCGTTTGGTCATTTTGGATAGTCCCTAGAGTGGTGCGGACCTGCAGGGCACTTCCCCTGTGCTGTGGTGTATAACTGGAGCTGGTGGGCGGAGTCGCAGTCAGACCTGACGTCTGCCCCCGGCCCACCGCTGGGGCCACAGTCAGACTGGTGTGTGCCTTCTCTTCCCCTCTCCTCTGGGCGGGATTCACTGTGGGGTGGCGTGGCCCTCTGGGCTACTTGCACACTGCCAGGCTTGTGGAGCTGGGGATCTGGCATATTAGCTGGGGTGGGTAGGCAAGGTGCACGGGGGCGGGAGGGGCAGGCTTAGCTCGCTTCTCCTTAGGTGATCCACTTCAGGAGGGGCCCTGTGGCAGCGGGAGGGAGTCAGACCCGCTGCTGGAGGGGTGGCTCCGCAGAAGCACCGCGTTGGGTGTTTGCTCGGAGGAAGAAATTTTTCTGGCAGGAACTGGTTCCCTTTGGGATTTTGGCTGGGGGATGGGCGAGGGAGATGGCACTGGCGAGCGCCTTTGTTCCCCGCCAAACTGAGCTCTGTCGTCCCGGGGCTGAGCAACTCTCCCTCCCTTTGTCCTCCAGGCTTCCTGCTTTCAGAGTGGAGCTGTTAACTTATGACCTCCCAGATGCTAAGCAAGTCCAGCTTGCTGTCGGAACACACTCCGTCTGGCCCCTCCGCTTTTGCGAGCCAGACTCGGGGTCTCTGCTTGGCCGGCGGCCGCCCCTCCGCCCTGGCTCCCTCCCTCCAGTCCGTGGAGCGCGCACCGCCTGTCCACCCTTCCTACCCTCTTCCGTGGGCCTCTCGTCTGCGCTTGGCTCCGGAGACTCCGTTCTGCTAGTTTCTGGTGGTTTTCTGGGTTAGTTAGGCAGGTGTAGGTGGAATCTAAGTGATCAGCAGGATGCGAGGTGAGCCCAGCGTCCTCCTAAGCCGCCATCTTCCGGTCCCCCTCAAAAAAAATTTTTTTTTTTAAAGAAAACATATAAAAAACAATGCCACGTGTGGTTCAGGGCTCAGCTCTTCGGGTATGAACCCAACTGAGTGGTGCCGGCATGAATAAAGTTGCTTCCTGGAGAAAAGCCTCGGTGTCACAACTCTCTGTGCAAGAATCCTGCTACAGAAATGCTGGTTGTTTTGCCAAGGCTTTGACTGGAATGTCCTATTTGAGAGTGACATGCATAGACTCAGATATGACCAGACAGCTCTAAGGAACCAAGGTTGACTTTACAAAACATGGAGCCATAAAGCCCCTTGGAAATGTTGGCCTGACGCCTTGCTTACAGAGTTCCCAGCAGCCTTACCAGGTGAGGAAAGAATGTCACTTCCTGTCAGGTGCAGGAAACTCAGGATATCTTGGGGACCTCGTGAAGAGGAATTTGCCCATTCTACAGGTATTGCAGGCATGTCTGATGGAAGTACTTGGCTTGGCTTCTGGCATGGAGAGGCTACTAAAAGTTCAATCTAGATTCCTTAAAAAGTTCCAGCAAAGCAAAATTTTCAAGATATATATGATCAATCACTATTCTTGCTGAACCTATGTAAATAATTAGGCCGAGTTTGTTAAAACTGGACTTGTTCTACAAATGCATTATTCTTCATTTGGCTATCTCTGGAAATGAAGGTTTTTAGAGAGAAAAACTATGTTTCAATGACACATCTTTATGGATGTTAAATTCTAGTTCTGATTATCTTTAAATGTTTGTTGTTTGCCTAAACTAGACAACTTGAGGTAAACTTCAGAAAAATTGTTACAATAGCACAGGTATGGACAATCTTCTTGCTTGTTATTCTCTGGGAATAATAACCCCGTGGGTGTATTATTTAAACAACTGGAGAATGGGATGGATTCGCCCAACAATTGTATGCAAAGACCTTCTCACTGTAGACCTATCAATAGATAAAGACTATAGTGCTTTAGTATTCACCTGAAGCTGTGTTAATTCATAAATCTCTAAATATGCAAGCCATGTCCTCCCTAAACCTGATCTGACAATGACTAGAAACCCACCCCATATAAACCCAAAAGACCTGGTTTATTCAAAGGATGGAAAGTCTAACACAACAGGGGATTTAATTCCAAAATAAAAGGGCTCCTACCAGGTCGTATTATGTACTCTCTCTGCAGTAAAGTTAGAGCTTTATGGGCTTCTTCATGGGCTCCTGTATCTAAATAAAACCTGTACTCCCTTTACAGAAAATCAGTGAGCAAACTAATGTGCCTTCTTATTCCTGTGAACCTGTGGAAGGCCTCAAACTTCTTGTATGTTGGTTGCAACTTTCTTTTTCATTCTCTTTTCCCAGTTTCTACTAACAATTCCTTCTTACAATGGGCCATTCAAACGGACCACCACCGACATTTGAGTTACAAACCAGGAAGACCAATCTGATTCCTGCTGCCTGTTCCCACTCTCATCTGAGGATGCTTCAAGCCTGACATCTAAAAATCTCACTGGCAGCACTGGTAGACACTAGGTTTGTAATTTGCTCTAACCATTAACCTCTATTTTTCTTGATTCCATAAAAGTACGTCTTATTAATTACCCGATTGCTTACTGAACAAAACAGAGTCTATATGATGGCTATACACCACCTGTTACACAGTTAAGGCCTTAAATGACTCTCAAAATAACATTATATTGTTAAGTACTAAAATAACTCAAATGCATAAAACAGTCCTACAAAATAGACTGGCATTAGATGTTTTAACTGCTGCACAAGGTGGAACTTAAGCTCTCATAAAAACAAACTGCTGTGTATCCATTCCAGATCACCACAAAAATATTCCTGGATTTCTAACTGACATGAATACTCCAATTGGCGCTTTAAGCAATCTCTCTCTTTCCTTTAATGATTGGTTAAACTCCTGGACTGGAGGATTTTTGTCAGCTACCAAAGGACTTCCATTTGGGCTAATCTTTCTAGTTATTCTAAGTATGTTTTGCTGTTTTCTCCCATGTCTCTCTGCCTGGTACCAAAACTCCATGACTGCAATAACTTCAAGCCAACAGATGATCCTTTCTACTCAGGGAGGTTCATACATGTTGCCCAATTGGATTCAGCTGCCTCTGTCTTTTGTAACTCCCCTATATGTTCCCTGACTGACCAATATTGACTGATATATGTAGGGACAACTCTATGTCCCTACTCAGCAGGAAGATGCTACAGAAGACGAGACCTTCCACCTTCAACAACCTTAAAGATTTAACGGTCAAAATTGTTCAGGGAGGATATGATGAGGGAGCATAAGGCAGGCTGAGGGCAAAATATAGGCTGGCACCACCCCCCCCCACCCCACCCCCAGGTCTAATATGTGTGATATCCCTCGGACACTCCTGGCCTTGGCTACCCAAGAACAAAGGAGAGGGGTTTAAGTGCTTGCCATGGTAATGTGGGAAACTAAGGCAAATGAAAAATTACATTCCCTTACTGCCTACAGCCCATTGATGCGCCCTTGAAACAGGACTGAGTCACCTCCCTCTAGGAGCTCCACTGCCTCAAGGATGACACTTTGCTGGGGGCAAAA
The DNA here is from genome assembly GCF_024362965.1 of Panthera pardus. Classification (NCBI taxonomy): domain Eukaryota; kingdom Metazoa; phylum Chordata; class Mammalia; order Carnivora; family Felidae; genus Panthera; species Panthera pardus. The sequence continues at coordinate 196,790 of NW_026526922.1, forward strand.
GAGAACCTTAGCTTAACATTATCCCAACTTCAAGGATCCTGTAAGTCAACTTCCTTCCATCTCAACTGCCCCAAGGTATATGCTGGCAATCATACTCCCAGCTTATGGCCCCTGATATACATCTGAAGGGTCTCATGACTGAGGTTTTATGAAACAGTCATAAATGGCATTTCCCTAACAACAGCTACCCCTCAAGGTCCTGGAAACCTTGCTTCCAAAATTCCTTAGACTTTATCCCTGACCCCCTCCCAACCTGAAGGTATGTAATGAGCTATGCATCAGGACCCCAGTGCAGCTCTTCCTGCCCATGGGTCCTGTCCCCATGGTTTAATAAAATCACCTTTTTGCACCAAAGGTGGCTTCAAGAATTCTTTCTTGGCCGTCGGCTCCAGATCCCACGAACACCCCCATCACCCCCAAATTTCATCATATATTTTGCCCTCAGCCTGCCTTATGCTCCCTCATCACAAGGAAAAAAAAACCTCTTCTCTGTAATTGACAAATCTTGTTCCTGTGGTTACTTTTTGTTAAACATTTCTGTTTATTTTTGAGAGCAAGAGAGACAGAGTATGAGCGGGGGAGGGGCAGAGAGAGAGAGAGAGGGAGACACAGAATCAGAAGCAGGCTCCAGGCTCTGAGCTGTCAGCACAGAGCCCAACGTGGTGCTCGAAGCCATGAACCGTGAGATCATGCATGACTTGAGCCGAAGTCGGATGCCCAACTGACTAAGCCCCCCAGGCGCCCCTTCTGTGGCTACTTTTAAGATTTTCTATTTATCACTGGTTTTGAACAATTTGATTATAACGTGCCTTGGTGTAATTTCCTTTTTTACTACTTGTGCTTAGGGCTTTTAGGGCTTTTTTAACCTTCTTGGATATGTGACATTATAATGTACCCAAATTTGGAAAAACATTTGGACACTGTTCCTTCAAACATTTTATCTGTCCCCTCCTCTTGCTCCACCCTCCTAGAATTCCACTTACACATTTGTAAGGCAGCATAAAGTTGTCCCAAAAACTCACTGATGCTCTCTTAATGGTTTAAATTACTATCTTTTCTCTCTGCATTTCATTTGGGATAACTTCTATTGCTAGGGCCTGTAGTTCAGTAATTATTTACTGCAATTACCAATCTGCTATTAATCCCATCCAATGTATTTTTATATCTTTCACATTGTAGTTTCATCTCTAGTTCAATTTACGTTTTCTAAAATATTTTCCATGTCCTTGCTTAACTTTTTGAACATTTGAAATAGCTTTATGTATAACTATGTCATGTCCTTGTGTGCTATTTCTAACATTTGTGTCAGTTCTGGATCAATTTCAATGGATTCATTTAATCCTTATTACAGGTCATATAGTCCTCCTTATTTACATGCCTGCTAAATTTTGATTGGACATCTGACTGCAAGTTTTACCTTGTTTAATGTGGGATATTTTGTATGTGTATAAATATTCAGTAACCTTTTCAGTACACATTAAATAACTTGGAAACAACTTGACCACTTAGGATGTCCCATTTATGATTTGCTTGGTGAGCTGGAACAACACTAAGTCTAGAGCTACTTACTCCCCGTTACTGACAAAAGACTCTTTTGAGTATTAACCAAGGACCCATGAATCCCTAGGTTTTTCAGTGTGACTGATTTCAACGGGCACTATTACCACCCAAGTCTAAGTGATGAGGGAGCATAAGGCAGGCTGAGGGCAAAATACAAACCAGCCCCCTCCCCAGGTGGTGTGTGTGTGTGATATTGGCTCAGGCACTCCTGGCTGCCCAAGGACAAAGGAAAGGAAAGAAAACAAATGGCCAACTGACAGAGATCACAGTCATACAGGACATGAGTCTCCATCAGTTTACAATATCTTAGTAAATTACAAGAAAAAGGCATTCTTATCAATAGCGTAACCTCCAGAAATCTATAGACTCAGTTTCCTGGAAACCCAATATCACCCCTCCATAGTGATGTGGGGAACAAAGGCAAGAAGGAAATGGCAGGTAAAATTAAATTTCCTTATAACCTGCAGCCCGTTGACAAATACTTGAGGCAAATACAGAGTATAACATTTCTTCAGGAACCCCCTGTCATCGTAGTGCTAATGCCTTACTAGAGAGAAAACAACCTTAGCTTGACAATAGCAAGCCCTCAAGTATCTTAGGCGTGTCAAAGTCCCTCTGGAGGTCTCCCTTTTGACTTTACCTCCCCCAACTTCACAGTATGTAAGGAGCCACTCTTCACAACCCCAGTGCAGCTCTTTCTGCCCACCTGTTCTGTCCCCATGCTTTAACAAAATCACCTTTTTGCACCGAAGACATCTTCAAGAATTCTTTCTTGGCCGTCGGCTCCGCACCCCATGAACCCCGCTATCACCCCAAAAACTTCATCATAAGCACTAGGCACTGTTCCCTCCAATCCTTTCAGATGGTACTTTCCCTGGGGTCACATGCATACACTGAATATATGAGGGAGACCATTTGAAACCTTGGGGTTCTCTCTCATTGCAGCTTTCTCCTCTCTGGTATCATTTGAACTCCCCTGGTCTTGATTTCCTCAGAAACTAAGTTCTATCTTCCAACTATGGAGTTCATTGGATCCATCTGGATCCAATGTGCTACAGCTTGAAAACACTCTCTAGGCAGTAAGCAGAGGCAATCATTGTTCACACCCCTTTGGTTTGTTCTCTCTCAGGGATCTCAATTCTTCACATTGCCTGATTACCAGGGTTTCCCAGCCATTGTTTTATATATTTGGTCTATTTTTTTTTTTTTTTTATTCTTGCAAGTGGGAGGTTAAAGCTAACTACATTGTTTTGGCTATAAACAGAAATAAATGGCCATCATTGGCTCAAAGACCCCCGAGTGACCTTGCAAACTTTACTTAGAACTGCTGTGCAGTCAAAGAGGCTTCCACCCAGCCTTTATTCCTTGTCTCTTCTTCACTGGAGTTCAGACCAGAATCCTGTTCTGAAGGCTCTCCCAGCTTCCCCTGAATGCCCACTTTCTCTCACAGTTGTTTCCCCTAATAAAGTTCTTACACTTTGAATTCTGTTTTAGCATCAGCTCATTGAAGGCTCTGGACTAACACAAAAGGCATGTGTAAGATAACCTGACCCAAAAACAACACGGAAAGTTTTATGTTATTTGTAAGGTTAATACTTTTCTCCACCGAGGCCAAGCTTAGTTTACTGAGTGTGGCCTGAAGCTTTCAAGACACGTATAAAGTTTTAAATGTATATTATTCCATGCATGGAATTAGTCTATTTCTTTCAATCAAACATTTAGGGATGTGTATTTAAGTTATTTCCAATTTGCACCTTTTCAAATACAGCTAGGGTAAATATCTTTGTTCAGAAAGCTTTGTACACCGGTGCAATCATTTGATTAGAAGGCATTTTTTTTCTTTAAGTTTATTTATTTTCGACAGAGACAGAGTGCGAGCATGGGCTGGGGAGGGGCAGAGAGACAGAGAGAGAGAGAGAGAGAGAGAGAGAGAGAGAGAGACAGAATCTGAAGCAGGCTCCAGGCTCCAAGCTGTCAGCACAGAGCCTGACGCGGGGCTCGAACTCACAAACTGTGAGATCATGACCTGGGCCGAAGTCAGACGCTTACCCGACTGAGCCACCCAGGCGCCTCTGGTTAGAAGGCATTTTAAAATGAAACTGTATGGATCTTACAGAGTTTACATGTAAATATCGATGCATATCCCTAGCCTGCCTCCCAATCTCACCAGGAGTGTATGAAGGTAATTGTTATCTCTCACCTTCTCCAACGTTATTTATTTACGTACTTACCCATGCTTAGTATTATGTTCCAAGGGATGGGATTAAAAGAAAAATAAAGCCGGTCTCAAAGTTTATTTAAAAAAACTTGTTCTATGGATAATAACGTCCCCCTTGTTAAAGAAAGGAACTGTAACTGAAGCTTTCCTGTACTTCAGACTTTAGGGAGGGAGTATGTCTTGAATCAAATGTGCCTTTGTTGTGGATTCCACCACCACTCAGTAAAATGTTTGGATTTATTGTACCTGTTTCCCCGGGAAAGACCTCACGACACAGATGGGGCTGCACTGATTCTGACTTTGAAGAAAGGCACATCTGAAGTAAAACCCCAGCTCCACCACTTACTAACTGTGTCTGTGACTTTAGGCAAGCTGCTGCAGCTCTGGGTGCCTCAGTTTCTGGTACATAATTGAGGGGGAGGAAGTGTGAGAAGCTGAGACCAATTTTGAGCCCTGGTCAGAGACTTGAGCATAGCACCTGGCATTCCATCCACCTGTGAGGATGAGGCCCTGAGACCCAATCCTCCTCCTCTTGCTTTGCCCAGTGGGGAACATGTGAGGATGCAAACAGCCTAGTCATGGTCTGAAAGATGTCATTAATGCCAGGCTTGGGAAAGTCACACATCAGTGAGGAGGGTCAAGATGCCAGGATTCCTGACAATCTGGTTTAGTTTCACAGCACTCAGTGGTTGCAGTAGTCAGATCATCCCGATTCACAAGAGCTGAAACCAGTTTGCAGTCAGCAGCTTGAAATCAGCAAAGACAGGAGTGTTTACACCACAGAAATTAGCCAACATATGCTATAGACCACTGCCATCCCCCCTCGCCACCACCAGAGCCCATTGAGCAGTGTGCTACCAGTGTGCTGGGGTGGATAGAGTTGGAGCCATTTCTATGCTTTCTTTTTGTTTGCCCATCCAAGACACGCACACTTTTCATTTTATCCTTAGGTGAGTTGTTTACATGAAGGTAAAATAATATGTCATAAAAGAATGGAGCTAGCACCCATAGTTTATTCTGTAGCCTGTTGTACCATCAGTGAAGTCTCCGATTGAGTGGAGATAACTTTTCAACTACTTTGGCTAAATACCAAAGGTGCAATTATAGTGTCTTACAGAATTCTTTCACTGTCCAAAAGGTGCTCTGCACCCTGCCTATGCTTCCTTCTCTCTTCTAATTCATGAAACCCCTAATGTTTTACTATCTCCATAGTTTTGCCTTTTCCAGAAGGTCACATAGTAGGAATCATACGGTATGCAGTCTTTTCAGATTGACTTTTTCACTTACTAAGATGCGTTTAAGGTTCCTCGTATCTTTTCATGGTTTGATAGCTCATTTATTTTAGCCCTGAATAATACTCCATTCTCTAGATATACCACAGTTTATTTATACATTTATCTACAAAACAAAACAAAACAAAACAAAACAACAAACAACCCTACATTGGTTGCTTCCAAGTTTGAACAATTATAAATAAAACTACTATAAACAGTTATGTGTAGTTCTTGTGTAGACATAAATTTTCAACTAATTTGAGTAAATACTAAGGAGTGTGATTACCGGATTGTATGGTAAACGCACGTTTGGTATTGTGAGAAACTACTATTCTGTATTCCAAGTGGTTATGTGATTTTGCATTTCTACCAGCAATGATGGGAGCTCCAGGTGCTGCACATCCTCACAAGCATTTGATGCTCTCAGTGTGTAGTGATATCTCATTGTTGTTTAATTTGTATTTTCATAGTGACATATGATGCTGAGCATCTTTTCATATGTGTATTTCTCATCCACGTATCTTCTTTGGTGAGGTGCCTGTTCGTGCCTTGGCCTATTTTTTAAATGTTTATTTATTTTTGAGAGAGAGAGAGAGAGCGCGAGAGAGAGCACATGTACACACATGAGCAGAAGAGGGGCAGAGAGAGGGAGACAGAGGATCCCAAGTGGGCTCAGCGCTGACAGCAGAGAGCCTGATGTGGGGTGTGAACTCATGAACTATGAGATCATGACCTCAGCCGAAGTTGGACACTTAACCGACTGAGCCACCCAGATGCCTTTGCCTATCTTTAAATCATATTGTTCATTTTCATATTTTGGGTTTTAAGAATTCTTTCTAAAGGTTGATTAACAATCTTTTATCAGATATGTCTCTGCAAATATTTTCTCCCAGTCTGAGGCTTTTCTTTCCAGCGTCTCAAAAAGAGCAGAGGTTTTTAATTTTAATAAAGTTCACTTTATCAATTATTTCTTTCATGGATCATGCCTTTACTTTGTATCAAAAAAAGTGGTATCCATTTCCAAAATCATTTAGATTTTCTCCTATCTTATCTTCTGTCAGTTTTATAGTTTTGTATTTTACATTTAAGTCTACAATCTTTTTGAGTTAATTTTTGTGAAGGGCATAAGGTCTGTGTTTAAATTCATTTTTTTCCACATGGATGTCCAGATATTCCAGCACCAGTCTTGTTGAAAAGACTATCTTGGTTCCATTGTATTGTTTTTGGTCTATTGCATAAATCTGTTGGCTATATTTATGAAGGTCTATTTCTAGGCTTTCTCTTTTGTTCCATTGATCTATTGGTCTATTCTTTCACTAATATCATACTGCCTTGATTATTTTAAGTTTCTACAAAGTCTTGAAGTAAGGTAGTGTCAATCAACTTTGTTCTCCTCCTTCAGTTTCGTGTTGGCTGTTCTGTGTCTTTTGCCTCTCCATATGAGGTTTATAAGCATTTTGTCAATATCCACAAAATAACCTGCTGGATTTTGATTACGATGGAGCAAAATGGGAAGAACTGATAGGTCAACAATATTAAGTCTCCTGTCCGTGGACATGAAATATCCCTCCATTGATTTAGTTCTTCTTTGATTTCTTTCATCAGAGCACAGTAATTTTCCTCATAAATATGTTGTACACATTTTGTTAGACTTACACCTAATGTTTCATTCTTTGGGGTGCTAATATAAATGATATTGGGGTTTTAATTTCAAATTCCACTTCCTCATCGCGGAACTATAAGAAAGCAATGGGATTTTTGATATACTAACCTTGTATCCTCAACCTTGGTATAATTGCTAATCGGCTCCACCAGTTTCTTTATTCTTTTAACTTTTTATGAAGACTGTATTATATCTACAAACACAGACCATTTATTTCTTCCTTCTCACTCTGAGTACCTAGAATGTCCCTTCTTGTTAGCTAGGACTTCAAGTATGGTGTTGAAAATGAGTAGTGAGAGGGTCATCCTTATCTTTTCCTAAACTTTTTGTTTTATGGCTATTGCATCTGGATGTATTATGAAATTGATATAAAATGTTATCTACTTGCAATATCTTAAATACTAAAAGAATCATCCCTATCAGGGAAAGTTAAAATAAAAAGATAATAATGGGATACAACTCCTTTGCGTTTTGACTCAGGTGAGCAGACTGGAATTTTAAGTCTGTGAATATTAAAAATAAAAACAATGTTCCTATAACTGATGATTTTTATTCAGATTGTTGCCTGCGGAAAAAAGGGAAACAACATAAAAGGGAGGCAATATACAGATGGAGATAAAATTTGGGGTTTAAAAGCAGTCTTCAGTTTTTAACAAACTCTTGCAAGATGAGATATCTTGTCCACATAGAGTCATGATTTGTCAGCCAGATGTGCATAGCTTTGAGTGGGTCAACTGGATTCTGTGAGTAACAACATAAATGGGGATCAGGATAGCCTTGCTTGTTACCTGGATTTGAAGTAAGGCTGTCTAGTCTTGAAGTTTTTTGCCTTGGTGCTGTTACCAAAGAAAAGCGTCTGGCTTCTTTGGAACCCTGAAGTCACAGATCCTCATTCCCTGACCTGACTGTATCCTGAAACCTGATGCACCTGTTGTGGGCTCTTTCAGCCTGAGCAAGAGCTGTGCTGCCCAAGAAAGCAGGCACAGGCTGAGTGAACATGACTGAGACTCTAGGACTGTTGCAGATTTAAGACACCCATCTGTGAGCCCAAAAGCTAGGGAAACATCACAGAACTTCCTGAACTGTCCAAGTCACCGCACAAGGAAAAGGGTTCGTTTTCTGATGGAAGCATCTAAAATCAAGCTTTATATAAGCCCTATATTTCTGAGGCAGACGTTAGTTGCATTCCTAATTTTTGATTCCTGACAAAAGCTACAACATGGGGGAGGACACATCACCGTGTGTGAGACCCTCTATCCACTCCTGACAGACTGGGATATCTCACTGCTATTGACTTGGGTTCCACTTCCCAGATTAACAGCAGTTTGCAACAATGGACTGATTGGCCTGGCCCTATTTCCCTCACCTTTTTCTTGCTGCACACTTCTTAGTAAGGAAGTTTGTTCATTCAGTGCAGATGTCTCCAGCAATCGATTAATCTTTTATAGCTTATTCACTAAATAAATGCTAGAGACAAGGGGGCCATGAAGTTATGTATACTCACTGAAATTGGCATTCAAACTAGGATTCTATCTATATCAATTCCTGAACATAATGGGTCTTTCTGGTCGAGTTTTATAAAAAAGCATTTTTATAAAAATGCTTTTGTCCCTCTTTCATATAACCTTTTTCATTCAAATTGTCTGGAGGGAAGTAGGAGATAATTAAAGAGATGTAGAATATTGATTTCAGGATAAGCCACACTGATTTTCTAACAATAAAGAAAGTATAAAATATGGCAACTGGGGAGAAGCAAAGGCAGAAAGCAAGGATGTTAATGACCTCTGTTTTACAAAATGATTCTTGAAAACATCTCTTCCTGAAGAAATATTCCCAGTGCAGCCTTTCCGATCTGCTGTGAGCACTTCCAGTGTAAACAGACTGCAGAGGCTCCAGCCACGCCTGCCAGAACTCTGACTGTGGGAGAACACGTGTGGTCCCAGCTCCTGGACTTGCACACAGAGCACCTCCACATGTCTTCCACCCTCAGAAAGTAGATGGTCTAGGATCATGGGCAGATAAAACTGCTTGGAACTGACTGTTTCCCACAGCTCCTCTGAAACCAAGGGCTCAAATGATTATTCTAACTGGGCTAGGAGTCCTAGAGGGGAGGGTCCCCTGGTGGAAGGCCACATGGGGGCCCCAGTGACCTGAACTGCATGATTCATGTATGTCCAGCTCTTGGCTCTCTAAAAATTTTAAACACTGCCTCAGGAATACCATCTGTGAACTGTGGAACTACATTTCCTGTGTGTGTGCCCTGACTTGCCCAAAACTGCCTCATCCTGGAAGGCTTTCAGGTGAGCTTCCACTTCCTGACCAGAGTATGCTTTGCTGAAAAATGATGGACCAGCTATAAGAGGTTCATTCACGAAAAAAAAAAAAAAAAAAAGTTTATTCAGAAACTTACAGAGACATGCACTTGCATTTCTAAAGTAGCCTTTTGTAATTAATGGGATTTGTTTAGCTAGCTGTAATGGTTAATTTTATGCATCCATTTGGCTAGGCCATGTTCCACACATACGTATACGAACCCTATTCTGGATGTTGTCATGAAGCTACTTTTCAGATGAAATTAACTTTTTTAAATCTAAATTTGAAATTTCTCTTTCATTTTATTTTATTTTTGAGAGAGAGGGAGAGAGACACAGAGAGACAATGCGCAAGCAGGGGAGAGGGGCAGTGGGAGAGACAGAAAGGGAATCCCAAGCAGGTTCCATGCTCAGTGTGGAACACGCTGTGGGGCTTGATTTCACGACCTTGGGATCATGACCTGAGCCAAAATCAAGAGTTGAATGGTCAATCGACTAAGCCACCCAGATGCCCCTAAATTTCTCTTTTAAATTTAAATTTTAGGGAAGCATGGGTGTCTAGGTCAGTTAAGCGTCCAACTCTTGATTTCGGCTCAGGTCATGCATGATTTCACAGTTTGTGCAAACTCCGAGTTGGACTCTGCGCTGATAGCCAGTGGCCTGTTTAGGATTCTCTTTTTCCCGCTGTCTCTGCCCCTGTCCCCACCTCTCTCTCAAAGTAAATAAATAAACACAAAAATAATAAAATATATTTAAATTTTAAAAATATGTATTTGTGTGTGTCTGTATATATATATATATATATATATACACAGAGTGTGTATATATATATGTATATTGCATATCACCTTGTCTAGAAATAGACAAATTATATATGTGTGTATATATATATATATATATATATATTCATATCAATATACACAGCACATTGGTACTATTTCTCTGGAATATCCTAATATACAGGCTCAATTCTAGACTCTTAAAGGGCATAACTGAGATCAATCCCGCAGTGTAAGCTGGTCTCACCCTGTTGCATGGGTTCTAAGACAGAGAGACCGCTAGCATTTCTCTCCAACACTCTGCAGACTGTAGACCATTTGGCTCACCATGATGACACAGGGTTTGGTCATCTAACATTTTAGAGTTTACTTTAATTCCACAAATGTGGACTGGCCTCCAATGTGTGTCAGGTCCTCTACACTGCCCCGAGGACACCAGGATGAGCTGGGTGTTTCCAACCTTCCAGGAAGGAGTTAAGAGTCTGGTGAGGGAAATAAACATGAAAACAAAATTTCAGTGCAGTAAGGTAACGAGCATAGCGGGTTTTGCTAACTCACTCATCACAGATGGCACTGTCAATATCTCACACTTAAGTTTCCCCATCCATTAACAGTATATCCTCAAGAAAATCTGTATGGTAGGTGTAGTTTCATTTCCCTCACTTTGCTTCTGCCAGGTGTGCACAGCTATGAATGTCAGCCAATACTGGTGTGTCATATCAGAGTCAAAGCCAAAAAAGAATTGCCTTCGCTGATGTGTTTTCCAAGACAGTTAGGGTTCTTTCTACATTTCTAGACAAAGTGATATGCAATCTTCCCTCAATGTATAGGAAGTCACATTTATAAAGAATCCAGTTTATTTAAGTTGCTAGAAGGAAAGGTTTGTATCCCTGCCATGTTCAGCCTCTAAAGGGCAGTTACCACCTCCAATGTTTTCAACAACCCAAACTGCCCTCTGATTCACATATATACCACTCCCATTCCATGAAGGTGCAGCTGTGCGCACCCAACTTTATGGCTGGTTGGTCAGAAAACACCAGTTCATGATGGATAGCTCAGGTTGCGGGGCAGCTTGGTGGATCTATGGTCAAGTTTTCAGTCTCTACTAAGGCCCACTAGCAGACCAAAAGCAGTTTATCAAAAGGAGAGTAACTATCTGAGAATGAAGGGATATCTCAACATGAACATGGAGCATTACATTCAGCACCTAAAAAAATTCACCAAAGGGGCCCCTGGATGGCTCAGTCGGTTAAGTGTCCAACTTCCGCTCAGGTCATGATCTCGTAGTTCGGGAGTTCAAGCCCCACGTCACGGCTCTGTGCTGACAGCTCAGATCCTGGAGCCTGCCCCGGATTCTATGTCTCCATCTCTCTCTGCCCCTCCCCCTCTTGTGCTCTGTCTCTCTGTCTCTCTCAAAAATAAATAAACATTAACAATGTTTTTTTAATAAAAAAAATTCACAGCAGTAGAAAATCCGTGAATTTTTGTCAGATTTAATTCACACCCTCTGACGCACAAGTATCTTACCAATAAGTCTAGAGTGACTACAACCTCTCCCTTACTACATCACATCACCACAGTGTCCTCTGTGTAATGGTCTGGTATGATATACTGTGGAAGGGGAAGGTAATCAAGATCCTGTGACCTAAATTATGACATGAGGCAGATACTGATATACCACTGAGGTATGACTTTGAAGGTGTATTGCGAACCTTGGCAGCTGAAAGCCCCACTGCCTCTGGTGGGACTTATGGGCACAAGTGGAGAAAAAGGCATTTTCCAGATCAATAGCTGCATACCAGGTACCAGCGCATATGTTAATTTGCTCAAGCAATGAAACCACATTGGGGACAGCAGCTTCAGTTGGACTCAACACCTGGTGCAGCTAACAATAATCCACTTTCATTCTCCAAGATCCATCTATCTCCTGTATAGGCCAAGTAGGAGACCAGTACAGGGATATGTTGAAAACTACCAATTGTGTACTTTTCAAGTCCTTGATGCTGGTATTCATCTCTGCAGTCCCTCCTGGTATGAAACACTGCTTTAGATTGACTCTATTCCTAGGTAGAACCAGTTATAATAGCTTCCATTCAGCCTTTCCCACCATAACAGCCTTCACTCCACAGGTCAGGAAATCAATTACAAACTTAGGAGCTGACTATATGTATTCCAATTATGAATTCCAGACTGGGAAAGTAAACACAAGATGGGTTCAGGAGCTCACTCGGCCTACTGCTTAATAGAACTGAGCTACAACTCCATTGATCACCAGACCTCAATAAGACCCTCCTCAGACTGGAGGGTCACAGTGTCATTGTGGGTCTCCTGGAATCAGTGTCACCTCGGAACTAGTGTCCAATAGTCCCTAAAAGTTCTGATTTTTTCCTTTTCCCCAATATATAGTTACCCAAGTAAAAGGTCCCTTTGGGAAGACTAGAAGAAACACTCAGAGCATCAATTTCCAGTAGTGTATGTTGGACCTTAAAAGAGCAAAAGAGCCAGCTATTTTACCAACAAAATGACTTTCTTCAGGAAAAGCAGAGGACTTGCAATTCTGGACAAGGAAACTATGGCAACCCATGCACAAGTGTAGAAAACATAGTAGAGGGGCTTGCTTTTACAACAGAAAAGAGGAAGCTGGGAGGGGCTTCTGCAGCTTCTCTTTGCCTGAGTGTGGTGGTTTTCATTGGATGGGCTATTGCTGGGCAAAGAGAAATTCTTCCTTCCTCCTGCTAGGGTTTGTAAACTAAACTTCCTGCTGGGGAATGTGAGGTATGTTTATTAGACAGTAGTGTTGTGTGAAAGCCCCTCTTTGGGGCTTCCTGACTCTATTTTTGTGAAGTCTCTTTTGTTTCTTTCACATGTAACAGTCTCCTTCCTCAAGGGATCTCGGCCTCCCCTTATTTTAAAGTGTTCCAAGAATGTAAAAAGGAACGCAAGTGTGAGAATTGGTTGAGGGCTCAAGACTCTCTTCTTACGATTGAATGAGATTTCTTCACTTGTCTTAGTATCTTTCTGCTTATAGAGATCAAGAAAAAGTTTGTAGGTTTCCTATATATTTCACTTGTAGGAACACCATGATTACCTAGCCACTACCATAGGTCTGCAGGAGTCAGACTACTCTGATTGCTGCTTTGAATCTGCTGTCTCTTAGAGTAACCACAACCACCTTGCCTTTGGCAAGTGAGTGCTGCCACGTGGACGTTGCCACCTCAGGATCCAAATACTGCCACTTTGGGATGTGAATACATACATTTAGATTTTCCAAATGAGTGGCTCCGGTTCTCACTGTAAGGTCTGGACTACACGCAAGAGCAATCACTAAGCTTCTCAGGGATGCTGGGCTCTCCCCACACAATTTTTTTTTCTTCTTACAGCAGTGCCAAATGATATGTCTCCTGTACCTTCCCAGTGTGGGTGAGTAGGTCTTAACTGACAAATACATTCTAACATTCCAGTCTCCCTAAGCCTTTGAACCCTCTCCTCTACACTAAACCAAGTCAGGTCTGGCATTTCCGCTTCCTTCGTGGTGGGCCACTTTTTTGTCCATGTTTCAAACAACAAACCAAACAAGCCATTAGAGCCCTTTCTGCATCCCTGAGCTGCAACATTTGATGAAGAATCTCTGCTTAGTGATTCGTATCAATAAACTCAGCCTGACCCAACATGATGTTCCTTCCATCATTATCCCCCATGCTTAAGGTCATTCCCACACATGTTCCCTGAATTTCTGCTTATATAATTTTAAAACTCAAGTAGTTGTTTTGGAGGGTTGAACAAGTTCTTATGGGTCACATTTTGTATCTCGCCTTTAGGGGCCCCCTGGGATGTGAGTTTAGGTACAGGTCCAAAGCAAAGAAGAGTGATGCAAGTAAGTCCTGAGGAGACTCAGCATTATAATGCATGGTCACTGCCTCACGAGAGGCCCTTACCATTTGCTCAGTCAATGCAGGGTTCATAGGCTCAGACACAGGCGAAAAAGCCATACTATTGCGAGTGGCGTCGCTACCAATGGGGATGGGAAGGCCAATTTCAATGCAGGTGGGTAAACCTCTCCCACTGGCCAGAAAGACTCATCAGAATTTAGGGGAGCGATGTGCCTAGCTTCAGCAGGACTTTCCCATATGTTCCCATTCCACTTATAGGACCTTCTTCTCTCCCAGTTACCCTCTTTTTAACACGTGATGCCCTGAAAGCCTAGGACTTCATTGTACTGTAATTCAGCCAAGGGTGAGATGAAATTCTCCATTTGATTTTCAGCAATTTCAACCACGTAGCTACAGGAGATAAAGCTCTCCTTCAGGACACAACCAGAAAATCTTAAGTCATTTATCACTCAGAATTCAAATGCTTCAGTTCATCTTTTTCTTTTGCTCCTTTTTCCAGGGACATTAGGAGAAACCAACTAATATCATTATACTACTTAGTTTTCCAAACACGTTCAAAAGGATCATATATAGAGTCACATAGATCCTTGCTTCTTATAAGTGGTTGATTATGAGTATCAAAAACACATATTTTGTGTATTGCTATAGAGAGTTCACAGACTATCAGTGCTTTTTTTACTACTAGAAATTGAGCCATTAACTTTTTAAAATGTAATCATCTTAGACATTCACTATCAGAAAACCAAAAATCAATTCAGAAAACTCATCCTTAAAATTCAATTCCTCTAGAAACACTCTCAGCACCAAAATCTTCATTAGTCACCATTCTCCAGAGAAACAGAACCAACAGGATTACATACAGATATTCAGAAGAGGAAATTTATTATAGGAGTTGGATTATATGATCTTGAGGGTGAGAGAAGTCCCATGATTTGCTCTCTACAAACTAGAAAACAAGAAAAGTCAGTAGTGTAGTTCAGTCCAAGTCTAAAGATCTGATGAATTGGGATCGTATGTCCCACTCTGCAATCGAAGCTTTGGAACCAAAGTGTTGATGTCTGAAGACATGAGAAGATAGCCGAATGTCATGCACTCTGTGCTATAGCAAAGTACCCATCTCCTACAGTGCTCCCATCTTATGAGGCAACTTGAGAGTTGCATTTCACATGATTAGTAATAACCATTTTGACCTCAACTAGCAGGCAATCTGAGCTTAGTTACTAGCAGTTTACAGTACACTGGAAAATGGCAGCTGCCCAGATTCTGTAGAACTTGTCCCATCCCCACTCATCCTTGTTCCTGTGAAAATTTGAATTTCTTCCTAGGCTCTACTGCTTGAAATAAGAGAAGCTCTGGTCACACAGACAACTGAAGCATTCCCACAGGTAGAGGAGTTGCTGGCACTCTCAGCTCTAACTCCTTGCTTAGCAGCTCAGACAGAACTCCTGGAGGCACGTACTACACAATTCTTCCTGCCTCTACAGTGTCTTTTCTCCTTGCTGCTGCTTCCTGTGTGTCACCAGGGCTTCTTCACAACTTGCTTTCTTCTGAATCAAATTAGGGCCTTATAACAAACTGGTCAGCAGTTATCTCCAACAGTAATGGTGGGAGAAAGTTAAATATTTGTACCAGGTTGAAGTCTGCCCTTTGAAGTGGACTGGAACAATTCAGGAATCATCAAAGCCCAGGTGCCAAAACTGCCCAGGCATCTGATGGCAGGAATTTGAATGTTTGCTATTTAGGTGCTCACAGAAAGTCTAAATCCAGAAATCACTATGTCCAAACCTTTGAGCACCACTTCAGTGCACTACACACGCACACGCACATGCACACGCACACGCACACGCACACACACACACACACACACACACACACACATTTGTGACTTAAAAGAAAAAAAAGCAGGTAAAATCTGGTAATGATAGCCTTGCTGATAAAGATTTTGAAGATAAAAGATACAATAAAACATTGAGGATTATGACTATTCTCACTCTAAAATATTTTTGAAGAATCACATTTCCTATTCAAGTTGCTTTTTTAGGGAAACAGAGACAGAGAGACTGAGAAACCTCTCTTGCCACACTCAAGGTATTTCCTTTAAATGAAAGCCCAACTAGATGGGAACATATAAGAGTCATTTCAACAATACATCCTAATTTATTTAGAAAAAGATACTTTCTGATTAGTGCCCCCTTCCTGTCCTTCCCTTCCATATACTGCCTACCACCCAAAACTGATAGGTCATATAAAAGTAATAAAAATGGAAAACTGCACTAGCTGTCTACATTAAGAAGAGTTTATATGCCACTGGTTTCATCAGCATAACTTCACTAATCTAGGAATGTCTCGCCTAAGAACAGAAAGGTCATAAATATCTTCTTGTTCATTCCGGGAATTACCTGAAAACCCCATTAACCCTTCAATAAAAATGCCAAATGAAATTTTCAACCACAAGAAACTTTGAAACTTTGGTCTTAAAACATCTGCTCTGTTGTGTCTTCCAAACCTAAATCATTCTATCACAATTCTTACCCAATCCTAATCGCACCTTCCTCCAATTTGAACCACCTGCTGTATACCAGACTTCAAAATCTGAATAAATCTCTCTCCTGCCCTGCCACCTCCAAGACTCTACTAAGGCTCTCTCCAGGTACTGCTCTCCCTTTAAGTGTTGAAGTCACCTTTGCTTATAAGTTGTTTGGCTGATATTTCAGAAGTACAGAATTTGAGGAGCATAGTCACCACTGCTGTATGCTATGTGACCATAGACTGAGCCTAAATCCTAGGACCAATATCTATGGATATTTCTAAAATACACACTGAACAAATGACCACAGTTATATAGAGAAATCAGTTACCAGTTCAGAGATTTATATTTTTTCATGTTTATTTATATTTGAGAAAGAGAGCTGAGAGAGAGAGCACAAGCAGGGGAGGGGCAGAGAGAGAGATAGACACAGAATCAGAATCAGGCTCCAGGCACTGAGCTGTCTACTCAGAGCCGGATGTGGGGCTCAAACCCACAAACGGTGAGATCATGACCTGAGCCAAACTGGTCGCTTAACCGATTGAGACACACAGGTGCCCCACCAGTGCAGAGATTTAAATGTTCAGTAGCACCAGCAAAAAAATTAAACAGGTGTTAACAGATGAACATAGGGGAAAGAAAGGAAAACCAAGATAAAAACAGAGAGGGAGGCAAAGCATAAGAGACTCTTAAACACAGAGAACAAACTGGGGATTGCTAGAGGGGAGGTGGGTGGTGGGATGGGCCAAATGGGTGAGGGGCATTAAGGAGGGCACTTGTTTGGATGAGCACTGAGTGTTGTCTATAAGTGGTGAAACACTGAGTTCTACTCCTGGTACCAATACTACACTGTATGTTAACCACCTTGAATTAAAAAAAAAAAATTAATCTATATAAAAAATATTAGTTGAACAAAAAGAGGAAACATGTGTTAATATATTTATTCTATAAGAATGAGCAAATTGATTCAAGGATGACAGAAAACTAAAGCAAAGGAGGAAATGATTAATCAAAGCAGGTATAAAAATAGGATTAAAACACTTAACATGTATTTCTGTCTCAGCGCTTTTTCTGAGACACATACTCCAACTTCACTAAGGGTACCTGGGGCTGTCTGTCCCCAAAGATGCTGGATGCATACGGGGATTGGGTGGTCTAAAAACAAACTCTTCAAGCCTTTTTCTTTTCCTCGGGAGATCACTTGGTAGCTCGCCTCCAAGGCACAGGCGGGAAAACCTCACCCCGCCCTGCAGGCACCCAACCCTGTGCGCATGCCCATTGCAGTGAAAGACCATTGCTGGGCGCTCGCCTTGTGCCTGCTTTCGACAAGCGCAACTGGGCATGTGCCTTGTGCCCACATTCCCTGAGCAGAGCTCAGGCCTAAGCGGTGGTGTTCCTTCTTCTCTGATCCTTCTCGCTGCCTGAACACAACTGGTAGGTCCACAAATCAGTCCTTCCAGGACTTTAAGTGTGAGTGACGGTGAGGAGAGTGCCAGTGGGCCTCGGGCGGGTCGGGACGGTAGACCTGTGGCCTCGGAGGAGGAAGTTGCTAAGAGTTAGCGTTCTTCTCACAGGCGTCGCGGCCGCCATGGCCCTCGTCCTCGTGGTGGTGGGACCGGGACAAGTGAGGACAGCTGGCGGCCGAGGACCGGGGAGATGAAGACAGGTTGGGTCTTGGGGGCGTTCTTTGAGGTATCTGAGCAAGCACCTGGAACTGCCGGCGGAGCACTGAAGCCAGAGTGAGTCCTCAGTGGGACCCTGGGTGGGAGGCGGGCCAGGCGGTACAGAGCAGGTCTGGAAGGGGCGCCTGTGGGCGGGGGGTGGGAGAGGGGGTGCGGTCAGTAGGCAAAGTGGCTGGCTGACGCTGGATCTCAGGTCAGGTCTAGATCTCAGGGTGGTGAGTTCAAGCCCCGCCTGGGCTCCGGGATGGCCGTAAAGTCTACTTGAAAACAAAAACAAAAACAAAAAAACGGCGTGTGGGACTGGAAACAGGGAACGCTGCAGGGTTGGAGCTGCGTCCCGGAGATTTGTATCGCACTGTGCAGGGTGTCAAGGGAGGAGCCGGCTCACTGGTCAATATCAAAACTAGACACCTGAGCCCTTGTAGTGGGAAGACAGCCATAGGCAGGCAGTACACAAATGATTAAGACCTTCTCTGTGTTCCAAGAAAACCTTATTTAAGGGGGTAAAATGGGCCCAGTAAATGGGAATGTGACCACAGCAATTTAAACTCTAATTTATTTGTTTTATGTAATTTAAAATAAACTCAAATTTAAATTCAAATTTAAATTTCCAGCACTGTTTATGATGGGGAATCTAGCTGTGAAACTAAACCTCATGTTTTATTCCTGTCTTTAAGGTGACTTGACTGCCAGTTTGGCTGATGTAAATGATCTTGCAGCTCGTTGATTTGGTGTGACAAAAGCATGTACATTATCCTTACACAGGTTGATTTTGACAGTATTTTCAAATTAAAAAAAATTAAAACGTTTAGCCTTGGGAGTGGTATACCTAGGCTTTAGAGTACATTTTTCAAATCCCGATATTCTACTTTCAGGGTGAAATATGAGTGGGCGTGTGAGAACAAGATCTAAATCTAAACAAAGAAAGGGTAATCCAGAGTCTAACCAGCCAGCTGCACCTGTGGCTGTGAGTACTTTGGTATTTGATATTTTCTATACCATCAGTTTCGTTCTCTGAAAATGTTGTTGAGCTACAAACATACAGATACAGTGATATAAGTTTCTCTGCTGATAAGGAGTAGGAAACATTGAACCAGAAGGATTCCATACTTGTGTTCCCTGAGGAAATATACCCTATGACTCCACTGTTAAGCTTACTAACAACAGGTTGTCCATATCCATCCCAACATAGTTTAAAATAGCCTCCAAAGTGCTTGTGGCTACCTCTTCTTGGAGTAGCCACTCTGTGGGAAGAGTAACTTTTTTGTTTGTTTGTTTAAAGACATTTTTCTTTGTTTAAAAAAAAGTTTATTTTTATTTTATTTTTGAGAGAGAGGGGGAGGGAGGGGCAGAGAGACAGGGAGAGAGAATCCCAAGCAGGAGCCTGAGGCAGGGCTCGAACTCACAAACCTTGAGATCATGACCTGAGCTGAAATCAAGAGTCAGATGCTTAACCAGCTGAGCCACCCAGGTGCTCCGGAAGAGTAACTTTTAAGAATAAATATATAGAATCGCGTTTTACGTGGGTTTATACTTTTTTATTGTTTGGTATAAAAATCTGTAATATATATTTATATTGTTGGCATGTCTTAACAACACAACTATTTATTTGCGCACACACACACACACACACACCCCTAGGCCCAGCAGCCCAGTGATAATCAGCCTCAACAAGAGCAGGCACCAACCGAGAGTCAGGATATTATGCCTGATCAAGAGAAAGAAGTTAAAGAAGCACTTTGGACCAAGGTGAAGGGAAAGGGGGGAGGAATGTCTATGGGGGTTCGGGGTATATGTGTGCATCGTGCATTATGACATACCATAACAAGATGAAACAAAACATTACAAGAGAAACTCAGTCATTTCCTGAAAATCGGTTGAAAATATGAAGACCGCATAGTTTGCAGCTTCATATGGTCCTTCACTCTAATGAATTTCCCCTTTTTCTTCAAGATTTATTTAATCTGTGTGCTTGAACATGCAGTCTTTTCTAAGTCAGAGGAAACTTTAATTACAAAAGTATGCATTGTTTACTAGTTTAATTTGTAGTTTAATTTGTTCTTCTTAGGCCATGGATTATTTTAGGAATTCTCTGGTAAGAGGTTTCTACAATAAGACTGAGGGCAAAGTCCATTAATTTCTTTCTACCCTGCTCCCTTTATTCTCACTGTAAGACAGAAGTTTGACTATAAGTCACTAATATTTTGCTGTTATTTTTGATACTTGGTTCTCTGCATGATTCATTTATCATAAGTTATAGAGAGAGACTTTGCCCCTAAATCTAACTAGTTAAATTTCACAAAATAGTTTTCAGGTTGCTCCAATAGGAGATGTATGTCACTAGTGTAGGATTTGTCATAGGCGCACAAATGCACTCAGCTAATTGTTCAGGAAATTAAATTTTAATTTTCATTAAATTCCTATCCATGGTGCAGACTGCCTGGTGGCTCAGTCAGTTAAGCATCTGACTCTGGATTTCGGCTCAGGTCACAATTTCCCAGTTCGTGACATTGAGCCCCGTGTTGGGCTCTGCACTGGCAGTGCAGAAGCTGCTGTGATTCTCTCTCTCTCTCTCTCTCTCGCTCTTGCTCTCGCTCTGTCTCTCCCTCCCTCTCTCCCTCTCTGCCCCTCCACTACTGGCTCACTCTGTCTCTCTCTCTCTCTCAAAATAAATGAATAAACTTCAAAAAACTTCCTGTCCATGGTGTAAATTTAAGATTTCTTAGCTGATGCTCTCTACTCTTAGTACACTGTGGTAATATAATGCAAATGTAGATTTAGTGTGGTTTCTCTTTAGATTGTTATTTGAAATAAGGTTTCATAATACAAAAAAAGATGTGACGTCCACCTTTCCATCCCTTTTTTTATTACAGTAAGTATACAGGCTTGTATTTCATATAATAGAAAGAATAAATAGTATCACTTCTTTCTTTAAATTTTGTGTTTACTCCTTAAATTGATAACCTTTTTTTTTTTTTAAGGACCTGACCTGGAATCTGGGATCCAGGAACTACCTCTGCCAAAGACTGGGGGTATCAGTGAAGATGACAGTGATGTGAAGGGGGCAGATGTCCCAACAGTGGAGCCCATGAAAATGCCTGAAGCAGGTATGTTATCCATTGAGAATGCAAAGTATGCAGGTCTTTTCCTGAATATTATATCTTTAATTATGTAGATATGACTTTATTGATACTTTAATGACAGAGTTTACACATAAAGATACTTTCACAAGTAGTTCAGACCCTAACTTCCTGATTGCCTGATATATAACCTATCAGATATAGAATTTAATTGGGTCAAAGCCTTATTAAATTATAAAATATGAAAACATTTCCTTTTTTATAAAGTGTAAATACTGGGGCGCCTGGGTGGCTCAGTCAGTTGAGCGTCCGACTTTGGCTCAGGTCATGATCTCGCAGATTGTGAGTTCGAGCCACGCATTGGGCTCTGGTGCTGACAGCTCAGAGCCTGGAGCCTGCTTCAGATTCTGTGTCCCCCTCTCTCTCTGCCCCACCCCTGCTTGTTCTCTGTCTCTCTCTTGTCTTCCAAAAGTGAATAAACATAAAAAAAAAATTTTAATAAATAAATAAATAAATAAATAAATAAACAAATAAAATAAGCAGTACATACTTTAACCGATAGCTAATTAAATTCGAAATCTTCTATAACTTCCTCTTTTCAAAAACACAAAGGGTGTTGTATGGAAGCCAATTTGAGAATAAATTATATTAAATAAATAAATAAATAAATACCACAAAATGCATTTGGAGTAAATACCAGTTTGTGTGAAATATGCCAAGGCACTGAAGTATGTTCCAATACCAGCTCTAACATAAGTTGTGTGATTCTGGGAGAATCCCCTCACTTCTCAACCCATCTTGACTCATATATTTAGAGATTTCAAATCAGATAAATTGCAGTCATTTTTTATTGCTGATTTTTGTATTCTGTGGTTCTGTTGGATAATATACATGGAATACAAAAATCTCCTATCTTGTATGATTTATTTATCAGGTAACATCTTTGGTCAAATTTTAACATCTGAGTTGAGATTTCACTGGTACTGAGATCAAGAAAACACACTGTTTGATGTTGGTTTTTCTCTGTGGAGACATTTCGTCAAATTCTAAATTATTGTGGCTCTTACGAAACACGTGCATTTTGAAACCTTTCCCCAATGAAGGCTCAAATGACTGAGTAATAAAATGGCAAGACATAGTCTAGTTTCTGGTTTCTGTGGCACATCAAGTAGGGAGAGTGCATGGGTGTTATATGTAAGCGATGAATCCCTAAATTCTACTCCTGAAACCAGTACGACACTAGATGTTAACTAACTTGAATCTAAACATAAAGATAAAAAAATGAAACTACCTTTTAATAGGTTCATTTCATTTTATCTGTTCTGAACCTGAAGGGTCTTTTTGTTTTCTTGTACCAATAGAAAGTGTGGTGTGTTCCAAAAACGTTGGTAAAGTATATGCATGGAATTCTGTCTTATAAAATGGAAGCTATAGTGTCCTCTGCATATCATTAATTTAATCTAAATAAAATTTTGCTGAGTACTGTTTCCAACTCTGTGTCTGTCTTACAGGTGAAGGTTAACCGAAGGTGTAAGCAAAAAGAAGCTGAAACGATGCAAACTGCTCTCATGTAGGAAGGATACTTTACTGTTCAAAATCTCTCAATAAAATCTTACAACTTTCTCCAAAGACTCTTTCAAACCTTTGTTAAACTTACTTTAAGTATTAGATGCTATTGAAAATTGTGTCATTTTTTGAAATTTTGTATTCTGATTGAGCTGGTAAGTGCAGATATATCTGTACATCAATGGTCTCTCCAGCAGCCTTGCTACATAACGATTTAATGCCCGAGGTGCATGTCAACATCTGTTATGAGTTTCAACGTACACAATTCTATCATCTTTGAATACTAACAGTTTGTTCCTGCTGTTTTAAACATTGTCCCCCCTCTTTGTTTCCTCATTTTACAATATTGGACAGACCCACCCAGTACAGTGTTGGAAAGTATTGGCAATAATGGACATCCTGGTCTTATTTCTGATAGGAATTAGAAAATTTTTACCATTTCACTATATTTACTGTGACATAGAGGAAGTTCCATTCTTAGTTTAGTTTCCTAACAGTATTTCTATTGAATATATATTGGCTTTCATCAAACATTTGTAGTACATTTATTCAGATGATCGTGGGAGTTTTCTTCCATGAATCTGTCAATGCAATGAATCTCATACACATTTTCCTATGTTTAAATCAACCATACACTTCTGGGTGAATGTTCATGATCTCTTACCTTTTTGAATAATCTACATCATATTAATTGGGTTAGAATTTTTATTAATATCCTCACGAGTGACATTAGCATCTACTTTTATTTCACATACACTCTTGGATTTTAGTATCAAGGATATATTGGCTTTATAAAATGAATTGGTATGTAAAACCTCTTTTTCTCTTCTCTGGAACTGAAGACTCCGAAAGGCTGTGAGTAATGTAAGACTAGACTTTCCCATGTTCAGCTGTGCGTGGATTGCATCGCTTTCTTGGAAATTGGACCCTACCTAAATGGCAGGGAACCTCCAGATCCCCATCATTTCGAATTTGGTGAGGTGCCCGTCTTCCCTGCAACATGCCTCTACTGATGCCATCACTCCGAAAGCTACCTGCTCTAGTTTCTATGCTGTTACTAATCTTCTATACCCACAAATTTAAAAGTCACGGCTCTATTAGCTAGATAATTTTGATCTGTGCTCTCTAATTGTGAATAGCTGGCCATCCACTAGTTGTGTGCACGTAGGACAATAGATCCATTTATTAAGTTTTTAAAGAATAAGTTATTATAAAAACTCTATTGATAGCATGTATACTATATATTAGCGAATTCTTTTCCTAGGTTCCATACATTTATAACTTCATTTAATCTTCACAAAAAGGTGTGTCAGATTGTAGCCACAACTTACAATTGACTCTAACGAGCAGTAGATTTTGGGACTCAGCTCTAAGTCAGAAGCCCTTGGTCTTCCTCAAAGTAAATACATCTGAAAACTTTGGCCAGGAAAACTGATGGTGTACATGGTGACTATACTGTTAATCTGATGTTTTCATGAAAACTTATAGTAACTTTATGTTTTACATGAAGGAAGTGTTTCACAAAATGTGGCACACAGACTTCACATGGTTTTCCAGGTGATTTCATTGATACAGAAGGAAAAAACATTTAAAATTTAAAAATAATAGCATACTTATTTTACTGTGCTACAAAAAATATATGTAACTATGGCACTACAGCTATTTGGAACAGTTTATCCAAAGACAAAGAATGATGTCACAAGCCCCATGGCAAAAACCCACAGATCTGCAAAACTTCTTTCTTCATAAGATATTTAAAGGCATGGATGTTAGCCATTCTTACAGGTGTGAAGTGATGTCTCATTGTAGTTTTGTATTACCCTAATGACGAGTGATGTTGAGCGTCTTTTCGTGTGTCTGTGGGCAATTTGGAGTCTTCTTTACAAAAATGTCTATTCCTGTCTTCTGCTCATGTTTTCAATCGGGTTATTTGTGTTTTGGGGTGTTGAGTTTTATAAATTCTTTCTATATTGTGGATACTAACCCATTATCAGATATGCCATTTGCAAATATCTTCTCCCATTCTATAGGTTGCCTTTTAGTTTTGTTAATGGTTTCCTTCCCTGTGCAGAAGGTGTTTATTTTGATGAAGTCCCAGTGGTTTATTTTTGCTTTTGTTTCCCTTGCCTCGGGAGACATATCTAGAAAGAAGTTGCTACAGCGGATGTCAAAGAGGTTACTGCCTGTGTTCTCCTCTAGGATTTTGATGGTTTTGGGTCGCACATTTAGGCCTTTGATCCATTTTGAATTAATTTTTATTTTTTAATTTATTTAAATACAAGCTAGATAACATACAGTGTAGTCTTGGCCTCAGGAGTAGAACCCAGTGATTCATCTCCCCCTGTGACACCCAGTGCTCATCCTGAGAAGTGCCCTCCTTAATGTGCATCACCCATTTAACCCATCCTCCCTCCCACCCACCCCTCCAGCAACCCTGTTTGTTCTCTGTATTTAAGAGTCCCTCTGGTTTGCCTCCCTCTCTGTTTTTATCTCATTTTTGGGTATGGTGTAAGAAACTGGTCCAGTTTCATTCTTCTGCATGGTGGTGTCCAGTATTCCTAACAGCATTTGTTAAGGAGCCTGTCTTTTTCCTCGTGGATACTCTTTCCTGCTTTACCGAAAATGAATTGACCATATACTTGTGGGTTCCTTTGTGGGTATTTTATTCTGTTCCATTGATCTATGTGTCTATTTTAGTGGCAGTTCCATACTGTTTTGGTCACTACAGCTTTGTAATACAATTTTATGTCCCAAATAGTGATGCCTCCAGGTTTGCTTTGCTTTTTCAAGGTTGCTTTGGCTATTCTGGGTCTTTTGTGGCTCCCTACCAGTTTTAGGTCTGTGACAAATGCTGGCAGTATGTTGATAGGGATTGCATTAAATGTGTAGATCGCTTTGCGTAGTTTTGACAGTTTATCAATATTTGTTCTTCCAATCCATGAGCATGGAATGTCTTTCCATTTCTTTGTGTATATTCAATGTCTTTCATCAGTGTTTTAGAGTCTTCAGAGTACTACAGGTATTTCACCTCTCTGGTTAGGTTTGTTCCTAGGTATCTGATTGTTTTCAGTGCAATTGTAAATGGGATTGATTCCTTAATTTCCCTTTCTGCTGCTTCACTCTTGCTGCATAGAAACGCCACAGATTTCTCGCCTGGGTGGCTCGGTCGGTTAAGCGTCCGGCTTCGGCTCAGGTCATGATCTCACCTGAATTCGTGGGTTCGAGCCCCGCATCGGGCTCTGTGCTGTCAGCTCAGAGCCTGAAGCCTGCTACTGATTCTGTGTCTCCCTCTCTCTCTGCCCCTCCCCTACTCACGCTCTGTCTCTCTCTGCCTCTCAAAAATAAGTAAATGTTAAAAAAAAAAAGAAAGAAATGCCACAGATTTCTGTATGATGATTTTGTATCCTGTGACTTTATTAAATTCATGTGTCAGTTGTAGCAATCTTTTGGTGAAGTCGAGTTAGGGTTTTTTAAACACAGTATCATGTCTACTGCAGCAGAAGAAACAACAGGTGTTGGCAAGGATGTGGAGAAAGGGAAACCCTCTTGCACTCTTGGTAGGGATGCAAACTGGTGCAGCTACTCTGGAAAACACTACAGAGGCCCCTCAAAAAGTGAAAAGTAGAACTACCCTATTGTGCAGCAGTTGTACTACTAGGTATTTACCCAAAGAATACAAAACTACCAGTTCAAGGGGATACATGCACCCCGATGTTGATAGCAGCATCATTTGCAATACCCAAGCAGTGGCAACAGCCCAAGTGTCCATTGATTGAGAATGGATAGAGAAGATGTAGTATCTATATACAATGCAATATTACTCAGCCATAAAAGCTAATCAAACCTTGCCATTTGCAACGGCGTGGACGGAGCTAGAGAGTTTTATGCCGAGCAAAAGAAGCCAGTCAAAGAAAGACAAATATATGATTTCACCCCATGTGTAATTTTTGAAACAAAACAAATGATCCTAGGAGGAAGAAAGAGAGGCAACCCAGGAAACAGACTCTTAACTGTAGAGAAAAACCTGATGGTTACCAGAGGGGAGGCAGGTTGGGGGATGGATTAAATAGACGATGGAGATTAAGGAGTGCTTGTGGTGATGAGCACTGGGTGATGTATGGAAGGGTTGAATCACTATATTTTATGCCGGCAACTAATATTACACTGCATGTTAACTATCTGGAATTTAAAAAGTTATAAATGTAAAATAAAACTAGTAACTCTAATAAAATTCCAATAAATAAATAAATAAATAAATAAAGGCAGGGACAGACAAGCCACAAATCCCTATTTCCCTCTACATACATCTCCATCACCCTGACAATCCAGAGGCCTGGCTCTACCTTATGCCCCTATTACTGTACACAACACAAGAGTTACATCTCTGAGCCCCCATTTGTATCCTCACACCCAAAACTATTTCTGCAACTAAGTGCTGTCCTCAGAATTCACCATCCTTAGGGAATGGCGGTAGGATACTAGCAACAATCGCCTACTCACTTACAGAGTATTCAAAATATTTCCTGGTGGGGCACCTGGGTGGCTCAGTCGGGTGAGCGGCTGACTTCGGCTCAGGTCATGATCTCTCGGTCAGTGAGTTCGAGCCCCGCGTCAGGCTCTGTGCTGACAGCTCAGAGCCTGGAGCCTGTTTCAGATTCTGTGTCTCCCTCTCTCTGACCCTCCCCCGTTCATGCTCTGTCTCTGTCTCAAAAATAAATAAACGTTAAAAAAAATTTTTTTTTTAAATTTCCTGGTGAGGTTGTGCCTGGGTGGCCCAGCCGGTTAAGCGTCTGGCTCTTGGTTTCAGCTCCGGTCATGATCTCACGGTTCATGATTCCAGCCCCACATCAGGCTCTGCACTGACATCGTGGAGCCTGCTTAGGATTCTCTCTCCCCCCCCCCAACTGCCCCTCTCCCACTTGCTCTTGCTCTCTCTCTCTCTCTCTCTCTCTCAAAATAACTAAACATTAAAACATATCTCTGGAAAAACTGAAAGTCTAAGGTTCAAATTAAAAGTGAGACTAAAGGTAGGGTGTTCTGCTTTGCCACAAAATATGTGGGAGTTCTCTAGGTTTTGGAGCTGGATGGATATAGTAGAGTTGAGGTAAGGAAAGGAAAAGGAACCAGGGGGACTGGCTGAAGCACATTGACTTGGGTCCTACCCACTGTCTCCCTATAGGCCATGGCATGAAATAGCAATGAGGTTCAAACCTGCTTCTGACACACACTGTGTGACAGTGGGAAAGGTATTGACATCCTTCGCGACTGTTTCCTCATTTATAAAGTAGAAATCCCAATACTTACACTAAATGTTTGCTATGAAGAATCAATGAGATAACATATATGAAATAGGCATATATTGCAAATGGGTTTGACTTATTCTTTCCACTTAAACTTTCATATAGTTTTTATGTTACTTACCACATCAATTACAGCTCTTATTTTTAATTTCAAGTAGTGATATAAAGCTAACTTTTTTTATATGAAATTTATTGTCAAATTGGTTTCCATACAACTCTCATTGCTCATCCCAACAGGTGCCCTCCTCAATGCCCACTTTCCCCTCCCTCCCACCCCCCCATCAACCCTCAGTTTGTTCTCAGTTTTTAAGAGTCTCTTATGGTTTGGCTCTCTCCCTCTCCAACTTTTTTTTTCTTCCCTTCCCCTCCCACATGGTCTTCTGTTAAGAGTCTCAGGATCCACATAAGAGTGAAATCATATGGTATTTGTCTTTCTCTGTATGTCTTATTTCACTTAGCATAACACTCTCCAGTTCCATCCACATTGCTAATAAAGGTCATATTATAAAGCTAACTTTTTAAATGATTTGAGTTAGAAACGTATTTGATTTGTCTGTTTTAATTTTTTTTAATTTGAGTATCCTGATACACATTATATAACTTTCAGGTATACAACATAGTGAATCAAATTCTCCATACCTTATGCTGTGCTTACCACAAGTGTAGCTACCATCTGTCAGCATACAACGCTATTACAATATCATTGACTCCATTCCTTACACTGTGCCATTTAGAATATGGTTTATTCATTCCATAACTGAAAACCTATATTTCCCATGCCCCTTCACCTATTTTGCCCCTCCCCTCATCCTCCTTCCCTCTGGCACCCATCACTTTGTTCTCTGTATTTATATGTCTAATTCTGCTTTTTGTTTGTTTATTGATTTGTCTTCTTTCATAATCCACATTTAAGTAAAATCATATGTTATTTGTCATTCTTTGCATGACCACATTCACTTGGATTAATATGCGCTAGGTCCCCCCCATGTTGTTACAAATGACAAGATCTCATCCTTTTTTATGGCTGCATACTATTCCAGTGACCTTGTTTGTGTGTGTGTGTGTGTGTGTGTGTGTGTGTACGCACGCGTGCATGTGTGAATATGCATATGCCAAATGTATTGATACTTATATTGCTTACAAATATTTGCAGAGACATATCTGATAAGGACTGTTATCCACATTTTGGAAATAATTCTTAAAAATCAAAATAGGAAAATGAATGATATGATTTAAAAACCGGGAAAGGTATGAACAGGCACCTCACCGAAGAGGATACATGGATGAGAAATAAGCATATTAAAATATGCTCAGCATCATATGTCAGTATGAAATTGCAAATTAAACAACAATGAGATATCACTACACACTGAGAGCATCAAATGCTTGTGAAGATGTGCAGCTCCCATTCATTGCTGGTAGAAATGCAAAATCGCATACCCACTTGCAAAGGAGAATAAAAGATTCTCACAAAACTAAACCTATGCTTACCATACAGTCCAGCAATCACACTCCTGTTATTTACCCAAATTAGTTGAAAATTATGTCCATGCAAGAAGCTACACACAGATGTTTGTAGTAGTTTTATCTATAATTGTTTAAACTTGGAAGCAACTGACATGGTTTTTTGTTTTTTGTTTTTGTTTTTGTTTTTTTGTAGATAAATGTATAAAAAAATTGTGGTAAATCCCGAGAATGGAATATTATACAGGGATAAAATAAAGGAGCTATCAAACCATAAAAGGATATGAGGAATCGTAAATGCATCTTAAGTGAAAAAGTCCAACTGAAAAGGCTGCATACTGTATATTCCTATTATGTGACATTCTGGAAAAGGCAAAACAATGGAGACAGTAAAGCATTAGGAGTTAGAGGAGAGAAGGAAGAATAGGCGGTGCGTAGAGCATTTTTCGGACAGGGAAATAATTCTGTATGACACTATAATTGCACTTTTGGTATTTACCCAATGTAGCTGAAAACTTATGTCCACTTAAAAATCATGTGGATATGACATTACATACTTGTGAAAACTCTTAGAATGTACAACACCAAAAGTGAATCATAATGTAAACTGTGGGTGGACTTTTGATGATTA
This sequence comes from Panthera pardus, assembly GCF_024362965.1. Classification (NCBI taxonomy): domain Eukaryota; kingdom Metazoa; phylum Chordata; class Mammalia; order Carnivora; family Felidae; genus Panthera; species Panthera pardus. Next base: position 226,736 of record NW_026526922.1, read on the forward strand.
TGATCTATTGGTTCATCAGTTATAGTTAACGTATACACTCAGGGGCAGAATACTGAAAGTGGAGGCACTGTGTATTTGTGGGAGGAGTGGGTACGTGGGAACTCTATACTTTCAGTTCAATTTTTCTGTGAACTTAAAACTGCTCTAAAAAGTAAAACTATTTTAAAAATCCAGTGAGGAGTTTCTGGTTCTGGCTGCCATGGAGTTAGCTCATGGCTGCCCATGTCCTTTTGATTGTAACTAATAATTCTAGACAAAATACAAAAAACACTTCCATGAGAAATCTGGAAAGCAAGCAAAAGCAGATACCTTGTACTAGAGAGTGAAACCAGGGAGTAGGGAATGGTACAGGTTTTATTACCCATTTTCTTTTACCCTTTTGCCTTTTTTCCCCAAGAAACACTATCTCACAGATTTGGGCAGCAGCAGGGATACATGCAGTTGACAGAGAAAGAAAATTTGGGTCCGATTTACAGATGATGCTGCACAATATGCAGACACTGCCCAAAAGTGGACAGCTGTAGTACTACAGCCCCTTTCTGGGACATCCATGGAGAACAGTGGTGGAGGGTAAACCTTCAGTGGGTAGAACTTTGAGCAGTGCACCTGACTGGTTATTTTTCTTAAAAGGTAAATGGATAGAAGTCTGATTATATTCCAATTCATGGGCGGTGGCCAACTGTTGGGCAGAATGGACAGAGAATTGGAAGGAACATGAATTAAAATTAGTAACAAAATTCTAAGGAAGAAGGTATGTGGATAGACGTCTCCGAGTAGGTGAAAAATGTGAAGATATTTGTGTCTTCTGTGAATGCTCATCTAAGGGTGACCTCAGCAGAGATAAATTTCTTTTTCTTGTTTCCTTTTATTCTTTTAAATTTCAGTATAGTTATCCTACAGTGTTATATTAGTTTCAGGTGTACGATATAGTGATTCATTAATTCCATATATCTCTTGATGCTCATCACAAGTGCTCCTTAATCCCCATTGCCTATTTCACCCACCCTCCCCGCCCCCCCCCCCCATAACCATCAGTTTGTTTCCTATAGTTAAGAGTCTGTTTCTTGGTTTGTCTCTCAGCAGAGATGACTTTTAATAATCAAATGTGTAAGATTAACAGTTCTATGGATATTATTCAGCCTCTTTCCTCAGCCATCTTTGTCATTGTCCTGAACAAATGGCCTTGGGTCACAGAAGGATATTATGCATTGGCTCAGCACATGGACCTCTATTACCAAAGCTGACGTGGCTAAGCATACCACTGAGTGTCCAACCTTCTAGCAGTAGAAATGATCCCTGTGTCTTTGATAAGGTACCATCCCCCAAGGTGATCAACCAGATAGCTGGTGGAAGGTTTACTATATTGTATACCTTCTATCATGGAAGAGCAGCATTTTGTTCTTACTGGAATAAACTCTTACCATGGAGATGGATTTCCCTTCCCTGCATGCAGTGCTTCTGTCAAAACTAACCGCAGTGATTTACAGAATGCCTTATCTATGCAATGTTATATTCCATGCAGCACGATTCTGGTGAAGGAACTAAATTCACTGCAAATGGTGTGCAGCGATGAACCCAGAATCATGGAATTCACTGGTGTTATCATGTTACCCATTATTCCAAAACTGGCGGCTGACCAAATGTTTTGAGCACTCTGTTATAGTGCCAGCTAGATGCCAGTCCCCTGTCAGAGTGGGAAAATGTTCTCCAAGAGGCTGTATGTGCTCAGCGTCCAACATATGGAGCTATTTATCCCATATCCAGGATTCATGGGTCCAAGAACAAAGGGGTGGAAATGGGAGGGACACCATTCACTATTACCCCTAGTGATCCACTAGCAAAATTTTTATTTCCTGTCCTGTGGCTTTATGCCTTGCTTGCCTAGAGGTCATAGTTTCAATGATTCTATTGAACCGTAAGTTAAGACTGCTGCCCCCTCACTTTGGTGCTAATATTTTCACATAACCTGCCTTCCACAGAAGGTTCCCAGGGAAAGAACGGATGGTTAATTTTATGTGTCAACTTGGCTCGGACACTGTATCCAGATATTTGGTCAAATACTTGAGTGGATATTGCTGGGGGCTAAGTTTTAGATAAGGTTAACATTTAAATCAGTAGACTTTGGGTAATTCATATTACTCTCTATAATGTGGGTGGGACTCATTCAATCAGATGAAGGCCTTAAGAGAAAACAGGACTGAAGTTCCCCAGGGAAGAGAGAATTCTGCCTTCAAACTGTCTTTGGATTTGAGCTCTAATATCAGCTCATATAGATCAGTTTTCTAGCCACTGTGTTGTTCCTCCACTTCTGGAGTGCCAAAGTTGTTTGCCTTCCTCTTTCTAATATTCAGAGTCTTCTTTTTTATTTTTTTCCTATTTAAAAATTTTTATTAAATTCCAGTTAACATACAGTGTAATATTAGTTTCAGGTGTATAATTTAGTGATTCATCACTTACATACAACACCTGGTGCTCATCACAAGTCCCCTCTTTAATACCCATCACCTATTTAAACCATTCCACACTTCCCATCCAGTAACCCTCAGTTTGTTTTGTATAGTTAAGAGTCTGTTCTTGGCTTAACTCTCCCCCCACACACACCTTACGTTTGTCTGTTTTGTTTCTTTTTAAAAAAAAATTTTTTTAATGTTTGTTTATTTTTGAGAGAGCACGAGTGGGGCAGAGGCAGAGAGAGAGAGAGGGAGACACAGAATCTGAAGCAGCCTTCAGGCTCTGAGCTGTCAGCACAGAGCCTGATGCAGGGCTCGAACCCACGGACCATGAGATCATGACCTGAGCCAAAGTCGGACGCTCAACCGACTGAGCCACCCAGGGGCCCCACGTCTGTTTTGTTTCTTAATTCCACATATGAGTAAAATCATATAGTATTTGTCTTTTTCTAACTGATGTATTTTGCTTAGCATAATACTTTCTAGTTCCATCCATGTCATTGCAAATGGCAAGATTTCATTCTTTCAGAGTTATCTTTTGGTTGCCTCTTGCATTATTTCCAAGATTTATAGTTTTGCTTAGTAGAGAAGAGCAAGGAGAAATAAGTCTCAGGGTGCCTGGGTGGCTCAGTCGGTTGAACGCCCAACTCTTGATTTCAGCTCAGGTCATGATACCAGGGTCATGGGATGGAGGCCCGTGTCATGCTGAGCATGGAGCCTGCTTAGGATTCTCAGTCTCTCTCCCCCTGTCCCTCTTCCCTGCTCATTCTCTCTCTCCCCACCCCCACCAAAAAATAAGGAAATAAAGAAATGAGTCTCTGTCATGTTGTCCAGACCAAAATTCATGTCTTGTGTTACATAGATTTACACTTTTTTCATAAATTTTGGCACATCTCCCATATGAAAGTTATCTTTAGTTCTTATTTCCTCAATGTGCTGAATATTGAAAATAGGATTACTGCTTTCAGAAGTGATAATTTACTCATATCACCCAATTTTACACACGCCTAAACTTCACCAATATGTAACCAACAGCTGTAAACCCCTACTACTCTGAATCATGCAAGAGACTATATGACATGAATTTTATTGAGCGCCAGGTTTTTCCATGCTATATTCCACATCACATTGATTTTTCATGCTATTTTTGGATAGCCATAGTGTGTGATCAAAACCGCTATTCTTCAACATACAGAAATTTTATTGTTCCACTAAGTATAAATAAAAATGTACCTAGCCATATGTTAAATGGAAAAGTTTTGATAAAAGAAAAATGTTGCATATATTTTCAGCAAGTGTACTTCCTAGCAATCACTGCATATGATTCTCATCCTGAAAGATGAAATATTTCACCAGATAATTAAACTCTTTTTAGTGATTCAAATGGACAATTTCAAATGGTGATAACTCAATCTTTAAAATTAAGAATCCACTAGATGGGGTTAGCAGAAGATTGCATACAAACAAGGTCAGGACCAAGACAGACAACATGTTAAGGGAGCTGAATACATCAACATGAAGCTAGGGAGAAATAAAGGTAAGGATAGAAGTCTAACATAGGTGTAAATGAAGACATGCAAGGAAAGAAAAACATAGGGAAGAAGCAATGTTTGAGCAAATAATAACCCAGAATTATTTTTAGAACTGATGAAAAGCATCTATACATATCAGAAGCTCTGTAGACTCTCTAAAAATAATTGCAAAGATAGTCACCCCACAGCACCAAATTTGAAGAGCAATGATAACCAAATAAAAATTCATAAAAATAAGCAGGTAAAAAGTATACTTTCTTTTTTTCTTCCCTGATGAAGAGTTTATTTTTTTTTTTAATTTAAATCCAAGTTAGTTATCATATAGTGTACTAATGATTTCAGGAATAGAATTTAGTGATTCATCACATATAACACCCACTGCTCCTCTCAACAAGTTCTCAACAAGTGCCTTCCTTAATGCCCATTGCCCATTTAGCCCACCCACCACCCAATACCCAGCCAGCAACCCTCAGTTTGTTCTCTGTATTTAAAGGTCTCTTAGGGTTTGTCTCCCTCTCTGTTTTTATTTTATTTTTGGCTTCCCTTCCCCTATGTTCATCTGTTTTGTTTCTTGAATTACACATATGAGTGTAATCATATGATATTTGCCTTTCTCTGACTGACTCATTTCACTTAGCATAATTGACTCTAGTTGCATTCACGTTTTTACAAATGGCAAGATTTCATCCTTTTTGAAAACAGAGTAATATTCCATTGCATATATCTACCACATCTTTTTTATCCATTCATCAGTCGATGGACATTTGGGCTCTTTATATACATTGGCTATTGTCGGTAATGATGCTATAAACATTGGGGTGCATGTGCCCCTTCGAATCAGGACTCCTGTATCCTTCGGATAAATACCTAGTAGTGCAATAGCTGGGTTGTAGGGTAGTTCTATTTTTAGTTCGTTGAGGAAACCCCATACTGTTTTCCAAAGTGGCTGCAGCAGTTTGCTTTCCCACCAGCAGTGCAAAAGAGATCCTCTTTCTCCACATCCTCGACAACATCTGTTGTTGCCTGAGTTGTTAATGTGAGCCATTCTGACACGTGTGAGGTGGTATCTCATTGTGGTTTTTATTTGTATTTCCCTGATGATGAGTGACGTTGAGCATTTTGTCATGTGTTGGTTGGCCATCTGGATATCTTCTTTGGAGAAGTGTCTATTCATGTCTTTGCCCATTTCTTCACTAGATTATTGGTTTTTTTGGGTGTTGAATTTGACAAGTTCTTTATAGATTGTGGATGCTAACCATTTATCTGATATGTCATTTGCAAATATCTCCTCCCATTTCATCAGTCACCTTTTAGTTTTGCTGTTCAGAAAGTTTTCTGAAAATTGTTCCCTTTGCTGTGCAGAAGTTTTTTGTCTTGATTAGGACCCACTAGTTCATTGTTGCTCTTGTTTCCCTTGCATCCAGAGACGTGTCAAGTAAGAAGTTGCTGTGGCCGAAGTAAAAGAGGTTGTTGCCTGTTTTCTCCTCTAGGATTTTGATGGCTTCCTGTCTTACATTTAGGTCTTTCATCCATTTTTAATTTATTTTTGTGTATGGTGTAAGAAAGTGGTCAAGGTTCATTCTCCTGCATGTCGCTGTCCAGTTTTCCCAACACCCTTTGCTGAAGTTACTGTCTTTTTTCCATTGGATATTCCTTCCTGCTTTGTCAAAGATTAGTTGCCCATATGTTTGTGGGCCCATTTTTGGGTTCTCCATCCTGTTCCATTGAACTGTGTGTCTGTTTTTGTGACAGTACCGTACTGTCTTTAAGATGACAGCTTTGTAATAGAGCTTGAAGTCTGCAACTGTGATGTCTCCAGCTTTGGTTTTCTCTTTCAACTTTACTTTGGTTATTTGGGGTCTTTTCTGGCTCCGTACAAATTTTAGAATTGTTTGTTCTGGCTCTGTGAAGAATGCTGGTATTATTTTGATAGGGAGTGCATTGAATGTGTAGATTGCTTTGGGTAGTATCGACATTTTAACAATATTTGCTTTTCCAATCCATGAGCATGGAATGCTTTTTCATTTCTTTGTGTCTTCTTCAATTTCTTGCCTAGTTTTCTATAGTTCTCAGCATACAAATCTCTTACTTCTTTGGTTAATTTTTTCTCAAGGTTCTTATGAGTTTTGGTGCAATTGTAAATGGAATCAATTCCCAGATATCTCTTTCTTCTGCTTCATTATTGGTGTATAGAAATGCAACCGATTTGTGTACATTGATTTTATATCCTGCAACTTTGCTAAATTCATGTATCAGTTCTAGAAGATATTTTGGTGAAGTCTTTTGGGTTTCCCACATAGAGTATCATGCCTTCTGTGAAGAGTGAAAGTTTTAATTCCTCCTTGATGATTTGGATTCCTTTTATTTCTGTTTGTTTTCTGATTGCTGAGGCTAGGCTTTCCAACACTATGCTGAATAATAGTGGTGAGAGTGGACCTTCCTGTCGTGTTCCTGAGCTTAGGGGGAAAACCTCTCAGTTTTTCCCCAGTGAAGATGATATTAGCTGTGGGTCTTCCGTATATGGCCTTTATGATCTTGAGGTATATCCCTTCTATTCTTACGTTCTTGAGGGTTTTTATCAAAAAAGGATGCTGTAGTTTGCCAGATGGTTTTATGCATCTATTGAGAGGATCATGTGGTTCATATCCTTTCTTTTATTAATGTGATGCATCACATTGATTTATTTGCAGATATTGAATCAGCGCTGCATCCCAGGAATAAATCCCACTTAATTTTTGGTGAATAATTCCTTTAATGTATGTTGGATCCGGTTTGCTAGTATCTTGTTGAGAACTTTTGCATTCATGTTCATCAGGAAAATTGGTCTGTAGTTCTCCTTTTTCACAGAATCTCTCTCTGGTTTTAGAATCAAGGTAATGCTGGCCTCATAGAATGAGTTTGGAAGTTTTCCTACCATTTCTTTCTTTCTTTTCTTTTCTTTTCTTTCTTTTTTTTTTTTTTTTTTTTTTTGGAACAGCTTCAAAAGAATAGGTATTAACTCTTTTTAAATGTTTGGTAGAATTCCCCTGGAAAGCAATCTGACCCTCGGCTGGTTTTTGTTTTTGTTTTTGTTTTTGTTTTGCAGGGGGAGATTTTTGATTACTGATTCGATTTCTTTGCTGGTCATGGGTCTGTTCCAGTTTTCTATTTCTTCCTGTTTCAGTTTTGGTAGTTTATATGTTTCTAGGAATTTGTCCATTTCTTCCAGATTGCCCAATTTGTTGGCATATAATTGCTCATCATATTCTCTTATTATTGTTTGCATTCCTGCAGTGTTGGTTGTGACTTCTCCTCTTTCATTCGTGATTTTAGTTATTTGGGTCCTTTCCTTTTTCTTTTTGATCAGTATGACTAGGGGGGTATCAATTTCATCGATTCTTTCAAAGAACCAGCTCCTGGTTTCATTGATCTGTTCTACTGTTGTTTTGATTTCAATATCATTGATTTATGTTCTAATCTTTACTATTTCCCTTCTTCTGCTGCTTTGGGGCTTTGTTTCCTGTACTTTTTCCAGCTCTTTTAGGCATAAGTTTAGGTTGTTTATTTGAGACCTTTCCTCCTTCTTTAGGTAGGCCTGGACTGCTATATACTTCCCTCCTATGACTGTCTTTGCTGCATCCCAGTGGTTTGGACTGTCGTGTTCTCATTTTCATTGGCTCCCATGTAATTTTAAAATTCTTCTCCAATTTCTTGGTTAACCCATTCATTCATAGTTTCAATAAAAATTTTTAATGTTTGGAAGGGAGATGGCGGCGTAGGAGGATGCTGGGCTCAAGCATCCAGCTGACCACTTAGATTCCACCCACATCTGCCTAAAGAACCCAGAAAACCGCCAGAAGACTAGCAGAACAGACTCTCTGAAGCCAAGCATAGACGAGAGGCCCACGGAAGAGGGTAGGAAGGGCAGAGAGGCGGTGCACGCTACACGGACTGGTGTGAGGGAGCCGGGGTGGTGGAGGGGCAGCCTGCCCGGCAAGGCAGAGCCCCCGAGTCTGACTTGCAAAAGCTGAGGGGCCGGACTGCATGAGTTCTGACAGCCAGCGGGACTTAACATCTGGAATGTTATAAGTCAACAGCTTTGCTCGGAGAGCGGGAGGGCGAGAGGACAACAGGAGGGAGAGTTGTTGAGCCCTGTAAGACAGAGCTCAGCTCAGCAGGGGAACAAAGGTGCTGGCAAGTGCCATCTCCCTCTCCCACCACCCAGCCAAAATTACAAAGGGAACCAGTTCCCGTCACCAAACATGCTTGCACCGCGCAAAACCCAATGTTGTGCTTCTGTGGATCCATCCCTCTGACGGGTCTGCCTGCATCCCTCCCAGTGCTGCAGGGCCCCTCCCGCAGGGGACCACTGACGGCAAAGCGAGCCTGCCACTCCTACCCCTGTGCACCAGGTGGATCCACCCCGGCTAATATGCCAGATCCCATCAAAGCAGCACCACAAGCCTGGCAGGGTGCAAGTAGCCCAGAGAGGGGCCACACCACTTCACAGTGAGTCCTGCCCCTGGGAGAGGGGAAGATAAGGTACACACCAGTCTGACTGTGGGCCCAGCGGTGGGCTGGGGGCAAACATCGGGTCTGACTGCGGCCCTGCCCACCAACACAAGTTACTCCAGACAGCACAGGGAAAGTGCCCTGCAGTTCTGCGCCACTCCAGGGACTATCCAAAATGACAAAACGGAAGAATTCTCCTCAAGAGAAACTCCAGGAAGTAGCGACAGCTAACGAACTGATCAAAAACGATTTAAGCAACGTAACATAAAATGAATTTAAAATAATAGTCATAAAATTAATTGCTGGGCTTGAAAAAAGTATAGAGGACAGCAGGGAATCTATCACTACAGAGATCAAGGGACTAAGAAACAGTCAGGAGGAGCTAAAAAATGCTATAAATGAGCTGCAAAATAAAATGGAGGCGACCACAGCTCGGATTGAAGAGGCAGAGGAGAGAATAGGTGAATTAGAAGATAAAATTGTGGAAAAAGAGGAAGCTGAGAAAAAGAGAGATTAAAAAAATCCAGGAGTATGAGGGGAGAATTAGAGAACTAAGTGACACAATTAAACGCAGTAACATACGCATACTTGGGATTCCAGAGGAGGAAGAGAGAGGGAAAGGAGCTGAAGGTATACTTGAACGAATCATAGCTGAGAACTTCCCTGATCTGAGGAAGGAAACAGGCATTGAAACCCAAGAGGCACAGAGAACTCCCTTCAGATGTCACTTGAATCGATCTTCTGCATGACATATCATAGTCAAACTGGCAAAATACAAGGATAAAGAGAAAATTCTGAAAGAAGCTAGGGATAAACATGCTCTAACATATAAAGGGAGACTGATAAGACTAGAGAGAGACCTATCTACTGAAACTTGCCAGGCCAGAAAGGAATGGCAGGAAATCTTCAATGTGATGAAGAGAAAAAATATGCAGCTGAGAATCCTTTATCCAGCAAGTCTGTCATTCAAAATAGAAGGAGAGATAAAGGTCTTCCCAAACAAACAAAAACTGGAGGAATTAATCACCAGTAAACCAGCCCTACAAGAGATCCTAATGGGGATCCTGTGAGACAAGGTAGCAGAGACATCACTACAAGCATGAAACCTACAGATATCACAATGACTCTAAACACATATCTTTCTAAAATAACACTGAATGTAAATGGACAAAATGCTCCAACCAAAAAACATAGGGTATTAGAATGGATAAAAAAAACAAGACCCATCTATTTGCTGTCTACAAGAAACTCATTTTAGACCTCAGGACGCCTTTAGATTGAAAGTGAGGGGATGGATAACTATCTATCATGCTACTGGAAGTCAAAAGAAAGCTGGAGTAGCCATACTTCTATCAGAAAAACTAGACTTTAAATTAAAGGCTGTAACAAGAGATGAAGAAGGGCATTATATAATAATTACACGGTCTATCCATCAGGAAGAGATAAATTATAAATGTCTATGCACCGAATATGGGAGCCCCCAAATATATAAACAAGTAATCACAAACATAGGCAACCTTATTGAGAAGAATGTGGTATTGCAGGGGACTTTAACACTCCACTTACAACAATGGATAGATCATCTAGACACAAGATCAATAAAGAAACAAGGAGCCTGAATGATATATTGGATTAGATGGACTTATCAGATCTATTTAGAACTCTGCATCACAAAGCAACAGAATATACTTTCTTCTCGAGTGCACATAGAACATTCTCCAAGATAGGTCACATACTGGGTCATAAAACAGCCCTTCATAAGTAGAAAATAATTGAGATCATACCATGCACACTTTCAGACCACAATGCTATGAAGCTTGAAATCAACCACAGGAAAAAAATCTGGAAAACCTCCAAAAGCATGGAGGTTAAAGAACACCCTACTAAAGAATGAATGGGTCAACCAGGCAATTAGAGAAGAAATTAAGAAATACATGGAAACAAATGAAAATGGAAATACAACAATCCAAACGCTTTGGGATGCAGCGAAGATAGTCCTGAGAGGAAAATACTTGGCAATCCAGGCCTATCTCAAAGAACAAGAAAAATCCCAAATCCAAAATCCAACAGCACACCTAAAGGAAATAGAAGCAGAACAGCAAAGACACCCCAAACCCAGCAGAAGAAGAGAAATAATAAAGATCAGAGCAGAAATAAACAATAGAGAATCTAAAAAAACTGTAGAGCAGATCAACGAAACCAAGAGTTGGTTTTTTGAAAAAATAAACAAAATTGACAAACCTCTAGCCAGGCTTCTCAAAAAGAAAAGGGACATGACCCAAATAGATAAAATCATGAATGAAAATGGACTTATTACAACCAATCCCTCAGACATACAAGCAATTATCAGGGAATACGATGAAAAAGTATATGCCAACAAACTGGACAACCTGGAAGAAATGGACAAATTCCTAAACATCCACGCACTCCCCAAAACTCAAACAGGAAGAAATAGAAAGTTTGAACAGACCCGTAACCAGCGAAGGAAGTGAATCAGTTATCAAAATTCTCCCAACAAATAAGAGTCCAGGACCAGATGGCTTCCCAGGGGAATTCTACCAGACATTTAAAGCAGAGATAATACCTATCCTTCTCAAGCTATTCCAAGAAATAGAAAGGGAAGGAAAACTTCCAGACTCATTCTATGAAGCCAGTATTACTTTGATTCCTAAAGCAGACAGAGACCCACCAAAAAAAGAGAGCTACAGGCCAATATCCCTGATGAATGTGGATGCAAAAATTCTCAATAAGATACTAGCAAATCGAATTCAACAGCATATAAAAAGAATTATTCACCATGATCAAGTGGGATTCATTCCTGGGCTGCAGGGCTGGTTCCACATTTGCAAATCAATCAATGTGATACATCACATTAATAAAAGAAAAGATAAGAACCTTATGATCCTGTCAATTGATGCAGAAAAAGCATTTGACAAATATCAGCATCCTTTCTTAAGAAAAACCCTCGAGAAAGTCGGGATAGAAGGAACATACTTAAACATCATCAAAGCCATTTATGAAAAGCCCACAGCTACCATCATCCTCAATGGGGAAAAACTGAGAGCTTTCTCCCTGAGATCAGGAACACGACAGGGATGTCCACTCTCACTGCTGTTGTTTCACATAGTGTTGGAAGTGCTAGCATCAGCAATCAGACAACAAAAGGAAATCAAAGGCATCAAAATTGGCAAAGATGAAGCTTTCACTTTTTGTAGACGACATGATATTATACATGGAATACCTGATAGTCTCCACCAAAAGTCTGGTAGAACTGATACATAAATTCAGCAAAGTCGCAGGATACAAAATCAACATACAGAAGTCAGTTGCATTCTTATACACTAATAATGAAGAAACAGAAAGACAATTAAATACACTGATCCCATTCACAATTGCACCTAGAAGCATGAAATACCTACGAATAAACCTAACCAAAGATGTAAAAGATCTGTATGCTGAAAACTAGAAAGCTTATGAAGGAAATTGAAGAAGATATAAAGAAATGGAAAAACATTCCATGCTCATGGATTGGAAGAATAAATATTGTTAAAATGTCAATACTACCCAAAGCTATCTACACATTCAATGCAATCACAATCAAAATTGCACAGCATTCTTCTAGAAGCTGGAACATGCAATCCTAAAATTCATATGGAACCACAAAAGGCCCCGAATAGCCAAAGTAATTTTCAAGAAGAAGACCAAAGCAGGAGGCATCAGAATCCCAGAGTTTAGCCTCTACTACAAAGCTGTAATCATCAAGAGAGCGTGGTATTGGCACAAAAACAGACACATAGACCAATGGAACAGAATAGAAACCCCAGAACTAGACCCACAAATGTATGGCCAACTAATCTTTGAGAAAGCAGGAAAGAACATCCAATGGAAAAAAGACAGTCTCTTTAATGAATGGTGCTGGGAGAACGGGACAGCAACATGCAGAAGAATGAAACTAGACCACTTTCTCACACCATTCATAAAAATAAACTCAAAATGGATAAAGGACCTGAATGTGAGACAGGAAACCATCAAAACCCTAGAGGAGAAAGCAGGAAAAAACCTCTCTGACCTCAGCCGCAGCAATTTCTTACTTGACACATCCCCAAGGCAAGGGAATTAAAAGCAAAAATGAACTATTGGGACCTCATCAAGATAAAAAGCTTCTGCACTGCAAAGCAAACAATCAACAAAATGAAAAAGCAACCAACGGAATGGGGAAAAGATATTTGCAAATGACATATCGGACAAAGGGCTAGTATCCAAAATCTATAAAGAGCTCACCAAATTCCACACCCGAAAAACAAATAATCCAGTGAAGAAATGGGTGGAAAACATGAATAGACTCTTCACTAAAGAAGACATCCAGAGAGAAGAACAGAGTCTCCGGAACCAAGCGCAGACGAGAGGCCCACTGAAGAGGGTAGGAAGGGCGGCGAGGTGGTGCACGCTCCACGGTCTGGCAGGAGGGAGCCGGGGCGGAGGGGTGGCTCGCCGGCCAAGCAGAGCCCCAGAGTCTGGCTGGCAAAAGCGGAGGGGCCTGACGGACTGTGTTCCCACAGCAAGCGCGACTTAGCGTCTGGGAGGTCATAAGTTAACAGCTCTGCTCAGAAAGCGGGAAGGCTGGAGGACAAAGGGAGGGAGAGCTGCTGAGGACCCGGACGACAGAGCTCAGTTTGGTGGGGAACAAAGGCGCTCACCAGCGCCATCTCCCCCGCCCATCCCCCACCCAAAATCCCAAAGGGAACCAGTTCCTGCCAGGGAACTTGCTCTCTCCGCTCAAACACCCAACTCTGTGCTTCTGCGGACCCAAACCTCCGGCAGCGGATCTGACTCCCTCCCTCTGCCACAGGGCCCCTCCTGAAGTGGATCACCTAAGGAGAAGCGAGCTAAGCCCGCCCCTCCTGCCCCCGTGCACCTTGCCTACCCACCCCAGCTAGTACGCCAGATCCCCAGCACCACAAGCCTGGCAGTGTGCAAGTAGCCCAGATGGGCCATGGCACCCCACAGTGAATCCCCCCCCTAGGAGAGGGGAAGAGAAGGCACACACCAGTCTGACTGTGGCCCCAGCGGTGGGCTGGGGGCAGACATCAGGTCGGACTGCGGCCCCGCCCACCGACTCCAGTTATACACCACAGCACAGGGGAAGTGCTCTGCAGGTCCCCACCACTCCAGGGACTCTCCAAAATGACCAAACGGAAGAATTCCCCTCAGAAGAATCTCCAGGAAATAACAACAGCTAATGAACTGATCAAAAAGGATTTAAATAATATAACAGAAAGTGAATTTAGAATAATAGTCATAAAATTAATCGCTGGGCTTGAAAACAGTATAGAGGACAGCAGAGAATCTCTTGCTACAGAGATCAAGGGACTAAGGAACAGTCACCAGGAGCTGAAAAGCGCTTTAAACGAAATGCAAAATAAAATGGAAACCACGACTGCTCGGCTTGAAGAGGCAGAGGAGAGAATAGGTGAACTAGAAGATAAAGTTATGGAAAAAGAGGAAGCTGAGAGAAAGAGAGATAAAAAAATCCAGGAGTATGAGGGAAAAATTAGAGAACTAAGTGATACACTGAAAAGAAATAATATACGCATAATTGGTATCCCAGAGGAGGAAGAGAGAGGGAAAGGTGCTGAGGGGTACTTGAAGAAATTATAGCTGAGAACTTCCCTGACCTGGGGAAGGAAAAAGGCATCGAAACCCAAGAGGCACAGAGAACTCCCTTCAGACGTAACTTGAATCGATCTTCTGCACGACATATCATAGTCAAACTGGCAAAATACGAGGATAAAGAGAAAATTCTGAAAGCAGCAAGGGATAAACGTGCCCTCACATATAAAGGGAGACCTATAAGACTCGTGACTGATCTCTCTTTTGAAACTTGGCAGGCCACAAAGGATTGGCACGATATCTTCAGTGTGCTAAACAGAAAAATATATGCAGCCGAGAATCCTTTATCCAGCAAGTCTGTCATTTAGAATAGAAGGAGAGATAAAGGTCTTCCCAAACAAACAAAAACTGAAGGAATTTGTCACCACTAAAGCAGTCCTACAAGAGATCCTAAGGGGGATCCTGTGAGACAAAGTACCAGAGACATCGCTACAAGCATAAAACATACAGACATCACAATGACTCTAAACCCGTATCTTTCTATAATAACACTGAATGTAAATGGATTAAATGCGCCAACCAAAAGACATAGGGTATCTGAATGGATCAAAAAACAAGACCCATCTATTTGCTGTCTACAAGAGACTCATTTTAGATCTGAGGACATCTTTAGATTGAGAGTGAGGGGATGGAGAACTATTTATCATGCTACTGGAAGCCAAAAGAAAGCTGGAGTAGCCATACTTATATCAGACAAACTAGACGTTCAATTAAAGGCCGTAACAAGAGATGAAGAAGGGCATTATATAATAATCACAGGGTCTATCCATCAGGAAGAGCTAACAATTATAAATGTCTATGCGCCGAATACCGGAGTCCCCGAATATATAAAACAATTACTCATAAACATAAGCAACATTATTGATAAGAATGTGGTCATTGCAGGGGACTTTAACACCCCACTTACAGAAATGGGTAGATCATCTAGACACATGGTCAATAAAGAAACAAGGGCCATGAATGATACATTGGATCAGATGGACTTATCAGATCTATTTAGAACTCTGCATCCCAAAGCAACACAATATACTTTCTTCTCGAGTGCACATGGAACATTCTCCAAGATAGATCATATACTGGGTCACAAAACAGCCCTTCATAAGTCTACAAGAATTGAAATTATACCATGCATACTTTCAGACCACAATGCTATGAAGCTTGAAATCAACCACAGGAAAAAGTCTGGAAAACCTCCAAAAGCATGGAGGTTAAAGAACACCCTACTAACGAATGAGTGGGTCAACCAGGCAATTCGAGAAGAAATTAAAAAATATATGGAAACAAAGGAAAATGAAAATAGAACAATCCAAATGCTTTGGGACGCAGCGAAGGCAGTCCTGAGAGGAAAATACATTGCAATCCAGGCCTATCTCAAGAAACAAGTAAAATCCCAAATACAAAATCTAACAGCACACCTAAAGGAAATAGAAGCAGAACAGCAAAAGCAGCCTAAACCCAGCAGAAGAAGAGAAATAATAAAGATCAGAGTAGAAATAAACAATATAGAATCTAAAAAAACTGTAGAGCAGATCAACGAAACCAAGAGTTGGTTTTTTGAAAAAATAAACAAAATTGACAAACCTCTAGCCAGGCTTCTCAAAAAGAAAAGGGAGATGACCCAAATAGATAAAATCATGAATGAAAATGGAATGATTACAACCAATCCCTCAGAGATACAAACAATTATCAGGGAATACTATGAAAAATTATATGCCAACAAATTGGACAACCTGGAAGAAATGGACAAACTCCTAAACACCCACACTCTTCCAAAACTCAATCAGGAGGAAATAGAAAGCTTGAACAGACCCCGAACCAGTGAAGAAATTGAATCGGTTATCAAAAATCTCCCAACAAATAAGAGTCCAGGGGAGTTCTACCAGACGTTTAAAGCAGAGATAATACCTATCCTTCTCAAGCTATTCCAAGAAATAGAAAGGGAAGGAAAACTTCCAGACTTATTCTATGAAGCCAGCATTACTTCGATTCCTAAACCAGACAGAGACCCAGTAAAAAAAGAGAACTACAGGCCAATATCCCTGATGAATATGGATGCAAAAATTCTCAATAAGATACTAGCAAATCGAATTCAACGGCATATAAAAAGAATTATTCACCATGATCAAGTGGGATTCATTCCTGGGATGCAGGGCTGGTTCAACATTCACAAATCAATCAACGTGATACATCACATTAACAAAAAAAAAAAAAAAAGAGAAGAACCATATGATCCTGTCAATCGATACAGAAAAGGCCTTTGACAAAATCCAGCACCGTTTCTTAATAAAAACCCTTGAGAAAGTCGGGATAGAAGGAACATACTTAAAGATCATAAAAGCCATTTATGAAAAGCCCACAGCTAGCATCATCCTCAACGGGGAAAAACTGAGAGCTTTTTCCCTGAGATCAGGAACACGACAGGGGTGCCCACTCTCACCGCTGTTGTTTCACATAGTGTTGGAAGTTCTAGCATCAGCAATCAGACAACAAAAGGAAATCAAAGGCATCAAAATTGGCAAAGATGAAGTCAAGCTTTCGCTTTTTGCAGATGACATGATATTATACATGGAAAATCCGATAGACTCCACCAAAAGTCTGCTAGAACTGATACATGAATTCAGCAAAGTTGCAGGATACAAAATCAATGTACAGAAATCAGTTGCATTCTTATACACTAACAATGAAGCAACAGAAAGACAAATAAAGAAACTGATCCCATTCACAATTGCACCAAGAAGCATAAAATACCTAGGAATAAATCTAACCAAAGATGTAAAAGATCTGTATGCTGAAAACTATAGAAAGCTTATGAAGGTAATTGAAGAAGATTTAAAGAAATGGAAAGACATTCCCTGCTCATGGATTGGAAGAATAAATATTGTCAAAACGTCAATACTACCCAAAGCTATCTACACATTCAATGCAATCCCAATCAAAATTGCACCAGCATTCTTCTCGAAACTAGAACAAGCAATCCTAAAATTCATATGGAACCACAAAAGGCCCCGAGTAGCCAAAGTAATTTTGAAGAAGACCAAAGCGGGAGGCATCACAATCCCAGACTTTAGCCTCTACTACAAAGCTGTCATCATCAAGACAGCATGGGATTGGCACAAAAACAGACACACAGACCAATGGAATAGAATAGAAACCCCAGAACTAGACCCACAAACGTATGGCCAACTCATCATTGACAAAGCAGGAAAGAACATCCAATGGAAAAAAGACAGTCTCTTTAACAAATGGTGCTGGGAGAACTGGACAGCAACAATCAGAAGGTTGAAACTAGACCACTTTCTCACACCATTCACAAAAATAAACTCAAAATGGATAAAGGACCTGAATGTGAGACAGGAAACCATCAAAACCTTAGAGGAGAAAGCAGGAAAAGACCTCTCTGGCCTCAGCCGTAGCAATCTCTTACTCGACACATCCCCAAAGGCAAGGGAATTAAAAGCAAAAGTGAATTCCTGGGACCTTATGAAGATAAAAAGCTTCTGCACAGCAAAGGAAACAACCAACAAAACTAAAAGGCAACCAACGGAATGGGAAAAGATATTTGCAAATGACATATCGGACGAAGGGCTAGTATCCAAAATCTATAAAGAGCTCACCAAACTCCACACCCGAAACACAAATAACCCAGTGAAGAAATGGGCAGAAAACATGAATAGACACTTCTCTAAAGAAGACATCCGGATGGCCAACAGGCACACGAAAAGATGTTCAACGTCGCTCCTTATCAGGGAAATACAAATCAAAACCACACTCAGATATCACCTCACGCCAGTCAGAGTGGCCAAAATGAACAAATCAGGAGACTATAGATGCTGAAGAGGATGTGGAGAAACGGGAACCCTCTTGCACTGTTGGTGGGAATGCAAATTGGTGCAGCCGCTCAGGAAAGCAGTGTGGAGGTTCCTCAGAAAATTAAAAATAGACCTACCCTATGACCCAGCAATAGCACTGCTAGGAATTTATCCAAGGGATACAGGAGTACTGATGCATAGGGGCACTTGTACCCCAATGTTTATAGCAGCACTCTCAACAATAGCCAAATTATGGAAAGAGCCTAAATGTCCATCAACTGATGAATGGATAAAGAGATTGTGGTTTATATACACAATGGAATACTACGTGGCAATGAGAAAGAATGAAATATGGCCTTTTGTAGCAACGTGGATGGAACTGGAGAGTGTGATGCTAAGTGAAATAAGCCATACAAAGACAGATACCATATGTTTTCACTCTTATGTGGATCCTGAGAAACCTAACAGAAACCCATGGGGGAGGGGAAGGAAAAAAAAAAGAGGTTAGAGTGGGAGAGAGCCAAAGCATAAGAGACTCTTAAAAACTGAGAACAAACTGAGGGTTGATGGGGGGTGGGAGGGAGGGGAGGGTGCGTGGTGGGTATTGAGGAGGGCACCTTTTGGGATGAGCAGTGAGTGTTGTATGGAAACCAATTTGACAATAAATTTCATATATTAAAAAGAAAAAAAAAAGAAGACATCCAGATGGCCAACAGGCACATGAAAAGATGCTCAACGTCGCTCCTCATCACGGAAATACAAATCAAAACCACACTCAGATATCACCTCATGCCTTTCAGAGTGGCTAAAATGAACAAATGAGGAGACTATAGATGCTGGAGAGGATGTGGAGAAACGGGAACCCTCTTGCACTATTGGTGGGAATGCAAACTGGTACAGCCGCTCTGGAAAACAGTGTGGAGGTTCCTAAAAAATTGAAAAGAGAACTACCCTATGACCAGCAATAGCACTGCTAGGAATTTACCCAAGGGCTACAGGAGTGCTGATGCATAGGGGCACTTGTACCCCAATGTTTATAGCAGCACTTTCAACAATAGCCAAATTATGGAAAGAGCCTAAATGTTCATCAACTGATGAATGGATAAAGAAATTGTGATTTATATACAGAATGGAGTACTACGTGGCAATGAGAAAGAATGAAATATGGCCTTTTGGAGCAACGTGGGTGGAACTGGAGAGTGTTATGTTAAGTGAAATAAGTCGTACAGAGAAAGACAGATACCATATGTTTTCACTCTTATGTGGATCCTGAGACTCTTAACAGAAGTCTATGGGGGAGGGGAAGAAAAAAAAAGAGGTTAGAGAGGGAGGGAGCCAAAGCATAAGAGACTTAAAAACTGAGAACAAACTGAGGGTTGATGGGGGGTGGGAGGGAGGGGAGGGTGGGTGATGGGTATTGAGGAAGGCACCTTTTGGGATGAGCACTGGGTGTTGTATGGAAACCAATTTGACATAAATTTCATATTGAAAAATTTTAATGTTTATTTTTGAGAGAGACATAGAAAGAGAGAGAGAGTAAGGGCGAGAGAGAGAGAGAGAGAGCAAGGCAAGGGCAGAGATAGAGGGAGACACAGAATCTGAAGCAGGCTCTAGGCTCTGAGCTGTCAGCACAGTTGAGCTTTCCAGGCGCCCCACCCATTCATTCTTTAGTAGGATGTTCTTTAATTTGTAAGTATTCCTGGTCTTTCCAGTTTTTTTCTTGTGGTTGATTTAATGTTTCACAGCGTTGTGTTCTGAAAATATGTAATCTCGATCTTTTTGTACTTGTTGAGGGCTGATTTGTGACCCAGTATGTGATCTATTCTGGAGTAATTTCCATGTGCACTTGAGAACAATGTGTATTCCGCTGCTTTAAGATGAAATGTTCTGAATATATATTTTAAGTCCATCCTGTCCAGTGTGTCAACCAAAGCCCCTGTTTCCATGTTGATTTTCTGCTTACATGATCTTACATGATTACAACCCATTGCTATATGTGGGGTGTTTAAGTCCCCTACTCTTATGGTATTATCAATGAGTTTCTTTATGTTTGTGATTAATTGATTTATGTATTTGAGTTTTCTCACGTTAGGGACATAAATGTTTATAATTGTTAGATATTCTTGGTGTATAGACCCTTTAATTATGATAGAATGTCCTTCTTCAGCTCTAGTTACAGTCATATTTTAAATGTATTTATTTTAAATATATTTCTTTCTCCACACCCAGCATGGAGCCCAACGTGGGGCTTGATCCTATGACCATGAGATCATGACCTGAGCAGAAATCAAGAATTGGGAAGTTAACTGACTGAGTCATCCAGGCACCCCCCTGCCCCTGGTGAATGATTTCTTTTTAATGTATTGTTGGATTTGGTATGCTAGTATTTTTGTTGAGAGTTTTTCATCAATTTTCATCAGGGTTGGCCTGTAGTTCTCTTTTTTTAGTGGACTCTTAATCTGGTTTTGATATCAGGGTAATGCTGGCCTCATAGAATGAATTCAAAAGTTTTCCTTCCTTTACCCTTTTTGGATTAGTTTAAGAAGAATATGTACTAATTCTTCCTAAAATGTTTGGTAGAATTCACCTGTGCAGCCATCTGGCCCTAAACTTTTATTTGTTAACAGTTTTTTAAATTACTGATTCAATTTCTTTGGTCTGTTCAATTTTTCTATTTCTTCCTGTTTAAGGTTTGGTAGTTTATATGTTTCTAGGAATTTGTCTATTTCTTCCAGGTTTTCCAGAGTGTTGGCATATCATTTTTTCATAACATTCTGTCATCGTTGTATTTCTGTGGGGTTTGTCCTTGTTTCTGTTCTCTCAGTTGTAATTTTATTTGTTTTAATCCTTTCTCTTTTTTTCTCAAGTCTGGCTACATATTTATGATTTTTCTTGATGTTTTTCACAAAACTCAATCCAGGTTTCATCAATCTGTTCAATAGTATTTTTTTTGTTTTCTTTATCATTTATTTCTGCTTTAGTCTTTTTATTTCCTTCCATATACTTGCATTAAGTTTTATTTATTCTATTTCTAGCTCATTTTGGCACAAGGTTAGCTTGTTTATTTGAGATTTTTCTTGCTTCTTGAATTAGGCCTGTATTGCAATAAACTCCCTGCAAGGAATCACTTTTGTTGTATCCCAGAGGTTTTGGAACATTGTGTTTTTATTTTCATTTGTTTCCATGCACTTTTTTAAAATTTCTCTTTCCATTTCCTTGTTGACGATTTCATTGTTTAGTGGCATGTTATTTAACGTCCCTGTATTTGTGCTCTTTCAGATTTGTGTGTGTGTGTGTGTGTGTGTTTCGTCTAGTTTCATAGCACTGTGGTCAGAAAAGATGCATGGTATGACTTTGATATTCTTGAATTTGTTCAGATTTTTTTTTGTGTGGCCTACTATGTGATCTATTCTGGAGACTGTTCCATGTACACTTGAACAGAATGTGAATTCCGTTGTTTTAGGATGGAATGTTGTGAATATATCTGCTAAATCCATCTAGTCCAGTGTGCCACTCAAAGCCACTGTTTCCTTGTTGATTTTCTGTTTGGATGATCTGTCCATTGCTGTCCATTTTAACGGTGTTAAAATCCCCTACTATTATTGTATTATTATCAATCAGTTCCTTTATGTTCGTTGTTAACAGTTTTATGTATTTTACTCCAGGCATTTTTCAAACTGCTGCTTCTCTGCTATCTCTCCAGGGGTTGTTTGTTATGCTGTCTCTTTAAGGGCAGGGATTCAGTACGCTACCGATCTCAGGCTCTCCCAGAGCAGAGCCTGCTGATTTTAAAGTATCAGGTATTAAGCTCCACTGATTGTAAGAACTCAGGAAGTTCTTACAGGATTTTCAAAGCCAAATGTCATGAGGATTCATCTTTCCAGTGTGGTGGGTCCCCATGTCTGGGATACCTAGTGTGAGGTTTGCTTCTCTTCCTTCTCCTTACCCTCATTGTCCCTCCCTCTAGCAGTCTTGGTGGGTTATTGTGGCTCCCAACCATGTCTCCTCCCTTCCAACCCATTTCAGTGTGGATTGTTCACTACATTTGGCTGTTGAGAGCCTGTGCTGCCATTCTTCATGTCGTTTTCTGGGTTATTTACACTGGTGTAGGTGTTATCTAGGTGTATCCATGGCATGAGGTGAACGTAGGATCCTCCTACTCGCCATCTTCCCTGGGAGTCCCCATTGGTATTTTGATAGGGATTGCAGTGAATATATAGCTGGCTTTAAGTACTATGAACATTTGAACAATATTTACTGTTCTAATCAATGAACATGAGATATAGAAAAAAGACCTCAAGTAAACCACCGAACTTTATGCCTCAAGGCGTCAGTAAAAACAAACAAATAATTCATGCCAAAAGCAGAAGGAAGAACATAATATCAAAGCAAAATAAATGGGGAAAAGGACAAAATAACAATAGAAAATATTGATGAAACTTACAGTTGTTTTTTTGAAGTGATAAAATATCTAAAACTTTAGGTACACTAGAGAAAGAAAAAAAAAAAGAAAGCAAAAGTAGTGAGAGAAACTGAGAATCCAAAGAAGAGACATTGCAGAGGATGCCACTGAAATGAAAAATTTCATCAGAGAATACTATGAACATTTATACTCCAAAAAAATTGTATAACTTAGTATAAATGGATAAATGCCTCTACACCTACATTCTACCAAGAGTGACTCATGAGGAAGTAGAAATTATGAATATACCAATAAATGAGTTAGGAGGTGGAATTAAATATCATAAACCTCCCAAAAAGAAAACCCTATAACCAGATGACTTCACAGGTGAACTTTACCAAAAATTAAAAAAATAATAATAATCAAAGACAAGCCTTCTCAAAGTCTGCCGAAAATTTGAAGAGAAGGGTACTCTTCCAAACTGATTCTACATGGCCAGCATTATCCTGATACCAAAACCAGATGAAGCCACTGCAAGAAAACTGTAGGCAGAAAACAGAAAAATTCATCTCTGATGAATATAAGTGTAAAAAATTTCAACACAATATTATCAAACCAAATTCAAGAACACATCCAAAAGGATTATACACCATGACCTAGTAGGATATATTCCTACTAGGACAGTTCAATATATGCAAATCAATAAACGTAATATGTCGTAGACTCTGGGTCTAAATTTCTCTCTTGTCCAGCAAGAGAGCAGACACAGGATTAAAATGAGAGAGATGGCTAATGTCCGGGAGAAGACAAGAGCCCCAAATAAGAGTCTGTGTTCCGTATTTATTAAGATCAGAAGGCTTACAAACGTGATGGGCGTGCACAAAGAGACAATGAATCTGTGAACATTAACTCATGGGCATGAGGGAAAGGCGGTTTTGAAGATATACGGGGTTAGGGGTTTGGGTCAATATAAACCAAAATCCTGGGGCCGGGCAGATGGATATTAACAGTAGATATGAGGCACCGTGTCTGTTTATCTTAGCTAGCCTAGGGGATAAGACAGATAGAACACACGTAAACTCAGGGTCAAGAAGGCACCATTCTTTTGCTAATTAGCTCCGCTCTGGGCAGCTTCACCTGCAGCAGTCTATAGCCCTATTTACCCCTTTACCTAATTTGGCCCTTCCTTCCTGTGAAAGCGGCTTTCTGCTATAGTACTAAGTTGGGGGTGTTTTTGCCGTGAATAGCTAATCTTGCTTACCTCATATACTTTTGTATTGGGGCCTTTGCCCTCCCTCTATCCTGGGGGCCTTTGCCCCCCATACTCTATTCTGGGGGCCTTTGCCCCTCCTACTCTATCCTGGGGGCCTTCCCCCACACACCCTTATTTGCCTAATCTAGTTTACCCAAGCTTGGGTGTGAGCATCCTATAGCTTTGTGATTCTTTATGCCTTGTTAACCCATCAGTACAGGAATCAGGGAATTCCTAAGCTTATTCCCCACAGTAATACATTGCATTATTAGAATGAATGATAAAAATCACAAGATCATTGCAATAAATACAGAAGAATCAATTTAAGAAGATTCAACACCCTTTCATATAAAAACTTTCAATGCATTGAGCATAGGATGAAAGAAACTTCAATGCAATCAAGGCCACCTACAACAAACCCACAGCTAACATGATCCTCAATGGAGAGAGTTTGAAAGCTTTTCCTCTCAGAAACAAGACAAGGATGCCCACTCTTAACATTGCTATTCAGTATAATACTGGAAGTCATCACTAAAGGAATTAAGCAAGACAAAGGGGGAAAAAGACATGAAAATTGGAAAGGAAGAAGTCAAAATGCCACTTTTGGAGATGCTATGAGTTTGTATGTAGAAAACCTCAAAGATTCATCTAAAAAACTGTTGTAACTAATCAACAATTGAAATAAAGTTGCAGGACATAAAATAAACATACAGAAATCAATTTCATCTTTATACACTAATAATGAAATGTTTGATGAGAAAATAAAGGAAACTGGCCCATTCTTAATATGCTCAGGAATAATAAAATACTTTGGAATAGATTTAACCAAGGAGTTAAAAGACAGTAGTACAGTGGAAACCATAAAATATTGATCAAAGAAATTAAAGGGACAGATGAGTTGACCTTGAATAAGATACTTATCTTTTTTATCATTAGTTATTCTCTTAAAGAAATGAGGATAACTGGGCAGATAGATATATTTTTTTAATTTTCATTAAAATGAAATAGCCATTCTGACTACAGCTGATTCTTGAGCAACGCAGGTTTGAACTACACAGATCCACTTATATTCAGACTTACTTTTTGATAAATACAGTGCAGTACTCGACACGTATTTTTTCTTCCTCATGATTTTTCAAATAACATTTTCTTTCCTCTAGCTTACTTTATTATAAGAGTACAATATTTAATACATACAACATTCAAACTGTATGTTAGTCGACTGTTTATGTTATCAGTAAGGATTCTCATCAAAAGTAGCCTACTAGCAGTTAAGCTTTTGGAGAGTCAAAACTTATTCTCTGATTTTTGACTGTGGGGCAGTGTTGGTGCCCTACCACTTGTTCAAAGATCTGCATTTAGTTGCTAAGTGTGAGGCAAACTGCTTAATTTACTTTTATGTGTGAGGCATAGATGTCACCCAGCCTTCTATCAGCAGGATCATGTATGCAGACACAGGGATCCGTGGATGTGGGAATCCAGGGGACCTCTTTCACTCTAACAGTGAGTCTTCTCTCCTGGTTTTCCTCCTGTTTCCTGGCCACCCAGGAAACTGTTCTTTCTGGGTCCTTTTCCTGTGTTTCTCCTTTGCATGTTACCCCACTTCTCTCTGTTTGTCTGCCCCACCTGTGTTATATCCCTTGTAGCAAGCACTGCACATTGCTGGTTCTTTTAATTTCCAGCATCACAGATATTTCCTGAACCATGTTAGGAATCAATCCGTGTGTACTGAATTAGTTAATATTTTGTAACGATCCTGACAGTAAAAGCACCTGGTCTATATAGGAGTCAATATTACACAACTTATACTTGTAGGAACCGTACATATGGCCCTTTGTTTGGAGGCAGGGACTGTGTGGGACCGTCTCTGCCTTTGTGCCCTGACAACTTTGCATGTCCTTACTTGGGCCACGTAGGCAAAGCTAGACTGCAGGAACCTGAGTTTTGGCAGAACACCATGTGAATCCTCTTGGAGCAAGGGGAGCTAAGCAGTCTAATGAGAAACCGCCACCAGGTAGTTTCACACCTGACTACCTATCTAGCCGGAGGCTGACACAAGTCATTATTCACCCATCCCTGGCTTCAGTCGAGTTTAGGCTTCTGAAAGTACATCTGTGGGCTACAAAGATACTCACTGCATTAGGGTACTGCTGTGAGCTTCTCACCAGCAGAGAGACCCAAGACCTACGGTGTCTGTCACTGAACAACTCTCATTCAGTGTCTATTCCTGGGGGGCTAGGGATGCAGGGTACTGACACTAAGGCAATCTTGCTTTCGCTGTCTGTAAGTAATGAACTGTCTGAAACCATTGGTCTCACTGTCATCTTACTAACCCAAGTCTGTGGGACTGTAAAAAGCCAATATAACAGCTGTTGTAGTTAACCATGTGGTCCTGGTAGCATCTGCTGGGCTACTTAAGGATGACCTGACCACATGACAGATAGACTCTGGTTTTGAGTTGTGTGGGTTGCCTGATCAAATATTGACTTATTTTATTTTTGGCATCACACATAAGAAGGAATGCATTTTTTAGCACATGCCATTACTTAGATCAGCCTTGTCTGACCTCAGTTATTTACAAACACACTTTAGATTGGATGCCATGTCTGACATCGTTGTCGTTGCTATTTCATCACTATATTTATTTAAATTAAATGACCTTGTGAAAAGCAGTATGGATGTTCCTTAAAAAATTAAAAATAGAAAAACCATATGATCCAATACTTCTAGTACTGGGTATTTACCCAACTATCATAAAAACACTCATTTTTGCATAGTTTATTGCATAATTTAGAATAGCCAAGATATGTAAGCAACCTAAGTGTCCATAGATGTGGTACACAGTCACATGCGCGCACGCACACACACACACACACACACACACACACACACACACTGGGATATGATGCGGCCATAAAAAAGAAACAGATCTTGTCATTTGTGACAATATGGATGGAGCTAGAGATGTAGAGAGTATTAGGCTAAGTGAAATAAGTCCAATACCATTTGAGTTCACTTATATGTGTGGAATCTAAAAAAACCTACAAATCAATAAACAAAAACCATAATTATACCTATAAATACAGAGAACAAAGTGATGGTTGCCAGAGAGAAGGGGTATAATGGGAGGGGCAAAATGGGTGAAATGATGTGGGAAAAGAGGCTTTCAGTTATGGAATGAATAAGCCACGAGAACAAACAGCACAGCATAAAGAATGCAGTCAACGATGTGGTAATAGCGTTGTATGGTGACAGATGGTAGCTACCCTTGTGGTGAGCATAGCATAAGATATAGAGAAGTTGAATCATTATGTTGTACACCTGAAGGTAATGTAACATTGTGTTAGCTATACTCAAATAAAAAAAGTAATTAAAACAAGCAAATCAAATAAGTTTCTAGCTCAAATCATTTAAAAAGTTAGCTTTGTATCCCTACTTGAAATTCAAAATATGTGTCTCTTACTAGAGATATAATTGTAATGGTAAATAACATAAAAACTATTTGAAAGTTTAAATGAAAGGAATATAATAAGCCACATCCATTTACAATATAATGCCTATTTCATATATGTTATCTCATTGATTCCTCATAGCAATCATTTAGTGTAAGTATTGTGATTTCTACTTTAGATACGAGGAAATGGTCCCAATGGATGTAAATAATTTTCCCACCATCACACAGTGTGTGTTAGAGGCAGGACTGAACTCCATTGCTATTTTCATGCCTTAGCCTATAGGGAGACAGTAGGCAGTCCCCCTGGTTCCTTTTTCTTTCCTTTTACCTGTGCCCTAGTATATTCATCCAGCTCCACAACATAGAGAACTCCCACATATTTTGTGGCAAAGCAGAACACCCCAACTTAAGTCTCACTTTTAATTTGAACCTTAGACTATCAGTCTTTTTCACCAGGAAATATTTTAAAACTCTGTGAGTACACAATTGTTGCTTGTAATCTACTGCCATTCCGTAAGGATGGTGAATTCTGAGTATATCCCTTAGTTGCAGAAATATTTTTTGGATGTGAGGATGCAAATAGGAGCTCACAGATGTAACTCTTGCATTGTGTACAGTAATAGGGGTGTAAGGTACAGCCAGGCTTCTGTATTGTTAGGGTGATAGAGATGTATGTAGAGGGAAACAGGGATTTGTGGCTTCTCTGATCATGCCATTGTTTACTTTTGGAATTTTACTACAGTTACTAATTTTACTTTTTTAACTTTTTAAATTCCAAATAGTTAACATGCAGTTTAATATTAGTTGTAGGTGTACAATATAGTGATTCAACCCTTCCATACATCAACCAGTGCTCATCACAACAGCACGCCTTTATCCCCATCACCTATTTAACTCACCCCTCAACCTGCCTCCCCTCTGGTAGCCATCAGTTTGCTCTTTGTAGTTAAGTGTCTGTTTCCTGGCTTGACTACCTCTATTTTCTCCCTATGATCATGTGTTTTGTTTCTTAAATTCCACATAGGAGTGAAATCATATGACTTTTGTCTTTCTCTGGCTTATTTTGCTTAGCATAATACTCTCTAGCTCCATCCACATCGTTGCAAATGGCAGGGTTTGATTAGTTTTTATGGCTGAGTAATATTCCATTATATATATATATATATATATATATATATATATATATATATATATATATATATATAAAATCTCCTATATATTAAAACAAATTTTTTAAATGTTTGTATTTGAGAGAAAGACAGAGAAAGTGAGAAAGTGGGGGAGGGGCAGAGAGAGCCAGAGACAGAATCTGAAGCAAGATCCAAGCTCTGAGCTGTCAACACGGAGCCCGATGTGGGGATCGAACCCACGAGCTGTGAGATCCTGACCTGAGCCGAAGTTGGACACTTAACCTACTGAGACACCCAGTACCCCTATACTACATCTTTATCCATTCATCATCAGTTGATGGACACTTGGGCTGTTGCCATTGCTTGGGTATTGCAAATAATGCTGCTATAAACATCGGGGTGCATGTATCCCTTTGAATTGGTATTTTTGTATTCTTTCGGTAAATACCTAGTAGTACAACTGCTGGACAATAGGGTAGTTCTACTTTTCACTTTTTGAGGGGCCTCTGTAGTGTTCTCCAGAGTAGCTGCACCAGTTTGCATTCCTACCAAGAGTGCAAGAGGGTTTCCCTTTCTCCACATCCTTGCCAACACCCGTTGCTGCTTCTGCTGCAGTAGACATGATACTCTTGTTTAAACCCCACCCCCCCCCCCAAAGCGACTTCACCAAAAGATTGCTACGACTGATACATGAATTTAATAAAGTCACAGGATGCAAAAATCAACATACAGAAATCTGTTGCATTTCTATGCAGCAATAGGGAAGCAGCAGAATGGGAAATTAAGGAATCAATCCCATTTACAATTGCACTAAAAACAATCAGATACCTAGGAATAAACCTACCCAGAGAGGTGAAATACTTGTAGTACTCTGAAGACTAAAACACTGATGAAAGACATTGAAGATGACACAAAGAAATGGAAAGACATTCCATGCTCGTGGGTTGGAAGAACAAATATTGATAAACTGTCAAAACTACGCAAAGCGATCTACACATTTAATGCAATCCCTATCAACATACTGCCAGCATTTGTCACAGACCTAAAACTGGTAGGGAGCCACAAAAGACCCAGAATAGCCAGAGCAACCTTGAAAAGGCAAAGCAAACCCGGAGGCATCACTATTTGGGACATAAAATTGTATTACAAAGCTGTAGTGATCAAAACAGTATGGTGCTGCTACCAAAATAGACACATAGATCGATGGAATGGAATAAAATACCCACAAAGGAACCCACAAATATATGGTCAATTCATTTTTGATAAAGCAGGAAAGAATATCCATGAGGAAAAAGACAGGCTCCTTAACAAATGGTTAGGAAAGCTGGACAACAGCACGCAGAAGAATGAAACTGGACCAGTTTCTTACACCACACACAAAAATGAAATACAAACAGAGAGGGAGGCAAACCAGAGGGACTCTTAAATACAGAGAACAAACAGGGTTGCTGGAGGGGTGGGCGGGTGGGTGGGAGGATGGGTTAAATGGGTGATGGGCATTAAGGAGGGCACTTCTCAGGATGAGCGCTGGCTGTCACACGGGGGAGATGAATCACTGGGTTCTACTCCTGAAGCCAAGACTATACTGTATGTTATCTAGCTTGTATTTAAATAAATTAAAAAATAAAAATTAATTCAAAATGGATCAAAGGCCTAAATGTGCGACCCAAAACCATCAAAATCCTAGAGGAGAACACAGGCAGTAACCTCTTTGACATCCGCTGTAGCAACTTCTTTCTAGATATGTCTCCCGAGGCAAGGGAAACAAAAGCAAAAATAAACCACTGGGACTTCATCAAAATAAACACCTTCTGCACAGGGAAGGAAACCATTAACAAAACTAAAAGGCAACCTACAGAATGGGAGAAGATATTTGCAAATGACATTTCTGATAATGGGTTAGTATCCAAAATATAGAAAGAATTTATAAGACTCAACACCCAAAAAAACATATAACCCAATTTAAAACATGGGCAGAAGACATGAATAGACACTTTTGTAAAGAAGACCTCCAAATTGCCAACAGACACACGAAAAGACGCTCAACATCACTCGTCAAATACAAGTCTATACAAATACAAAATACAGAGCATTGGAGGGTTCCGGAAGATGGCGGCGTAGGAGGACGCTGGGCTCACCGCGCGTCCTGCTGATCACTTAGATTCCACCTACACCTGCCTAAATAACCCAGAAAACCGCCAGAGGATTAGCAGAACGGAGTCTCCGGAGCCAAGCGCACACGAGAGGCCCACGGAAGAGGGTAGGAAGGGCGGCGAGGCGGTGCGCGCTCCACGGACTGGCGGGAGGGAGCCGGGGCGGAGGGGCGGCTCGCCGGCCAAGCGGAGCCCCCGAGTCTGGCTGGCAAAAGCGGAGGGGCCTGACGGACTGTGTTCCGACAGCAAGCGCGACTTAGCGTCTGGGAGGTCCTAAGTTAACAGCTCCGCTCGGAAAGCGGGAAGGCTGGAGGACAAAGGGAGGGAGAGCTGCTGAGCCCCCGGACGGCAGAGTTCAGCTTGGCGGGGAACAAAGGTGCTCGCCAGCGCCATCTCCCCCGCCCATCCCCCAGCCAAAATCCCAAAGGGAACCAGTTCCTGCCAGGGAACTTGCTCGCGCAGCGCAAACACCCAACTCTGTGCTTCTGCGGAGCCAAACCTCCGGCAGCGGATCTGACTCCCTCCCGCTGCCACAGGGCCCCTCCTGAAGGGGATCACCTAAGGAGAAGCGAGCTAAGCCTGCCCCTCCAGCCCCCGTGCACCTTGCCTACCCACCCCAGCTAATACGCCAGATCCCCAGCAACACAAGCCTGGCAGTGTGCAAGTAGCCCAGACGGGCCACGCCACCCCACAGTGAATCCCGCCCAGAGGAGAGGGGAAGAGAAGGCACACACCAGTCTGACTGTGGCCCCAGCGGTGGGCTGGGGGCAGACATCAGGGCGGACTGCGGCCCCGCCCACCGACTCCAGTTATACACCACAGCACAGGGGAAGTGCCCTGCAGGTCCTCACCACTCCAGGGACTCTCCAAAATGACCAAACGGAAGAATTCCCCTCAGAAGAATCTCCAGGAAATAACAACAGCTAATGAACTGATCAAAAAGGATTTAAATAATATGACAGAAAGTGAATTTAGAATAATAGTCATAAAGTTAATTGCTGGGCTTGAAAACAGTATACAGGACAGCAGAGAATCTCTTGCCACAGAGATCAAGGGACTAAGGACCAGTCACGAGGAGCTGAAAAACGCTTTAAACGAAATGCAAAACAAAATGGAAACCACGACGGCTCGGCTTGAAGAGGCAGAGGAGAGAATAGGTGAACTAGAAGATAAAGTTATGGAGAAAGAGGAAGCTGAAAGAAAGAGAGATAAAAAAATCCAGGAGTATGAGGGGAAAATTAGAGAACTAAGTGATACACTAAAAAGAAATAATATACGCATAATTGGTATCCCAGAGGAGGAAGAGAGAGGGAAAGGTGCTGAAGGGGTACTTGAAGAAATTATAGCTGAGAACTTCCCTGACCTGGGGAAGGAAAAAGGCATCGAAACCCAAGAGGCACAGAGAACTCCCTTCAGACGTAACTTGAATCGATCTTCTGCACGACATATCATAGTGAAACTGGCAAAATACAAGGATAAAGAGAAAATTCTGAAAGCAGCAAGGGATAAACGTGCCCTCACATATAAAGGGAGACCTATAAGACTCGTGACTGATCTCTCCTTTGAAACTTGGCAGGCCAGAAAGGCTTGGCGCGATATCTACAGTGTGCTAAACAGAAAAAATATGCAGCCGAGAATCCTTTATCCAGCAAGTCTGTCATTTAGAATAGAAGGAGAGATAAAGGTCTTCCCAAACAAACAAAAACTGAAGGAATTTGTCACCACGAAACCAGCCCTACAAGAGATCCTAAGGGGGATCCTGTGAGACAAAGTACCAGAGACATCACTACAAGCATAAAACATACAGACATCACAATGACTCTAAACCCGTATCTTTCTATAACAACACTGAATGTAAATGGATTAAATGCGCCAACTAAAAGACATAGGGTATCAGAATGGATCAAAAAACAAGACCCATCTATTTGCTGTCTACAAGAGACTCCTTTTAGATCTGAGGACACCTTTAGATTGAGAGTGAGGGGATGGAGAACTATTTATCATGCTCCTGGAAGCCAAAAGAAAGCTGGAGTAGCCATACTTCTATCAGACAAACTAGACTTTAAATTAAAGGCTGTAACAAGAGATGAAGAAGGGCATTATATAATAATCACAGGGTCTATCCATCAGGAAGAGCTAACTATTATAAATGTCTATGCGCCAAATACCGGAGCCCCCAGATATACAAATACAAAATACAAAACTATAATGAGATATCACCTCACACCTGTAAGAATGGCTAATATCCCTGCCATTAAATAACTTTTGAAGAAAGAAGTTTTGCAAGAGATCTGTGTTTTTTTGCCATGGGGCCTGTGACATCATTCTTTGTCTTTGGATAAACTGTTCCAAATAGCTTTGGTGTTGTAGTTATTATAGTATAGCACAGTAAAATAAGTATGCTATTATTTTAAAATTTAAAATTTTTTTTTTGTATCAATGAAATCATCTGGAAAACCATGTGAAGTCTGTGTGCCACATTTTGTGAAACCTTTCCTTCAAAAGGACAAAGCCCTTCATGTCAAACATTATAAAATTACTCTAAGTTTTTATGAAAACGTCAGATTGCCAGTATCGTCATCATGTACACCATCAGTTTTCCTGGCCAACATTTCCAGATGTATTTACTTTGAGGATGACCAAGGGCTTCTTAGAACTGAATCCCGAAATCTACTGCTTATTAGAGTCAAAAGTAAGTCGTGGGTACACTCTGACACACCTTTTTGTGAAGATTAAATGAAGTTATACATGTATGGAACCTAGGAGAAAGAAGACACTGACATATAGTATACATGCTATCAATAGAGGAGCTTTTATAGTAACTCATTCTTTAAAAACTCAATAAATGGATCTATTGTCCTAAGCGCACACAATCAGTGGATGGCCAGCTATTCACAATTATAGAGCACAGATCAAAATTATCTAGTTATAACAGAGCCATGACTTTTAACTTTCTGGGAATAGAAGATTAATAACAGCGTAGAAACTGGAGGAGGTAGCTTTCGGAGTGATGGCATCATTAGAGGCATCTTGCAGGGAAGATGGGCACCTCACCAAATTTGAAATGATGCGGATCTGGAGGTTCCTCGCCATTTAGGTAGGGTCCAATTTCCAAGAAAGATGCAATCCAGAGACAGCTGAACATGGGAAACTCTAGTCCAACATTACTCATAGCCTTTCAGGGTCTTCAGATCCAGAGGATAGAAAAAGAGGTCTTACATACCAATAAATTTTATGAAGCCAGTATATCCATGATACTAAAATCCAAGAGTGTATACGAAATAAAAGTAGATGCTAATGTCACTCATGGAGATATTAATACAAATTCTAACCTAATTAATATGATGTAGGTTATTCAGAAAGATCATAGATCATGAACATTCCCTCCCAGCAGCGTATGGTTGACTTAAACATAGGAAAATATTAGGGCGCCTAAGTGGTTCAGTCGGCTAAGCGCCAGACTTCAACTCAGGTCATGATCTCACGGTTTGTGGGTTTGAACCCCACGTCAGACTCTGTGCTGACAGCTCAGAGCCTGGAGCCTGCTCCAGATTCTGTGTCTCACTGTGTCCCTGCAACTTCTCGGCCGACGCTCTGTCTGTCTGTCTCTCTCTCAAAACTAAATAAACATTAAAAAAAATTAAACATACGAAAATATGTACGAAATTCATTACGTTAACAGATTAATGGAAGAAAACCGCTACAACCATCTCAATAAACGTCCTACAAGTGCTTGATGAAAGTCAACATATATTCAACAGAAATGTTGTTAGGAAACTAACCTAAGAATGGAACTTCTTTTATGTCACAGTAAATACAGTCAAATGCTAAAAATTTTCTAATTCCGATCAGAAATAAGACAAGGATGTCCATTATTTACCAATACTTCCCAACACTGTACTGGGTGGGTCTGTCCAATATTGTGAAATGAGAAAACAAAGAGGGGGTATAATGTTTAAAACAGCAGGAACAAACTGTTAGTATTCAAAGATGATAGAATTGTGTATGTTGAAGCTCATAATGGATGTTGACATACACCTCTGGCATTAAATCCTATGCAGCAAGGCTTCTGGAGAGAGTACTGATGTACAGATATATCTGCACTTACCAGCTCAATCAGAATACAAAATTTCAAAAAATGACACAATTTTCAATAGCATCTAATACTTAGAGTAAGTTTAACAAAGGTTTGAAAAGAGTCTTTGGAGAAAGTTGTAAGATTTTATTGAGGGATTTTTAACAGTGAAGTGTCCTTCCTACATGAGAGCAGTTTGCATGGTTTCAGCTTCTTCTTGCTTACACTTTCGGTTGTCCTTCACCTGTAAGACAGACACAGAGTTGGAAACATTACTCAGCAGAATTTATTTACATTAAATTAATGATATACAGAGGACACTATAGTTTTTATTTTATAAGATAGAATTCCAAGCGTATGCTTTACCAACATTTTTGGAACACACCACACTTCCTATAGGTACAAGAAAAGAAAAAAAACACTTCAGGTTCAGAACAGATAAAATGAAATAAACCTATTAAAAGGTAGTTTCATTTTTGTATCTTTGTGTTTAGATTCAAGTTAGTTAACATCTAGTGTCGCACTGGTTTCAGGAGTAGAGTTTAGGGATTCATCGCTTACATATAACACCCATGCTTGCACCCTACTTGATGTAGGGAGAGTGCAGAAACTAGAAACCAGACTATCTCTTGCCATTTTATCACTCAGTCATTTGAGCCTTCATTGGGGAAAGGTTTCAAAATGCACGTGTTCTGTAAGAGCCACAATAATTTAGAGTCTGACAAAATTTAAGAACAGGTATCCAGGTCTCCATAGAGAAAAACCAACATCAAGCAGTGTGTTTTCTTGTTCTCAGTAGCAATGAAATCTCAACTCAGATGTTAAAATTTGACCAAAGATGTTATCTGATGACAAATAAATCATACAAAATGGAAGATTTTTGTATTCCATGTATATTATCCAATAGAACCACAGAATACAAAAATCAGCAATAAAAACTGACTGCAATATATCTGGTTTGAAATCACTAAATATATGAGCCAAGATGCATTCAGAAGTGAAGGGATCCTCCCAGAATCACACAACTTATGTTAGAGCTGGTATTAGAACCTACTTCAGTGCCTCAGCATATTTCATACAAACTGGTATTTACTCCAAATCCATTTTGTGGTTTTTAAAAGAGGAAATTATAGAAGATTCTGAATTTAAGTAGCCATCAGTTAAAGTATTTACAGTGTATTTTATTTATTTTTTAAAGTCTATTTCCTTATTTTGAGAGAGTGAGAGAGAGAGATCACAAATGGGAGAGGGACACAGAGAGAGGAAGAGAGAGAGTCCCAAGCAGGCTCCATGCTGTCCGCACAGAGCCCAACGTGGGGCTCAATCTCACAAACTGTGAGTCCATGACCTGAGCCAAATCAAGAGTCAGATGCTTAACTGACTGAGCCACCCAGGCGCCCCAGTATTTACACTTTATAAAAAAGGAAATGGTTTCATTTTTTATTATTTAAGAAGGCTCTGACCCAATTTAAGTCTGTATCTGATAGGGTATAAGTCAGGCAGTCAGGAAATTAGGGTCTGAACTACTTATGAAAGCTACCTTTATGTGTAAACTCTGTCATTAAAGTATCAATAAAGTCATATCTACATAAGTAAAGATATAATATTCAGGAAAATATCTGCATACTTTGCATTCTCAATGGATAACATATCTGCTTCAGGCATCTTCACGGGCTCCAGTGTTGGGACATCCGCCCCCTTCACATCACTGTCATCTTCACTTTTGCCCCCAGTCTTTGGCACAGGCAGTTCCTGGATACCAGATTCCAGGTCAGGGCCTTACCGGAAAAAAAAAAAAAAAAAAAAAAAAGATGATAATCAACTTAAGGAGTAAACATAAAATGTAAAGAAAGAAGTGATAATATGTATTCTTGCCATTATATGAAATACAAGCCTGTAGACTTAGGGTAACAAAAAAAGCGATGGAAAGATGGACTTCCCATCTTTGTTTTCCTGTAATATGAAACCTTATTTCAAATAACAATCTAAAGAGAAACCACACTAAATCTACATTTGCATTATATTACCACAGTGTACTAAGAATAGAGAGCATCAGCTAAGAAATCTTAAATGTACACCATGCACAGGATTTTTTTTAAGTTTATTTATTTATTTAGAGAGAGAATGATCAGGGGAGGGGCACACAGAGGGAGAATGAAGAGTATCACAAACAGGCTCTGCACTCCTAAGTGCACAGCTGGATGTGGGGCTCAAGCTCACGAACCCTGATATCATGACCTGAGGCAAAATCTAGAGTGTGACACCTGACTGAGTGAACCACCCAGGCACCCTGCACCATGGATAGGATTTTAATGAAAATGAAAATTTAATTTCCTGAACAATTAGCTGAGTGCATTTGTGGGCCTATGACAAATCCTACACTAGTGACATACATCTCCTATTGGAGCAACCTGAAAGCTATTTTGTGAAATTTAACTAGTTAGATTTAGGGGCAAAGTCTCTCTCTATAACTTATGATAAATGAATCATGCAGAGAACCAAGTATCAAAAATAACAGCAAAATATTAGTGACTTATAGTCAAACTTCTGTCTTACAGTGAGAATAAAGGGAGCAGGGTGGAAAGAAATTAATGGACTTTGTCATCAGTCCTATCGTAGAAACCTCTTACCAGCGAATTCCTAAAATAATCCACGGCCTGAATGATGTCAATAATTCCATACAAGTATCTGATGAAAATACTTTCTTTGGAAGCTGGTAATTTCCGTTTCATGATCATTTTAAGATACTTTTGATTTTCCTAATCATAAGTTGTTAAACACCTCCTAAAGCCACTTAAAAATCACACTAATATAGTTTACCTATATGCCAGTCTCCCAAATTATACAGCGTTTCCCAAATG
Organism: Panthera pardus; assembly: GCF_024362965.1. Lineage (NCBI taxonomy): Eukaryota > Metazoa > Chordata > Mammalia > Carnivora > Felidae > Panthera > Panthera pardus. The sequence continues at coordinate 264,015 of NW_026526922.1, forward strand.
TACCATATCAAATGATTAAGCAAAGGAAATGGTGGCTCTCATTCCTCGAGCCTTTTTCTGGAGTCTACCTCTTGCTCCACTGAACTTCATTTATTCCTGTGCCTGTACTACGCTATTTTACAGTACAGACACATTTGAGTATTAAGCATTTTATACAAAAGCATTCACATTTTGGTATAACAACACAGATGGTAGGAAGTACAAAAACCGTGTAATGAAATATGAGTTATGTCTCCATGTGTCAAGCAGTCTTTGGCAAGCCACAATCCCTGAACCTTAGTTTTCTTATTTATAAAATGAGGCTACCATCCCTATGCAAATCTTCTTTATTCCTGATGTTATAAGATATGCTGACTTGGCACTCTGCACACACTGTTAAAACCAGCTTACACTTTTGATGCAGGGAAGGAAAAGGCCACGCAAAAATGTTCTAAGAAGAACAAATTCAACTAGTGAAAAAATGTATACTTTTGTAGTAAACAGTTTCCTCTGATTTAGAACAGACTGCATGTTCAAGCAGATTAAATCTTGAAGAAAAAGGGGAAATTCGTTAGAGTGAATACAGCTGTAAACTATACTCTATTCACATTTTGAAACAATTTTCGGGAAATGGCTGAGATTCTCTTCTAAGGTTTTGTTTTGTCCTGTTACGTCATAATGCGTGATGCAAAAATATACCCTGTGCCCCCATAAGCATTCTTTTTCCCTTTCCCTTCACCTTCATCCAGAGGTGCTTCTTCAACTGCTTTCTCTCGCTCCGGCATAATATCCTGACACTCAGTGGGTGCCTCCTTTTGTTGAGGCTGCTCATCACTGGGCTGCTGGGCCTAGGGTGTGCGTGTGTGTGTGAACAAAAAGTTGCATTAATGCATGCCAATAATATAAACCTATGTTACGCATTTTATATCAAATAATAAATAAGTATAAAAACACTTATAAAATATAATTCTATATTGTATTCCTAAAAGTTATATGGCCATTTATATACACATACATATAATGGAATATTAGTCATCAAAAGGTATTAAAATCTTGCCATTTGCAACAATGTGGATGGGGCTAGAATGTATTATGCTAAGTGAAAGAAGTCAATCAGAGAAAAACAAGTACCCTATGATTTCACTCATATGTGGAATTTAATAATAAAACAGAGGAACATATGGGAAGGGAAGTAAAAATAAAGGAGAGGGGGAAACAAATCACAAGAGACTCTTAAGGATAGAGAACAAAGTGAGGCTTGATGGAGGTAGGTGGGTGGAGGATGGCACAGATGGGTGACAGGTGATAAGGAGGGCACTTGTGATGAGCGCTGGGTGTTGTACGTAAGTGATGAATCACCGAAGTCTACTCCTGAAGCCAATATTGCACTGTACGCTAAGTAAAATTTAAATTAAAAAAGAGTTACTCTTCCCACAGAGTAGCTACCCGGAAGAGGTACCCACAAGCACTCTGGAGGCTATTTTAAACTATGCTGGGATGGATACGTACAACTTGTTGTTAGTAAGCATGAGAAAGGAGTCATAGGGTATATTTACCCAGGGAACACAAGTATGGAATCCTTCTGGTTCAATGTTTCCTGCCCCTTCCCAGCAAAGAAACTTTTATCACTGTATCTGTACGTTTGTAGGTCAACAAAATTTTCAGAGAAATAAACTGATGGTGTAGAACATCAATTGCTGAAGTACTCACAGCCACAGGTGCAGCTGGCTGGTTAGCCTTGCCATCATCCTTTCTTTGTTTAGATTTAGATCTTGTTCTCACACGCCCACTCATTTTTCACCCTGAAAGTAGAATATCAGTATTTGGAAAATGTATTCTAAAGGCTAGGTACACCACCTCCAAGGCGTAACATTTTAATTTTTTTTTACTTTGAAAATACTTTCAAAATCAACCTTGCGTAAGGATAGTGTACATGCTGTGGTCACACCAAATAAACGGGCTGCAAGATCACTCACATCGGCCAAACTGGCAGTCAAATCACCTTAAGGACAGGAGAAAACGCGAGGCTTAGTTTCACAGCTAGATTCCCCATCATAAAGGCATGTGAGAAAACAATGCTGGATATTTAAACCTGAGTCGCTATTGTTTTCACATTCCCAGTTACTGGGCCCATTTTACCCTCTTAAATAAGGTTTCCTTGGAACACAGAGAAGTCTTAATCGTTTGCGTACTGCCTATGGCTGTCTTCCCACCACAAGGGCTCAAGGTGTCTAGTTTCGATACTGACCAGTGAGCCGGCTCCTCCCTTGACACCCTGCACAGTGCGATACAAATCTCCGGGACGCAGCTCCAACCCCACACCGTTCCCCGTTTCCAGCCCCACGCACCGTTTTTTTGTTTTTTGTTTTAAGTAGACTTCACGGCCATCCTGGAGCCCAGGTGGGGCTCGAACTCACCACCCTGAGATCTAGACCTGACCTGAGATCCAGCGTCAGCCACTTAACCTACTGACCGCTCCCCACCCCCGCCCACAGGCACCCGTTCCAGACCTGTTCTGTACCGCCTGGCCCGCCTCCCACCCAGGGTCCCACTGAGGACTCTGGCTTCAGTGCTCCGCCGGCAGTTCCAGGTGCTTGCAGGACTCAGATACCTCAAAGAACGCCCCCAAGACCCACCCTGTCTTCACCTCCCCCGTCCTCGGCTGCCAGCTGTCCTCACTTGTCCCCGTCCCACCACCACGAGGACGAGGGCCATGGCGGCCGCGACGCCTGTGAGGAGAAGAACGCTAACTCCTGGCAACTTCCTCCTCCGAGGCCACAGATCTACCGTCCCGACCCGCCCGAGGCCCACTGGCACTCTCCTCACAGTCACTCACACTTAAAGTCCTGGAAGGACTGATTTGTGGACCTACCGGTTGAGGGCAGGCAGCCAGAAAGACCACGACACCGCCCACACCACTCCACGCCACTTCTTCCTCAGCTCTGCTCACAGGACGCGTGGGCAGCAGGGCGCGTGCTCAGCAACGGTCTTTCTTAACAATGGGCATGCGCAGGAAAGGCCTGGTACAACGTGTGTGCGTACTGACGTGGATATGTGCGTACTGACTGGGTGTATGCGTACTGGCGTGGGTGTATGCAATGTTCGTGGACTTCTTCCCACGCCTGCAGCCAAGGCGTGGGAAGACAGTGTCCGCAGAGTACCCGACATGGTGCTTGAAGAGTGGCCTTTTTCCTCCTGCCCGAGCTCTCTTTTGCAACCACATACTTTGGGGACAGACAGTTACAAGTCACCGTTAGTGCTGAATGTTTCTCAGAAAGATATCTGTAACAAAAATAGATACTAAGTACTTTAATACTATTTTTATACATGCTTTGATCAATCATTCCCTTCCATGCTTCTGGGTTTGCTGTCATACTTGAGTGAATTTGCTCTCCTCTGTATAATAAATACATTAACAACTGTTTTCTTTACCTTTTTTGCTTGTGTTACTGCACATTTAAACCTGTGGTTTGGTAACTGATTTCTCTAAGTACCTGTGGTCCTTCAATCAGTGCACATTTCAGAAGTTTCTATCGATATTGGTCCTGGGGTTTAAGCTCAGTCCACTGGTTCATTACGTTCAGTAATGGAGACTATGCTTGTCATGTACTGTGCTTTCCAAAAATCAAACAACTTGATAATAAAGCTGACTTTACTGGATAACTCTGTCAGGGAAAACACTACCTGGACAGGGTCTTAGCAGAGTCTTTGAGGTGGCCGGACAGGAGAGATACGTATTCAAATTGTGAAGTCGGAGTAGAACAATTCTTTCAACGTTGGGGGAGGTTGTGATGAAGACTGAGTAAAAATAGGGCTAAAATGGTGTAGGTTTGGTGGACACAGCAAGGCAAGAATATTAAGTCGAAAGTTTCAAATTCCTTATGGTTGAAAAATGTCATTTGGCACTTTTTACTGAAGAGTTGATGGATCTTTCAGTTAGTTCCTGGAAGGGACAGTAATGTTATTTTCAACTTTTGTCTTCCTAGGCAAGAGATGATTTTGATAGCAACGTTATGTTGATGTAGCTCATGGTGAGAAGGAAATCTGGGAAGGGCAGGTAAAAAAAGGGGGCCAGCTAGATGTCCGAGACCAGATTTTCCCTTGCATGCTTTTGTCTTCTGTCATCTTGCTTACCTCCTGCATCTGTCAAGTTCCCGTGTAGCACAATCAATATGTGCACCCCCCTTTTTTCCCCTTATACCCCTACAATCCCACACATAAAAGAAGGCCAGACCCAGGGTTCAGGGCTAAGTCTTCTGACCTGATTCCACTGGGCTGGCACTGGTGCAGAATAAATAGTCTTTTCCAATCCCTTGAGTGTGTGTCGCTTGTCTCTTCCTGGCCACCAAGTATTTGCTGTAACATTTTTGGTGCATTGGTCAGGAAGCCCACAGCCGCGCTTGCCCTTTGAGTCACCATTGTCGGAGGCCAGCAAGAAGGCCACTCTTCTTGGGCCCCTGTGACAGAAAGGAAGGCATGCCACCGGTGATTTCACTGGATCCCCCCCCCCCGCCCCCCCTCGCAGGGCCTGACAATATTTGGCCACCACTTCGCTGAACGGACTCCAGGGGGAATAGGAAAATTCTGCCGATGGGACATCAGATTGGGTAAATGTCCCCGGGGACCTAGGACGGAATTCAGGCCTGCCCTAGAGGCAGAAGGGGAGCTTGATCACCTCCCTGGTGATATAGTCTCCACATAGGACAGGGAAATCCTGGGTGGAAATCTGTCATCTGTCTAAATGTGTGTGTGAGTGCCTATGCTCCACGTTTTCGGCTATGGAGCCTGAGTGGGTCCTACCCTGAGATTCCGTGAAGACCTCATATGGCTCAAGGCAGAATCAGGTCCGCAGAGGCCTGATATAAGTCTGGGGTTTATACTGACCTGCCAATGCTAAGAGGTGTCTAAATCCCCATGAGGGGAGAGACCAGGTGGACAAAATGACCTCTTCCCTCATGCTTGTCCTGCGACAGTGTTCATTGGGAGGTACCCATCTAGGATACCAGGATGGGGAGAATTCCTCAAAACCAACTGTTAGAGCCAATGGTCTCTGGTCAGTCTACCTCAGAACGGGGACCTTAAGAAATATTCCCCAGCAGCTGCCCAAACTCACTTTGTTTCAGGGAAATTCCCTGTCTGCTCCAGACTGACATGGACTGCCTAATTCCACTAGTGGAAAACAAAACAAAACTTTTATTCTATCTAGATTTGCTGAAGGTCAGATAAGCTCATGTTATCTCTGTTCCAATTTGTTAGCAAAAGAATAACTTAAATAATGGTTAATGTTGTCTGTCTCATAGTTTTCATGGGTAATTGTTAAAATAGCTTCCAAAGTCTTTGGTGACCTAAAACGTTAAAGTTTTACTTGCATGATTAATTAAAATTAAATTCATTGTATGTCTAATGAGATAAAAGTCAAAAGCACTAATTACTAGATGTGGGTTTGTGCTTTTTTTTTTTAATTTTTTTTTAACGTTTATTTATTTTTGAGACAGAGAGAGACAGAGCATGAACGGGGGAGGGGCAGAGAGAGAGGGAGACACAGAATCTGAAACAGGCTCCAGGCTCTGAGCGGTCAGCACAGAGCCCGACGCGGGGCTCCAACTCACATACCGCGAGATCGTGACCTGAGCCGAAGTCGGACGCTTAACCGACTGAGCCACCCAGGCGCCCCAGTGTGCTTTTGACTTGTTGCAGAAAAACTAAGGATATTTGGGTCTGTTAAAAAAACATGTTTTGTGCTTAATTGATTCATAAGTTTGACATCTAAGGAATCCTGATGTAACAGACAGTTCACAATTGACTACTACTGAGTTTTCCCTGGAGACTAAGGTTTCTAGGAGTTACAATTCTGCTAAATGTAATTAAGACTGATGGAAATAAAAAAAACAACTCTGTATGTAAAAAAAGATGGATATGTAAGAAAAATATAAGGAATGGAAATACATTTTTGTGAAAGGTAAAAGAAAGTAATTTTGTCCTCAATGAGACTGGCTATTTGGAGACAAATGGCTTGGGACAAAATCTGAATACAAAGGAAAGTTTAGAAGGTTCATGAGGGAAATCTTTAAAAGGAAATTTTATATTAAATGGACTTTAAATATACACTGGTTTAAGATTTTTAAAAAATTGAGATACATGTAAGTACTCTAAGGTGGATCCTGATTTAATGGCAACCCTTTCTGGAGGGGAAACAATTAAGGGCCCCTTACCTGTATCCAAAGCAGACCTAGAGAAGGAGGAAAGGAAGTCTTCCACCTCCACCTCCTTGGGTCCTCAATCTATATAAAAAGTGCAGTTCTGCTCCCTACTGCCCACCTCATCTGGGCCCGCCCTGTAATATAACAGACATGTTTCCCTTATGAGAAGCTAGAATGCCAGAAGGAGAAACCTTTTACATTACAAGGTTTAAGACAGATAAAGGAGAAGTAGATAAATTTTCTCATCGGATAAGTATATAGAGGTTTTTCAGCATATTACATATGTTTTTGAGTTGACCTGGAAAGATATAATGCTTTTGTTAAATCAGACTCTTAATGAGACAGAAAATTGTGGGGTTCAGGCAGCAGCTAAGAGATATGGGGATGGGCAACTCATTAATTACCATGGGACTGGAGGTCCTATAGGGAACTTGCAACTCCCTAACTAGAACTCAGGCAGTTCCACCTCAAAATCCTGATTGGGGAATGGTATTGCTGCCACTTCCAAGCTTGTATTTTAAAAAAACATTAAAATATCTAAGACTCAGCCCTTAAATTATACTAAATTAGCCACTATTTTACAAACACAGAATGAGAGCCCAATAGCCTTCCTACAGAGTTTGAAGGAGACCCTCATTAAATATATGGCTATCTCCCTTGACACCCCTGAGGCTGAGATAATTTTATTATGTTTTATTTATTTTATTTCTTTAAATATGAAATTTACTGTCAAATTGGTTTCCATACAACACCAGTGTTCATCCCAACAGGTGCCCTCCTCAATGCCCGTCACCCACTTTCCCCTCCCTCCCACCCCCCATCAACCCTCAGTTTGTTCTCAGTTTTTAAGAGTCTCTTATGGTTTGCCTCCCTCCCTCTCTACCTTTTTTTTACCCTTCCCCTCCCCCATGGTCTTCTGTTAAGTTTCTCGGGATCCACATAAGAGTGAAAACATATGGTATCTGTCTTTCTCTGTATGACTTATTTCACTTAGCATAACACTCTCCAGTTCTATCCACGTTGCTACAAAAGGCCATATTTCATTCTTTCTCATTGCCAAGTAGTATTCCATTGTGTATATAAAACCACAACTTCTTTATCCATTCATCAATCGATGGACATTTAGGCTCTTTCCATAATTTGGCTATTGTTGAAAGTGCTGCTATAAATACTGGGGTGCAAGAGCCACTATGCGTCAGCACTCCTGTATCCCATGGATAAATTCCTAGCAGTGCTATTACTGGGCCATAGGGTAGATCTATTTTAATTTTTTGAGGAACCTCCACACTATTGTCCAGAGTGGCTGCACCAGTTTGCATTCCCACCAAAAATGTAAGAGGGCTCCCATTTCTCCAAATCCTCTCCAGCATCTATAGTCCCCTGATTTGTTCATTTTAGCTACTCTGACTGGCATGCGGTGATATCTCATTGTATTTTAAAAAATATGTATCAAAACTAGATAAATCATGTTTTGATTTGTATTTCCCTGATGAGGAGTGACATTGAGCATCTCTTCATGTGCCTGTTGGCCATCTGGATGTCTTCTTTTAGAGAAGTGTCTATTCATGTCTTCTGCCCATTTCTTCACTGGATTATTTGTTTTTCAGGTGTGGAGTTTGGTGAGTTCTTTATAGATTTTGGATACTAGCCCTTTGTCCGATATGTCATTTGCAAATATCTTTTCCCATTCCGTTGGTTGCCTTTTCATTTTGTTGATTGTTTGCTTTGCAGTGCAGAAGCTTTTTATCTTGATGAGGTCCCAATAGTTCATTTTTGCTTTTAATTAATTCCCTTGCCTTTGGAGACGTGTCAAGTAAGAAATTGCTGCGGCTGAGGTCAGAGAGGTTTTGTCCTGCTTTCTCCTCTAGGGTTTTGATGCCTTCCTGTCTCACACTCAGGTCCTTCATCCACTTTGAGTTTATTTGTGTGAATGGTGTGAGAAAGTGGTCTAGTTTCATTCTTCTGCATGTTGCTGTCCAGTTCTCCCAGCACCATTTGTTAAAGAGACTGTCTTTTTTCCATTGGATGTTCATTCCTGCTTCGTCAAAGATTACTTGGCCATACTTTTGTGGGTCTAATTCTGGAGTCTCTATTCTATTCCGTTGGTCTATGTATCTGCTTTTGTGCCAATACCATGCTGTCTTGATGATTACAGCTTTGTAATAGAGGCTAAAGTCTGGGATTGTGATGCCTCCCGCTTTGGTCTTCTTCAAAATTACTTTGGCTATTCGGGGCCTTTTGTGGTTCCATATGAATTTTAGGATTGCTTGTTCTAGCTTCGAGAATAATGCTGGTGTAATTTTGATTGGGATTGCATTGAATGTGTAGATAGCTTTGGGTAGTATTGACATTTTAACAATACTTATTCTTCCAATCCATGAGCAGGGAATGTTTTTCCGTTTGTTTGTATCTTCCTCAATTTCCTTCATAAGCTATGTATAGTTTTCAGGATACAGATCTTGCACATTTTGGTTAGATTTATTCCTAGGTATTTTATGCTTCTTGGTGCATTTGTGAATGGGATCAGTTTCTTTATTTGTCTTTCTGTTCCTTCATTGTTAGTGTATAAGAATGCAAGTGATTTGTGTCATTGATTTTGCATCCTGCGACTTTGCTGAATTCCTGTATCAGTTCTAGCAGACTTTTGGTGGAGTCTATCGGGTTTTCCATGTACAATATCATGTCATCTGCAAAAAGTGAAAGCTTCACTTCATTTTTGCCAATTTTGATGTCTTTGATTTCCTTTTGATGTCTGATTACTGATGCTAGAACTTCCAACACTATGTTACACAACAGCGGTGAGATTGAACATCCCTGTCGTGTTCCTGATCTCAGGGGGAAAGCTCTCAGTTATTCCCCATTGAGGATGATATTAGCTGTGGGCTTTTCATAAATGGCTTTTATGATGTTTAAGTATGTTCCTTCTATCCCGACTTTCTCGAGGGTTTTTATGAAGAAAGGATGATGAATTTTGCACTTGCTTTTTCTGCATCGATCAATAGGATCACATGGTTCTTTTCTTTTATTAATGTGATGTATCACATTGATTGATTTGAGAATGTGGAACCAGCCTGCAGCCCAGGAATGAATCCCACTTGATCATGGTGAATAATTCTTTTTATATGTTGTTGAATTCGACTTGCTAGTACCTTATTGAGAATTTTTGCACCCATATTCATCAGGGATATTGGCCTGTAGTTCTCTTTTTTTGCTGGGTCTCTGTCTGCTTTAGGAATCAAAGTAATGCTGGCTTCATAGAATGAGTCTGGAAGTTTTTCTTCCGTTTCTATTTTCTGGAACAGCTTGAGAAGGATAGGTATTATCTCTGCTTTAAATGTCTGGTAGAATTCCCCTGGGAAGCCATGTGATCCTGGACTCTTATTTGTAGGGAGATTTTTGATAACCGATTCAATTTCTTCGCTGGTTATGGGTCTGTTTAAATTTTCTATTTGTTCCTGTTTGAGTTTTGGAAGTGTGTGAGTGCTTAGGAATTTGTCCATTTCTTCCAGGTTGTCCAGTTTGCTGGCATATAATTTTTCATCGTATTCCCTGATAATTGCTTGTATTTCTGAGGGATTGATGGTAATAATTCCACTTTCATTCATGATTTTATCTATTTGGGTCATCTCCCTTTTCTTTTTGAGTAGCCTGGCTAGAGGTTTATCAATTTTGTTTATTTTTTCAAAAAACCAACTCTTGGTTTCATTGATCTGCTCTACAGTTTTTTTTAGATTCTCTATTGTTTATTTCTGCTCTGATCTTTATTATTTCTCTTCTTCTGCTGGGTTTGGGGTGTCTTTGCTGTTCTGCTTCTATTTCCTTTAGGTGTGCTGTTAGATTTTGTATTTGGGATTTTTCTTGTTTCTTGAGATAGGCCTGGATTGCAATGTATTTTCCTCTCGGGACTGCCTTCGCTGCATCCCAAAGGGTTTGGATTGTTGCCTTTTCATTTTCGTTTGTTTCCATATATTTTTAATTTCTTCTCTAATTGCCTGGTTGACCCACTGCTTCTTTAGTAGGGTGTTCTTTAATCTCCATGCTTTTGGAGGTTTCCCAGACTTTTTCCTGTGGTTGATTTCAAGTTTTATAGCATTGTGGTCTGAAAGTGTGCATGGTATGATCTCAATTCTTGTATACTTATGAAGGGCCTTTTTGTGACCCAGTATGTGATCTATCTTGGAGAATGTCCCATGTGCGCTGGAGAAGAAAGTATGTTCTCTTGCTTTGGGATGCAGAGTTCTAAACATATCTGCCAAGTCCATCTGATCCAATGTATCATTCAGGGCCCTTGTTTCTTTGTTGATCCTGCATCTAGATGATCTATCCATTGTTGTTAGTGGGGTATTAAAGTCCCCTGAGATTACTACATTCTTATCAATAAGGTTGCTTACATTTGTGATGAATTGTTTTATATATTTGAGGGCTCCCGTATTTGGCGCATAGACATTTTTAATTGTTAGCTCTTCCTGATGGATAGACCCTGTAATTATTATATAATGCCCTTATTTATCTCTTGTTACAGCCTTTAAAGTCTAGTTTGTCTGATATAAGTACAGCTACTCCAGCTTTCTTTTGACTTCCAGTAGCATGATATATAGTTCTCCATCCCCTCACTTTCAATCTGAAGGTGTCCTCGGGTCTAAAATGAGCCTCTTGTAGACAGCAAATAGATGGGTCTTTTTTTTTTTTATCCATTCTGATACCCTATGTCTTTTGTTTGCAGCATTTAATCCATTTACATTCAGTGTTATTATTGACAGATATGGGTTTAGAGTCATTGTGATACCTGTAGGTTTCGTGCTTGTAGTGATGTCTCTGGTACTTGGTGGTCCTTGCAACATTTCACTTACAGATTCCCCCTTAGGATCTCTTGTAGGGCTGGTTTAGTGGTGATAAATTCCTTCAGTTTTTGTTTGTTTGGGAAAACCTTTATCTCTCCTTCTATTCTGAATGACAGACTTGCCGGATAAAGGATTCTTGGCTGCATATTTTTTTTTCTGTTCAGCACATTGAAGATTTCCTGCCATTCCTTTCTGTCCTGCCAAGTTTCAGTAGATAGATCTGCTACTACCTTTATGTGTCTACCTTTGTATGTTAGGGCCCATTTATCCCTAGCTGCTTTCAGAATTCTCTCATTATCCTTGTAATTTGCCAGGTTCACTATGATATGTCGTGCAGAAGATAGATTCAGGTGACGTCTGCAGGGAGTTCTCTGTGCCTCTTGGAATTCAATGTCTGTTTCCTTCCCCAGATCAGGGAAGTTCTCAGCTATGATTTGTTCACGTACTCCTTCAGCCCCTTTCTCTCTCTCTTTCTTTTCTGGAATTCCTATGATACAGATATTGTTCCATTTGATTGCATCACTTAGTTCTCTAACTCTCTCCTCATACTCCTGGATTTTTTTCTCTCTCTTTTTCTCAGCTTCTTCTTTTTCCATAATTTTATCTTCTTTTTGTTTTAATGTTTATTTATTTATTTATTTATTTATTTATTTTATTAATATATGAAATTTACTGTGAAATTGGTTTCCATACAACACCCAGTGCTCATCCAAAAAGGTGCCCTCCCCAATACCCATCACCCACCCTACCCACCCTCCCACCCCCCATCAACCCTCAGTTTGTTCTCAGTTTTTAACAGTCTCTTATGCTTTGGATCTCTACCACTCTAACCTCTTTTTTTTTTTTTTCCTTCCCCTCCCCCATGGGTTTCTGTTTCGTTTCTCAGGATCCACATAAGAGTGAAACCATATGGTATCTGTCTTTCTCTGTATGGCTTATTTCACTTAGCATCACACTCTCCACTTCCATCCACTTGCTACAAAAGGCCATATTTCATTTTTTTCTCATTGCCACATAGTATTCCATTGTGTATATAAACCACAATTTCTTTATCCATTCATCAGTTGATGGACATTTAGGCTCTTTCCATAATTTAGCTATTGTTGAGAGTGCTGCTATAAACATTGGGGTACAAGTGCCCCTATGCATCAGTACTCCTGTATCCCTTGGATAAATTCCTAGCAGTGCTATTGCTGGGTCATAGGGTAGGTCTATTTTTAATTTTCTGAGGAACCTCCACACTGCTTTCCAGAGCGGCTGCACCAATTTGCATTCCCACCAACAGTGCAAGAGGGTTCCCGTTTCTCCACATCCTCTCCAGCATCTATACTCTCCTGATTTGTTCATTTTGGCCACTCTGACTGGCGTGAGGTGATATCGGAGTGTGGTTTTGATTTGTATTTCCCTGATAAGGAGCGACGTTGAACATCTTTTCATGTGCCTGTTGGCCATCCGGATGTCTTCTTTAGAGAAGTGTCTATTCATGTTTTCTGCCCATTTCTTCACTGGGTTATTTGTCTTTTGGGTGTGGAGTTTGGTGAGCTCTTTATAGATTTTGGATACTAGCCCTTCGTCCGATATGTCATTTGCAAATATCTTTTCCCATTCCGTTGGTTGCCTTTTAGTTTTGTTGGTTGTTTCCTTTGCTGTGCAGAAGCTTTTTATCTTCATAAGGTCCCAGGAATTCACTTTTGCTTTTAATTCCCTTGCCTTTGGGGATGTGTCGAGTAAGAGATTGCTACGGCTGAGGCCAGAGAGGTCTTTTCCTGCTTTCTCCTCTAAGGTTTTGATGGTTTCCTGTCTCACATTCAGGTCCTTTATCCATTTTGAGTTTATTTTTGTGAATGGTGTGAGAAAGTGGTCTAGTTTCAACCTTCTGCTTGTTGCTGTCCAGTTCTCCCAGCACCATTTGTTAAAGAGACTGTCTTTTTTCCATTGGATGTTCTTTCCTGCTTTGTCAAAGATGAGTTGGCCATACGTTTGTGGGTCTAGTTCTGGGGTTTCTATTCTATTCCATTGGTCTGTGTGTCTGTTTTTGTGCCAATACCATGCTGTCTTGGTGACTACAGCTTTGTAGTAGAGGCTAAAGTCTGGGATTGTGATGCCTCCTGCTTTGGTCTTCTTCTTCAAAATTACTTTGGCTATTCGGGGCCTTTTGTGGTTCCATATGAATTTTAGGATTGCTTGTTCTAGTTTGGAGAAGAATGCTGGTGCAATTTTGATTGGGATTGCATTGAATGTGTAGATAGCTTTGGGTAGTATTGACATTTTGACAATATTTATTCTTCCAATCCATGAGCAGGGAATGTCTTTCCATTTCTTTAAATCTTCTTCAATTACCTTCATAAGCTTTCTATAGTTTTCAGCATACAGATCTTGTACATCTTTGGTTAGATTTATTCCTAGGTATTTTATGCTTCTTGGTGCAATTGTGAATGGGATCAGTTTCTTTGTTTGTCTTTCTGTTGCTTCATTGTTAGTGTATAAGAATGCGACTGATTTCTGTACATTGATTTTGTATCTTGCAACTTTGCTGAATTCATGTATCAGTTCTAGCAGACTTTTGGTGGAGTCTATCGGATTTTCCATGTATAATATCATGTCATCTGCAAAAAGCGAAAGCTTGACTTCATCTTTGCCAATTTTGATGCCTTTGATTTCCTTTTGTTGTCTGATTGCTGAAGCTAGAACTTCCAGCACTATGTTAAACAACAGCGGTGAGAGTGGGCATCCCTGTCGTGTTCCTGATCTCAGGGAAAAAGCTCTCAGTTTTTCCCCATTGAGGATGATGTTAGCTGTGGGCTTTTCATAAATGGCTTTGATGATCTTTAAGTATGTTCCTTCTATCCCGACTTTCTCAAGGGTTTTTATTAAGAAAGGGTGCTGGATTTTGTCAAAGGCCTTTTCTGCATCGATTGACAGGATCATAAGGTTCTTCTCTTTTTTTTTTGTTAATGTGATGTATCACGTTGATTGATTTGCGAATGTTGAATCAGCCCTGCATCCCAGGAATGAATCCCACTTGATCATGGTGAATAATTCTTTTTATATGCCGTTGAATTCGATTTGCTAGTATCTTATTGAGAATTTTTGCATCCATATTCATCAGGGATATTGGCTTGTAGTTCTCTTTTTTTACTGGGTCTCTGTCTGCTTTAGGAAGCAAAGTAATACTGGCTTCATAGAATGAGTCTGGAAGTTTTCCTTCCCTTTCTATTTCTTGGAATAGCTTGAGAGGGATAGGTATTATCTCTGCTTTAAACATCTGGTAGAACTCCCCTGGGAAGCCATCTGGTCCTGGACTCTTATTTGTTGGGAGATTTTTGATAACCGATTCAATTTCTTCACTGGTTATGGGTCTGTTCAAGCTTTCTATTTCCTCCTGATTGAGTTTTGGAAGAGTGTGGGTGTTTAGGAGTTTGTCCATTTCTTCCAGGTTGTCCAATTTGTTGGCATATAATTTTTCATAGTATTCCCTGATAATTGTTTGTATCTCTGAGGGATTGGTTGTAATCATTCCATTTTCATTCATGATTTTATCTATTTGGGTCATCTCTCTTTTCTTTCTGAGAAGCCTGGCTAGAGGTTTGTCAATTTTGTTTATTTTTTCAAAAAACCAACTCTTGGTTTCGTTGATCTGCTCTACAGTTTTTTTAGATTCTATATTGTTTACTTCTGCTCTGATCTTTATTATTTCTCTTCTTCTGCTGGGTTTAGGCTGCCTTTGCTGTTCTGCTTCTATTTCCTTTAGGTGTGCTGTTAGATTTTGTATTTGGGATTTTTCTTGTTTCTTGAGATAGGCCTGGATTGCAATGTATTTTCCTCTCGGGACTGCCTTCGCTGCATCCCAAAGGGTTTGGATTGTTGCCTTTTCATTTTCGTTTGTTTCCATATAGTTTTTAATTTCTTCTCGAATTGCCTGGTTGACCCACTCATTCGTTAGTAGGGTGTTCTTTAACCTCCATGCTTTTGGAGGTTTTCCAGACTTTTTCCTGTGGTTGATTTCAAGCTTCATAGCATTGTGGTCTGAAAGTATGCATGGTATAATTTCAATTCTTGTAAACTTATGAAGGGCTGTTTTGTGACCCAGTATATGATCTATCTTGGAGTATGTTCCATGTACACTCGAGAAGAAAGCATATTCTGTTGCTTTGGGATGCAGAGTTCTAAATAGATCTGTCAAGTACATCTGATCCAATGTATCATTCAGGGCCCTTGTTTCTTTATTGACCGTGTGTCTAGATGATCTATCCATTTCTGTAAGTGGGGTGTTAAAGTCCCCTGCAATGACCACATTCTTATCAATAAGGTTGCTTATGTTTATGAGTAATTGTTTTATATATTTGGGGGCTCCGGTATTCGGCGCATAGACATTTATAATTGTTAGCTCTTCCTGATGGATAGACCCTGTAATTATTATATAATGCCCTTCTTCATCTCTTGTTACAGCCCTTAATTTAAAGTCCAGTTTGTCTGATATCAGTATGGCTACTCCAGCTTTCTTTTGGCTTCCAGGAGCATGATAAATAGTTCTCCATCCCCTCACTCTCAATCTAAACGTGTCCTCAGATCTAAAAGGAGTCTCTTGTAGACAGCAAATAGATGGGTCTTGTTTTTTTATCCATTCGGATACCCTATGTCTTTTGGTTGGCGCATTTAATCCATTTACATTCAATGTTATTATAGAAAGATACGGGTTTAGAGTCATTGTGATGTCTGTATGTTTTATGCTTGTCGTGATGTATCTGGTACTTTGTCTCACAGGTTCCCCCTTAGGATCTCTTGTAGGGCTGGTTTCATGGTGACAAATTCCTTCAGTTTTTGTTTGTTTGGGAAGACCTTTATCTCTCCTTCTATTCTAAATGACAGACTTGCTGGATAAAGGATTCTCGGCTGCATATTGTTTTCTGTTTAGCACACTGAAGGTCTCATGCCAATCCTTTGTGGCCTGCCAAGTTTCAAAAGAGAGATCAGTCACGAGTCTTATAGGTCTCCCTTTATATGTGAGGGCACGTTTATCCCTTGCTGCTTTCAGAATTTTCTCTTTATCCTCGTATTTTGCCAGTTTGACTATGATATGTCGTGCAGAAGATCGATTCAAGTTACGTCTGAAGGGAGTTCTCTGTGCCTCTTGGATTTCAGTGCCTTTTTCCTTCCCCAGTTCAGGGAAGTTCTCAGCTATAATTTCTTCAAGTACCCCTTCAGCACCTTTCCCTCTCTCTTCCTCCTCTGGGATACCAATTATGCATATATTATTTCTTTTTAGTGTATCACTTAGTTCTCTAATTTTCCCCTCATACTCCTGGATTTTTTTTATCTCTCTTTCTCTCAGCTTCCTCTTTTTCCATAACTTTATCTTCTAGTTCACCTATTCTCTCCTCTGCCTCTTCAATCCGAGCCGTCGTCGTTTCCATTTTGTTTTGCATTTCGTTTAAAGCGCTTTTCAGCTCCTGGTGACTGTTCCTTAGTCCCTTGATCTCTGTAGCAAGAGATTCTCTGCTGTCCTCTATACTGTTTTCAAGCCCAGCGATTAATTTTATGACTATCATTCTAAATTCACTTTCTGTTATATTATTTACATCCTTTTTGATCAGTTCATTAGCAGTTGTTATTTCCTAGAGATTCTTCTGAGGGGAATTCTTCCGTTTGGTCATTTTGGATAGTCCCTGGAGTGGTGAGGACCTGCAGGGCACTTCCCCTGTGCTCTGGTGTATAACTGGAGCTGGTGGGTGGGGCCGCAGTCCGCCCTGATGTCTGCCCCCAGCCCACCGCTGGGGCCACAGTCAGACTGGTGTGTGCCTTCTCTTCCCCTCTCCTCTGGGCGGGATTCACTGTGGGGTGGCGTGGCCCGTCTGGGCTACTTGCACGCTGCCAGGCTTGTGTTGCTGGGGATCTGGCGTATTAGCTGGGGTGGGTAGGCAAGGTGCACGGGGGCAGGAGGGGCGGGCTTAGCTCGCTTCTCCTTAGGTGATCCACTTCAGGAGGGGCCCTGTGGCAGCGGGAGGGAGTCATATCCGCTGCCGGAGGTTTGGCTCCGCAGAAGCACAGAGTTGGGTGTTTGCACAGAGGGAGCAAGTTCCCTGGCAGAAACTGGTTCTCTTTGGGATTTTGGCTGGGGGATGGGCGGGGGAGATGGCGCTGGCGAGCGCCTTTGTTCCCCGCCAAACTGAGCTCTGTCGTCCGGGGGCTCAGCAGCTCTCCCTCCCTTTGTCCTCCAGCCTTCCCGCTTTCTGAGCGGAGCTGTTAACTTATGACCTCCCAGACGCTAAGTCGCGCTTGCTGTCGGAACACAGTCCGTCAGGCCCCTCCGCTTTTGCCTGCCAGACTCGGGGACTCTGCTTGGCCGGCGAGCCGCCCCTCCGCCCCGGCTCCCTCCCGCCAGTCCGTGGAGCGCACACCGCCTCGCCGCCCTTCCTACCCTCTTCCGTGGGCCTCTCGTCTGCGCTTGGCTCCGGAGACTCCGTTCTGCTAATCCTCTGGTGGTGTTCTGGGTTATTTAGGCAGGTGTAGTTGGAATCTAAGTGATCGGCAGGACGCGCGGTGAGCCCAGCGTCCTCCTACGCCGCCATCTTCCCTCCCTCCTCAACCCTCCATAATTTTATCTTCTAATTCACCTATTCTCTCCTCTGCCATAGCATTTCAATCCATGCTATGGCCACCTGCATTTTATTTTGCACCTCATTTATTGCATTTTTCAGCTCCTCATGACTATTTCTTACCCCTTGATCTCTGTAGCAATAGATTCTCTGCTGTCCTCTATGCTTGTTTCAAGCCCAGAGATTAATTTTATGATGATTATTCTAAATTCTTGTTCCGTTATATTGCTTAAATCGGATTTGATCACTTTGTTAGCTGTCGGTACTTCCTGGAGTTTCTTTTGAGGAGAATTCTTCCATTTCATCATTTTGCGTAGTCCCTGTGGTAGCTCCAAACTGCAGGGCACTTCCCCTGTGCTGTCAGAAGGAACTTGTGTTGGTGGTCGGGGCTGCAGTCGGACCCGATGTCTGCCCCCAGCCCACCGCTGGGGCCACAGTCAGACTGGTGTGTACCTTATGTTCCCCTCTCCCAGGGGCAGGACTCACTGTGGAGTGATGTGGCTCCTGTCTGGGCTGCTTGCACACTGCCACGCCTGTGGTGCTGCTTCAATGGGACCTGGTGTATTAGCCAGGGTGGATCCAAGGTGCACAGGGGTGGGAGGTGTAGGCTTAGCTCACTTTGCCGGCGGTGGTCCCCTGCGGGAGGGGCCCTGCAGCACCGGGAGGGAGGCAGGCCCAGTGGAGGGATGGATCCACGGAAGCACAGCGTTGGGCATTTGTGTGGTGATAGCAAGTTCCGTGACGGGAACTGGTTCCCTTTGGAATATCGCCTGGGGGATGGGAGAGGGAGATGGTGCTTCCCAGGGGGCTTTTTTCCCCTGCCAAGCTGAGCTCTGTCTCCTGGGGCTCAACAACTCTCCCTCCCGGTGTCCTCTTGGCCTACCTGCTCTCTGAGAGCAGAGCTGTTGACTTTTAACCTTCCAGATGTTAAGTCCCATTGGCTGTCAGAACTCACTCCACCCGGCCGCTCTGCTTTTGCAAGCCACACTTCAGGGGCTCTGCTTTGAAGGGCGGGCTGCCCCTCCACCGCCTCAGCTCCCTCCCGCCAGTCCGCATAGCACGTAACGTC
Source organism: Panthera pardus (assembly GCF_024362965.1). NCBI lineage: Eukaryota > Metazoa > Chordata > Mammalia > Carnivora > Felidae > Panthera > Panthera pardus. The sequence goes on from NW_026526922.1 coordinate 282,700, forward strand.
TCTCTGCCCTTCCTACCCTCTTCCGTGGGCCTCTTGTCTACGCTTGGCTCCAGAGAGTCCATTCTGCTAGTCTTCTGGCGGTTTTCTGGGTTATTTAGGCAGATGTGGGTGGAATCTAAGCGGGTCAGCAGGATGAGGTGAGCCCTGTGTCCACCTATGTCGCCATCTTCTCCAGACTTCTTCCCAAATCTCTTCTTAAATCATTCTTGCCACAAGCTTCTGTCATCTGGTCCCTCAACTTCTAGGGGAAGTTTAGGTACATTCGTATTGTCGCCCACTCAATCTTCAGAACCCTTTTCACGTTGCAAAACTGAAACTCTTTATCAATTAACTCTTTGTTCATCTTTCTCCCAGCCCCTGAAACAACGACTGTACTCTGTCTCTATGAAATTTAGAGAATTATAGCATTTTTACTACCCAATCTGAACCTTATTTGTAAAAATTTCATAGTTTTATTTTCTTTTTCCTATATTTAATTAGTTGCGTACTTGTGTGTGTGTGTGTTTTTTTTTAACTAAATGGTGCTTTTTATTTAAAGAAAATTATTAAGTCACAGTTCAGGTGCACTACAGAGAAAATAATAACTCTAAAGTAAAAATTCAAACACTTATTGACTGTGTTTGGGAATTTATTTGCTTGATTGAGTCAATATTCAGTGATACCTAGCAGGAGTTTAGCAGTGTCCTGGAGAAATGGTTTCCAAAGATCAGGGTCCTTGCCCTGGAGGTTCTTATAGTTTCATGGGGGAGCCAGACCAATCTGTTCAATCTAGGAAGATTTATTAAGTGCCTACAATGTGCCAAAAAATGTTCCAGATGTTTGGGTTACAGCAGTACACAAAATAGACAAATATCCCCGTGTCCCCCAAATCTTATTCCCTCAGAAGCACTAAAGGGTGAACATATTAATAATTTATGGGTCATCTGATCCAGACACATGTCCAGTCTCTGTCAGTAGTATTTGGGGCGGGAATATACCATAACTCCTTGTTATGTACTATGATATTTTTATTCCACCCTCCCCCAAAAGTAAGGTAAAGTAAAGTAAAGTAAGGTAAAGTAAAGTAAAGAAGTAAAGTAAAGTAAAAGTAGAGGCATTAGGATTGAAGAGACGTAATAGGATGTGGTCCCAAAAATGGCACCCCTAGTGTGCCCTAGCAACACAGCCTTGTAATTGTGAGGTAGATCCATGATGTCACTGTGTCCTAGAGGATTCATAAGGGTGGAGGACCAGGGTGACTATCACCCTTCATCCCCAGCTCAGCTAACTACCATCCTCACTACCAAGCTATCTTGAAGTTCTCTTCATTCATTTAAATTCTATTTTGAGTGGTAAGTAAAGTTTTATTATTTCCTTCTATGACACACTACGAATTTCATTTTGGATTTTCTCAGTATTTCATTTTAAGATATTTCCCAAGTGATTCTCTTGCTTTTGTGGGCATATAATATTGACACACAAAAATCATGTCTTTTCGATCAACCAGTGACTCTGTTTATTTCACATCGATTTTAATATGAGATTTGTACTATCTCAGATTTTCCCCATATTGTTCTCCTTTTCTACATGTCCACTGTTCAATATTTGCTTTTTATTATTTTTTTTTAACGTTTATTTATTTTTGAGACAGGGAGAGACAGAGCATGAACGGGGGAGGGTCAGAGAGAGAGGGAGACACAGAATCCGAAACAGGTTCCAGGCTCTGAGCTGTCAGCACAGAGCCCGACGCGGGGCTCAAACTCACGGACTGCGAGATCATGACCTGAGCTGAAGTCCGACGCTTAACCGACTGAGCCACCCAGGCGCTCCAGCGCTCCAATATTTGCTTTTAACGTTATTGAATTTTAAAAGAAAATAAGTCAATTTAACAATGAAACAATTTAGGGGCGCCTGGGTGGCTCAGTTGGTTAAGCATCTGACTATGGCTCAGGTCATGATCTCATGGTTTGTGAGTTCGAGCCTCACCTCGGGCTCTGTGCTGACAGCTCGGAGCCTGGAGTCTGACTAAGATTCTGTCTCCCTCTCTCTCTGCCCCTCCCCCACTCGCACACTGTGTCTCTCTTTCTCTCTTGATAATAAATAAACATTTAAAACTTAAAAAAAAATGCAACAATTTAACAAAACATGCTGGACCAAAAAAAAATGTATATAAAGTATATTTTAATGCTGTAAAGTATATGTACATATATCCATACCGACACATAGAAACAAAATGGTTGGATAGAGATATGTAAAAATGTTAGTGTTTGCCTGTGATCTATTTTCTTTTCTGTGTGTTTGGAGTTATATGACTCTCTGAATATTGTACCTTTATTATTTTATAGGATACAATGTATACTATTTGGTAGAAAATTAAAGATTCATGTGCTATGTCTTAGGTTGCATATATCAATTATGTGAAAATTCTATTTCTAATTACCTTCATATGAGCCAAAATTAGACTATTTTTTATTCAGTGTTTTTGAGCTTCCATCATATTCTATCCAGTGAAGCTCTGTGAATTCTCAAGCAGCTTTAACCTCTGTTTGTTGAATAAAAAACTAGCTAAGTATTCATATCTGCCTGTGAACCCAATCCCATCATTTGAAGTTTATCTATAATACAGTTTTCCTAAAAAAGTGAATATTGGAAATCTGTGAGACAAAGCTCACAGGTTGATCTGGTAAATCAGTGCATTGCCTCTTATTGACTCTATTAACCTTAGTCTAGTTATGTTCCTTTGCTAAGTCTGTTCCTCGTCAGTTAAATAGGCCTAATAAATCTTATTATAGTTTTATGTGTTCAACACTTGGTGATTGTCAATAATAATCATTCTCTGTACTCCTAATTGATCTTTAACAGAACGAACACATCAGGTTGCAGTGAAAACATTTCTCTTTCTCATGGCAACATATCTGTTGTTGACATTTACAGTTGAACATGGTATGACTAGGAATTTTAAGCACTTCAAATGTAAATGTGAGGTTTGATGTGATGTCATAGAGGAAACTACCAAACAATCCAGCTCCTGCTTTCTGCCTCAGTGTCCCTCTCCATGCTGGGTGTGGGTGGCTGACTAATAAGGACAGCCTGTACTCTGGGGAAGTGAGAGGCACCCACTTAGTCCAAAACAACTGTCAGGACTGTACTCTGGGTAGAACTAGGTGGATGGTGGTGACCACATCCAAGCAATTTCCTCCCTCTGTGTTTAGCAATTTGCACTGTTCTCTGACTACCTCCTGTCCAGTATCACTCAACCAGGAAAGCAGCATTAATAAAGCCTACCATTTGCTGAACACCTACTTAGCATCGGGCACTTAATTCATTTCAGCCACAAATATTGATTAAGAATAATCTATGTGCCAGGCAGTGTTGTTGGAGCAGGGGATGCACCAGTGAACTAAGCAATCTAAAATGCCTGCCCTTGTTGAGTTTTTATTCTAGTGGGAGAGACAATGATAAACAATATAAATAAATCAACAAACGATGAAATGCAGTCAAAAGTAATGTGCTGTTAGAAAAGTAGTGAAAGAAAGGAGGAGTGGGAGTGCTGATTGGTGGGTATGCAGTTTTAAATGGTGTGTTCATGGCCAGTCTTGTTGAGAAGGTGACATTAAGCAGATACTTGAAGACGGTGAGGGATCAGAGAACAAGGGTATGTAGAGGAACAATGCTGCAGGCATTGAGAAGAACCCTACACACTCCTGAAGAGGGAGTGTGTATTCTATGAATCCCAAGAACACTGAGCTGGGCACTGCTGTTACAACTCCGAAATCACACTCTAGTGGGCTTGGGAGAGATACATGATTGTATGAGCAGTTACAGCAAATTTGTAAGTACTTACCTAAGTTAGAGAGAATAAAGGGGACTTTGTCAGCATCTGCCTTTTAGAGAAGTCAGATGTGCTTGCCTGAAGAAGTGCCCTGAACCTCAGAACTGAAGGGATAGAAGTTAATCAGGATGAGGGAAGGAGTTATCCAGACAGAGGCATTAGCGTGACTGCCATTAGGAAGCACATCTCATAACTCTGCCTGTAGGGAAGGTAATTGTCTTAGGCCACCAGCTATTGCATTCTGAAATCCATCTCCACATTTTTATTAGACCACATTTCCCACAGGCTGCTCTCAGTCCATGACTGAGTGTGGCAGTGATAATAAGATAAGACTATTCCTGGGAGGCTGATTTTGTTTCTGTTCCATATGCACTTTATTCCCTTTCTGCCTTTTTCTGCCTTTTTGGTAATATTTTCTGGTTCCATTTTATCTTTTGTTGGCTTATTAGCAATAACTTTGGTTGTTACTTGAGGGTTTGATCTTGAGCTTAAAATGTACTTTTATTTTATCACAGTATACTTTTAAATAAAGCTATGTTTATTTAACTTAATGAGAACATTACATTAATATTTCATTTCCCTCCTCCCAACCTTTGTGGGTTTTTCTCCATACATTTTACTTTTACATATGTTTAAAACAATTTTAATGTTTATTTATTTTTGAGAGAGATAGAGACAGAACACAAGCAGGGGAGGGGCAGAGAGAGAGAGAGAGGGAGACACAGAATCCGAAGCAGGCTCCAGGCTCTGAGCTGTCAGCACAGAACCCGACACGGGTCTCAAACCCATGAACCATGAGATCATGACCTGAGCCAAAGTTAGATGCTTAACCGACTCAGCCACCCAGGTGCCCCTACTTTTACATATGTTTAAATCCCTACATTACATTGTTATTTTTTCATGAAGAGTCAAATATCTTTCAAAGAGTTTAAATAGTAAGAAAAAAAATCTTATACCTCTACCCATGCAGTTACTATTTCAGGTACTTTCCATTGCTTTGCAGAAATCTATGTTCCCATTTGGTGCTGTTTTCCTTCTGCCTGAATGACTTGCTTGAACATTTCTTATAAGGGGAGGTCTGCTGTTGATTAATCCTCTTAGATTCTGTGTATGTGAAAAAGATGTTATTTAAGACATTATTTTGTCATTATTTTTGAAAAAATATTTTCACTGCTTATAGAATTCTAGGCTCAGAGGTTTTCTTTTTGCTTTAGCAAATGTTGCTTACGTTGTCATTACTTGGGTTGTTTCTCAGGAAAAACCCCTCTGGGTAATTAACATTTTTTACCTTTCTGGTTGCTTTAAGATTTTCTCTTTATCACTGGTTTTGAGCAATTTGATTATCATGTGCCTTAGTATAGTTTCCTTCATGTTACTTGTGCTTTATTGAGTTTCTTCCATTTGTGGGATTATAGTTTTCATCAATATGGAAAAACTGGGGGCATTATTTCTTCAAATGTTTTATCTGTCCCCACCTCTTGATCCACTCCTCCAGGGACTCCAATTGCACATATATGAGAGCTGCTGGAAGTTCTCTCACAGCTCACTGATGCTCTGTGAATTTATAAAAACATTTCTTTTTCCTCTTCATTTAATTTTGGATAACTTATATTGCTATCTTTAAACTTCAGTACTTTTTCTGCAATATCTAATGTGCCTTTAATCACACCCAGTGTATTTTTTATCTTTCACATTGTACTTTTCATCTATAGTCCATTTGTGGGTTTGTTTGGTTTTTTTTTTTGGTATTTTACATATCTTGACTTTTTTCAATTTAATTTTTAAAATTTTCATTCCAGTAAAGTGAGAATACAGTATTATATTAGTTTCAGGTGTACAATATAGTGATTCAACTATTCTATATATTACTCAGTGCTCTTAACTTTTTAAACATATGGAATATTGTTATAATAACTGTTTTACTGTTCTTATCTGCTATTTTTAACTTCTGTGTCAGTCTGGGATATTCTCAATTGACTCATTTATCATCCCATTATGAGTTGAATTTTCCCGCTTATTTGCATGCCTGCTAAGTTTTGATTGAATGTATGATAATGGATGCTACCTTATCGAATGATGGATATTACTGTGATGCTAAAATTATTCTTGTGCTTTTTCTACTATGCAATTAAATTACTTGGAAACACTTTGATTCTTTGGGTCTTCCATTTAGGATTTAGTATAACTGGAGCTTATACTGATGGAGCAGTAGATGGCTAATTATTCTCCATGACCAAGAAATGATCCTTCTGAGTACTCTACCTAACATCCCATAAATCCTGAGGTTTTCCAGCCTGGCTGTTGGGAACAGGTACTTTTCTAATTTCTGTGCAAGTACTAAATATTGTCTTCTCTAATCCTAGCACATGATTCTTTCTCTGTCCTCAGAAATTACCTCACACCCAGGTGTTGACGGGAACCCTCTTATGATCCTATAGATTTTACATTTAAATCTTGACATATATTCCTAACCTACCCTCCAGTCACACCAGCAGTGTATGAAAATAATGTTTATCCCTCAACTTCTCCAATATTTTTTGTGTATTCACTTATTTATTTGTTCATTCGTTCATCTATTTACTTATGTTTTAATACTATTCGGTGGAACTAGAGCAGCACCAGGTCTGGGGATACTTACTCCCCACTACTGACAAAAGACTCTTCTGAGTACTAATCCAGTTACCCATGTATCCCTAGGTTTTCCAGTCTTACTGATTTAACAGGCACAATTACCACCTACTCCAAGCACTAGGCACTGTTCCTTCTAATCCTTTCAGATGGTACTTTCCCCGGCATCACATACATGTGCTTAATACATGAGGGAGACCTTTTGACCCCTAAGGTTTTCTCTCATTGCAGCTTTCTCCTCTCTGGTATCTTTTGAACACTAGTTGCCTTGATCTCTCAGAAACTCAGTTCTCTCTTCTCAACTCAGAAAGTCCACTGGCTCCATCTGGGTCCCCCACCCACCCACGTGCTGTAGCCTGAAAACCTTCTCTAAGCAGTCATTGTTCACATCTCTTTTGTTTCTTCTCTCTCAAGGATCACCGTCCTTCACATTACCTGATATACAAGGGTTTGCCAGCAAATGTTTTATATATTTGGTCTGTTTTTTCATTGTTACAAGTGGGAGTTCAAAGTTAAATATACCATTTTGGCTAGCAATACAAGTAGATAGCCAATTGTGACACAAGGACTCGCCCCCACCCCAGTGACTTTGCAAACTCTACTTAGAACTGATGTGTTGGGACACCTGGGTTGGTTAAGCGTCTGACTTTGGCTCCAGTCATGATCTTACGGTTTGTGAGTTCAAGCCCCGTGTTGGGCTCTGTGCTGACAGCTCAGAGCCTGGAGCCTGCTTCAGATTCTCTCTCTGCCACTCCCCCACTTGTGAGCTCTCTCTCGCGCTCTCTCTCCCTTTTTCTCTCTTTCTCTCAAAAATAAATAAATAAACATTAAAAAAAAGAACTGCTATGTAGTCAAAGATGCTTTTACCCAACTTTTATTCCTTCTCTGTTCTTCACTAGAGTTCAGACCAGAATAAGGTTCTAAAGGCTCTCCTAGCTTCCCCTGAATTCATGCTTTCTCTCACAGATGTTTCCCCTAATAAATTTTTTGCACATTGAATTCTGTTTTAACATCAGCTCCTCCCAGGTTCTGAACTAATGCAAAAGTAAGATACTCTGATCCACAAGAGGGATATGTTCTTTGCGATGATAATATTTTCTCTACAGAGGCTATGTCTTATTTACTGAGTGTGGCCTGAAACCTTAAGTTTTAAATGCATATTACCCTGTCCATGGAACTAGTCTATTTTATTCAACCAAACCTTTATGGATGTATATTTAAGTTCTTTCCAGTTCTACACCTTTTCAAATATAGCTATGGTAAATATCTTTGTTCAGAAAGCTTTGTACATCAATCTGATCATTTGATTAGAAGACATTTTTAAAAAGAAAATGTATGGACCCTATGGAGTTTACATTTAAATCTTGATGCATATCCCTAGCCTGCCTCTCAGTCTCACTAAGAGTGTATGAAGGTAAGTGTTATCTCTCATTCTTTCCAACGTTATATATTTACTTACTTCTGCTTAGTAGTATTTATCAAGGGATGAGATTAAAAAGGAATTAAACAGGTCTCAGAGTTTATACAATAATCTTGTTCTATGGATAATTATGTCTCCCTTGTAACTGAAGCTTTCCTGCACTTCAGACTTCAGGGAGTGAGTATGTCTTGAATCAAACGTGACTTTGTCGTGGTTCCCACAACCACTCAGTAAAACATTTGGATTTATTGTGCCTGTCCCCCTAGGAAACACCTCACAGCACAGATGTGTCTCCACTGACTCTGGCTTTGAGGAAAAGCATATCTGAAGCAGAATTCCAGCCCCATCACTTACTAACTGTGTCTGTGACCTTAAGCAAGCTGCTGTACCTCTGGGTGCCTCAGTTTCTGGTACATAATTGAGGGTCAGGAGGTGTGAGAGGCATAGGCAAGTTTTGAGCCCTGGTCAAAGACTTAAACATAGCACCTGAGGTTCCATTCACCTGTGAAGATGAGGCTCTGAGACCCAATCCTTCTCCTCCTGCTCTCCCCAGAAGGAAACATATGAGGCTGCAAACAGCCTAGTTATGGTCTAAAAGATGCCATTAATGCCAGGCTTGGGAAAGTCACACATGAGTGAGGAGGGGAAAAATGCCAGGACTCCTGACAATCTCCTTTAGTTTCACAGCACTCAGTGATTGCAGGGGTAAGATCATTCCAATTCATAAGGGCCGGTACAAAAACATCTAGGGATTTTACAAACCAGTTGTTAGATTGTCAGCAGCTTGAAATCAGTAAAGGCAGGAGTGTTTACATGACAGAAATTAGCCAACATATGTTACAGTCTGGTGCATTCTCCCCTCCCCCTACCAGAACCAGTTTACCAGTGCACTACCAATGTGCAAAAGTCGATGGGGTTGGTGCCACTTGTATGCTTTTCTCTTAGTTTACCTATCTAAAACACTCACTTTATTTCATCCTTGGGTGAGTTGTTTAAGTAGAGGTAAAATAATATATTGTAAAAGTAAGGATCTAACACCCATAGTTTATTCTGTAGCCTATTGTACCATCATTCAGGTCCCCACCTTTAAATGAACATTGTAGAAACTGGCACACCTTGGGTGGGTTTAAGGAACCTGTTGGGGAATCCAAAGGTCATGGATGAAGTTTGTCAAAGTCACTGGGAGGGTTCCCAGCAGTCAACAGAGGACTTAACTTTGTCTCCCTGGTGACAAACAGCCACCAGAAATAAACCACTAGAGAGAACTAGAATAACTTAGTTAAGACTCACTCTTGACATAGCAGAAAACATAATTAAATTAGTTTAACTTGTGATAAGAAATTATGTCAGAGAAACAAAAGTCCACTGCAGAGTAGTTATATACATGATTAACTTCATAAGTCAATGATGCCATAAAGTAACAAACTCCATATTTCTGAGCTTCTATTCTCACTGGATGGGCTTCTCCTAAGTCCAGATCTCCTTGTGGTACAGAAATTGTTGTCACAGGTCCAGGCACCATATCCAGACACATCAGCATTCGATGGAAAACAAAGGTCTGACCCTTACCGTGTGTATGGTATTCTGAGTAAGGAAGCCTTTCCCCCCAAAGCAGAGCTCTCAGACTGCATTTCCAATCATCTTATTTCGAACTTGAATAAAATGTTGATATATTTGTAGTTTTACAAGGAATGTCTATCATATTTCATCTATTAAAAATTAAATTTATTAGCTACACTCTTCTATTTAACATTTAATCTTTGTTGGATGAACAGGATTTGATGTATGGTTTTACATTTGATTATTTCTCCCTCCTAACATCTGATATTTAACTATGGCACTAGATATATAAAACATCATCCCAGATTATGTTAGGATCTAGGATTGAAGAGAGGGAAAGACAGCATGATCTCTGACCTCAAGGAGCCAACTAGTCTGTTGGGAGACATTCAATAAAACAAGCACTGACAAGAAACTGTGATAAGTGTTTTCTATTAGAGAGAAGATAATTGTATGGACTTGTCTGCACTTAGCAGGAAATGACCTAATTCCAGAGGGTGAGAGAAAGCCTCCTGAGAGTGAAGGTAACTAGCAATCAGCCAGATTAAGATGGAGGAAATCATTCCTGACAAAGGATGTATGAGGTTGTGCACAAGAGCAAGTATGAGGTTGTGGAAATTAGAGCACAGGCCATGTGATGAATAGAAAGAGGATGTAATTTGGCTGAAACATAGCATGTGGGATGCTGACTCAAGATACTGCATGAAACATAGTGAGCTTTACTGAATATTTATTGAGTTAATTACTTTTTTATAATATCACTGATTGGAAGAACAGTCTCTAAATTCTTAGGTCAGTACTGATGGATTATTTCCATAGGCATCTGTCTTTAACAGTTCCTCAGACTTTTAAGGATGCCATATTATATTTGACATTTGTTTCCTTAGTCTTCTAGAACCAACAGTTTCTCTTAGGAGCCCTGGTTCCATTTATTAGAAAATGGTATAAAGTAAAAAGACTAAGACCTGGATGCTGGGTTTGCTCATTATGACTAATAATACAAAACTCTCCAAAACAGGATAATAATTGCCAAACTGGTGGATTTTTGTGTCCCATGTTTACAGGAGAAAAGTAGAGTCTGGATAAAGAATGTCACTGTAATATGTCTTTCACTCTATGTTTAATCATTAATATGCTTCATTATTATTGGTTTCATCCCCATTAGAAAATAAGGATATTTCTCTACATTAAAAAAAAAAAAAAAAAACTAATTTTTTATGACCCTCCCTGTTCTTTCTTCTCCTTCCACCACTTTTTTTCAGCTTGACAGCTTTTGGCTGCAGTCTTTTTTCTTATTAATTTCAAGCAAACTGAGAACCTTGAGTTTCAATTTCCTGTCCAGCCCTGAGATTCAAAGGTAGCTTTGAGCTGAGACTATTCGTCCATGGATCCTCCACGTAAAGTTACCCCACCTTTTAATTCTGATTCATTGCTGATTCCACCAAAAGAAATGTCCCAGAAACTTACATCAACTTCCCAATCATCTTTCTCCAAAGTGCAAAACCTGGATCGTATTAACTTTAGCCCCAGTTTTAATAGCAACTACCTCACCCCTCTACCAGAGGAAACGATCCAACAGCAATACAGAGATGAGATGAGCCAACATGAGAGGCGGTGGGAGAAGTCAGCGTTCCCTCAGAGGAAAAAGACATTCATGGAGAACATGAGACAGAAAAGTTACTATCACATGGCACCTTATCGGGTTGAAAGGGAAGGAAAGATCTATTTCTCACATGATAGAGATCAGAATAAGTGTAAATGCCATTATTGCCTCATTCAAAGGGAAGCTATTTCCGGGAACTCTAAAGGGCAAAATGCATCCTCTTGGAAAATGCTAGTAGAAGGCTTTAGCCACTTGAACATCAACTCTGATACCACAGAGTCCCGCTGTCCATCAGAAAAGCTTCCACAGGAGTAGAAAAGAAAGAAGAGCCATCAATAGAGGGAGAAGAAAATCAAACAATTCCTCAGAGGCTCTGAAAACAATAATTGAAATAAACCGAAACTCATCCTCATGTGATGAGATCAGAATTAATTCAGATGTGTGAATATTGATTTTTATCCAAGTCCTTGGGTGGAACTTTTTGGGAAGCAAATAATTAGGGATGGTCACTAGGAGAAGCAAGATCCAATGTCTGGCAAAAAATCATATTACAAAGAAACAATGTTTCAGTGATTTTAGGGTGATTCTGGGGCATGCTGGGAGCAAACTACTCTGAGGCTGGGAAGATGGTTAAACAATGGCTTTTAATCTGCCATTATTTCGTTTTCATGATGCAACTTGCTTTTTCCCTCCTGGGATCTTTTTTTCTCTTATATATTGTCATTAAGGTATAAAGGACCCATGTAGCGTGAATGTCTGGCTGGTTGCAAAGTGCTTTTGTTCTGTTTTATGGGTTGGCCACAAGAAAAAGCACTGTGTCTGATGAAATGCATGTGTGTTTTGGAATTCTGAAGTTAATGATAAGATGAGATCCACATCTAAAGTTTTGAATTAAAAGAATGTGTTGTAAAGGGATGTGTGAATAGAGCTTGTGGGCTTCACACTGAATTGTTTTGGTAGAACATACTTACCAAGAAGCAAGTATAGGTAAATATTTTATGCTTCTTTAAAATTGAGTATTAATCTTCCCTATGAAAAAAAAATTCTAATGTGTTGCCTCAATTGTCAGCACCAATTACCTGTGTATATAAATAAGCCTATCATTCAAAGTCAGATATTTTATTCAGTATTGCCTGGCTCATATTTTGTCAAGGGACACTACATATGTAGATTTAGAGTAGAGGTGTAGGAAAGAGGTTTTGAAACATTTGCATTACTCTTTGGGATACCATAGTCAGGATGGCGTGAGGAGCAACCATGCCATTGGATGGACCAACTTCTCCATCTGGGTAGCAATGGGAAGCAGAATATCCTGCCTGGAGTGTAAGCATCTGCATGTTGTTCAGTTACCACTGGCTTAGGCACTCCATGATACGTTCTTCACTCTCAGGTGCTCCTTCTATGTTTAATATGAACAATACTCCCATGCCTGCTGTAGGGAATTAAAAGCAGAATCATGTTGTTTGTACTTCTCCCAAAATTATGACAGAGATTAGAGATGTGGTTTGGGTTTTCATGATATGAAATTAGCTACATTTCTCAACTTCGTTCCTGTAGAAATTTCTGACAGTACCCCACCACAGAACATAACATTCTGTTAATGGGAAAACTACCTTAGCTCTGGAGCTATCTCCTTTCCTACGCAGTCTTCAGCAATGTGACTCAGTAAAATCCATGATATTTTCACACATGGAAATTACTTCAAGACTTACCAATTAACAGGGACTGGATTCCAGTTTTGTGATTGCACCAGAGAGTATGGGAGTTAAACTAATCCTATATGGTTTATACCACAATTCAAGGGGACAATGTAAAAAAACAAAAACAAAAGTTTATACAGTTAGAATTTCATAGCCTACTTTCCTTATGTAATTCAGATGAATATTTGAGAGAAATAAAATAGTTTGTTTGCTTCATTTGAACCTGGCAATACTCTAAGTGTTTACAGGTACATGTACATTTAGATATAGAACTAATCTGCAACTGACCCAAAACAAAGTAGGGTTTTGGGTATAGATATTGACATACTTCTGCTAAAATTGGTATGTGAATGCAATGAATAGCAAACACAAGCTTGAAGAACAAAGTTATTTATATTACATATGTATCAGTTATCAAGCCTTACTAGATAGAAGTCTGTACTAATTCAGATGATTCCGTATCAGCATAAGAACAGACAAATAGAGTAGTGGAAGAGAATAGAAAGTCCAGAAACACTTCCAGATTAAACACTATAGATATATATTCCCCTGTAATTCAGTGGGGCAACATTATTTCAATGTGGAAAAAATGAACTTTGATCACTACCTTACAGCATACAAAACATTAATTTAAAATTGTTTGGGGCGGGGCACCTGGGTGGCTCAGTCAGTTAAGCATCCAACTTCAGCTGGGGGTCACAATCTCGCGGTTCATGGGTTCAAGCCCCATATCAGGCTCTGTGCTGACGGTGCAGAGCCTGGAGCCTGCTTTGGATTCTGTATCTTCCTCTGTCTCTCTGCCCCTCCCCCGCGCTCTCTCTCTCTCTCTCTCTCCCTCTCTCTCTTAAAATAAATAAATAAATAAATAAATAAATAAACATTTAAAAAATTAAAAATAAATAAATTAAAATAAAATGGTTTGGGGCACCTGGCTGGCTTAGTCAGTATAGCATGTGACTATTAATCTCTGAGTCTTGGCTTCAAGCCCCACATTGGATGTGGAGTTTACTTAAAAAAAAAAAAAATGATAAAATGGTTTATCAAACTAAACTTGAAAACCAAATCAGTAACATTTTTAGAAGAAAACAATATATCTTTGTGACTTTAAGCATACAAAGACTTTTAAAGAGGATATAAAAAGCACTACCTATAAAATCAAAATTTGATTAATTGTCCTTAACAAAATTAAGAATTTTAAGAGGTTAGGAAGATGGCTTGTAGGAGGACCCTAAGCTCACCTTGTCCCATGGATATAACTAGATAATACATCAGTGTATACAACTAGATAATACATCTGTGTAAACAGCCCAGGTAATGACCCAAAGATTCGCAGAACAAACCCTACAAATAAAGATGAGGTCACATAAAAGAGGGTATAAAGGGCAGCGATGTGGGGGAGAGTTAAACACTATGGGTCTGGCCACCGAAGGGAGGAAGTCTTGGGTGCAGAGAAGGGTAAGAGATAGACTTTCACATTGGGGAGCCCACAAAGGGAAGATGAATCCCCATAACATTTGGCTTTGAAAGTGAGAGGGGCCAAATTTTATGAGTTCTTACAACCAGTGGGACTTAAGCCTGTAATTTTAAAAATCAGCAGGCTAGGTTCTGGGAGAGCCCAGAGGGTGTTAGGAAGCTGAGTCCTTGCCCTTAAAGAGACAGCATGACAAAGAGCATGTGGAGAGCCACTGTAGAAGCAGCAGTTCAAAAAATGGGACATACAAGAGGGAGAGTTATTTGTTTATCTCAGTGTTGGCCCTGGAGAGGCAGGACTCACAGGGAGACCCCTCCAGTAACAAAGTTGGCAGGCAGCATTTCCCTCCCCCTGCCTCAGCATAAACACATGGCCACCTGCAGAAACCATTGCAGAGCTGACACTAGCTACCTAACTTGGTTACATCAAGGCCCTCCTCCCAACCTTTCAGCAGACCCACCATTTCCAGTCATGCTTGCCTCAGTCCCAGCATTGCCGGTCCCCTCCCCCAGAAAAATGATGTAAACCTCAACAATACCATGTCTCCTGACCTGTACCTTTTGTGGGGCCTCAGTCCTGGCTGTAGTAGCTGGTCACTTCCTGGGGAAGACATGAACACCTTGTTAAAGCTTCATCTGCTGCCCACATGCACTTTCAAAGTGTCTCTGGCTAGCCCCTGTCTCCACAGCAGCTGCTGCATGTCCCCTGTGGAAGAGACCAGCACACAGCCTGTGGGCACCGTGTCCCCACCTGCATGCACTTTACTAAGTGACCATGGCTACTCTCTGAAGTGACTGCAAGTTCTCTGTGGAAGAGGACCAGTACCACCTTGTAAACAGTGCCTGCCCCACCCATTACTTTCAAGAACAGAGGGCCTTCCTGACTTTCCTAATGCACAGAAACAGACACAGATAATTATTCAAAATGAGGAGACAGAAGAATATGTCTCAAATGAAAGAACAGGACAAAAATACATCAAGAGACCTAAGTGAAATAGATATAAGTACTATACCTGATAGAGAATTTAAAGTTATGATTATAACCATACTCGTTGAACTTGAGACAAGAGTGGAGGACCTCAGTGAGACTCTTAACAAATAGATAAAAAAGAACCAAGCACAGATGAAGAACAAAATAAATGAAATTAAAAATACAATTGAAAGAATAAATAGCATCCTAGAGGAAGCAGAGGAGCAAATTACCAACCTGAAAGACAGAATAATGGAAAGTAATCAAGCTGAGGAGGTAGAACAAAAATTTACGCAAAGTGAGGATAGATTTAGGAAACTCGGTGACTCCACGAAGCATAATAATATTTTCATTATAGAAATCTCAGAAAAATAAGAGAGAAAAGAGGGCAGAAAATTTATTTGAAGAAATAATAGCTGAAAACTTCCTTAATCTGGGGAAGGAAACAGATATCCAAATCCAGGAGACACAGAGATCCTCCAACAAAATTAGCCCAAGGAAGTCCACACCAAGACACATTAGTAATAAAAATGGCAAAAAGTAGTGATGAAAAAAATTTAAATCGCCAAGAGAAAAGAAGACAACTGTACACGAGGGAAACCTCATAAGGCTCTCAGTGGATTTTTCAGCAGAAATTTTGCAGGCCAGAAGACAGTGGCATGATATATTCAAAACGCTGAAAGGGAAAAACCTGCAGCCAAGAATACTCTATCCAGCAAGGCTATCATTCAGAAGAGAACGAGAGATAAAGAATCTCTCAGGCAAACAAAAAATAAAGGAGTTTATGATCACTAAGAAAGTACCTCAACAAAAATTAAAGGGGACTCTGACTGGAAAGGAAAGACCATAAGTAAGAGTATAGGAAG
The DNA here is from genome assembly GCF_024362965.1 of Panthera pardus. Taxonomy (NCBI): domain Eukaryota; kingdom Metazoa; phylum Chordata; class Mammalia; order Carnivora; family Felidae; genus Panthera; species Panthera pardus. The sequence goes on from NW_026526922.1 coordinate 298,728, forward strand.
CAGGAAGCACAAAAGCAGCAAAAATACATACATCTGTAAAAATCAGTCAAAAGATTCACAAAATAAAAGGATGTGAAATATGACACCATATACCTAAAACATGAGGCGGAGAGAAGTAAACAACGGATTCAGGCATAAGTGACCATAAACTTAATATAGACTGCCATATACAGAAGATGTCATATATAAACCAAATGGTAACAACAAATCAAAAACTAGTAATAGATATACAAAGAATAAAGAGAAAGAAATCCAAGTATATCACTGGGGAAAGCCAGCAAACCATGAAAGAGAGCAAGAGAATAAAGCATCAGAGAAAAACTACAAAAACAACCACAAACCAAGTAGCAAAATGGCAATAAATACATAACTATTAATGATTATTTTGTTTTTAAAATAAGCTTATTTATTTTGAGAGAGAGAGAGAGAGAGAGAGAGAGCAGGGGAGGGGCAAAGAGAGAGGGAGAGAGACAGAATTCCAAGCAGGTTCCACACTGTCAGCGTGGAGGCTGATGCAGGGCTCAAACTCATGAACCACGAGATCATGACCGGAGCCTAAATCAAGAGTCAGATGCTTAACTGACTCAGCCTCTATTAATAATTACTTTGAATGTAAATGGAATAATTGCTCCAATCAAAAGACATAGGGTGACAGAGTAAATTTAAAAACTTAAGACCCATCTATATGTTGCCTACAAGAGACTCATTTCAGACTGAAAGCCATGTGCAGATGGAAAGTGAGGGGATGGAGAAACATTTGTCGTGCAAATGGATGTGAAAAGAAAGCCGAGGTGGCAATACTTATATCAGAAAAAATACTTTTTTTAATTTAACATTTATTTTTGAGAGACAGAGAGAGTCAGAGCATGAGTGGGGGAGGGGCAGAGAGAGAGGGTGACAGAATCTGAAGCAGGCTCTAGGCTCTGAGTTGTCAACACAGAGCCTGACACAGGGCCCGAACTCACAGACCACGAGATCATGACCTGAGCTGAAGTTGGACATTTAACCAACTAAGCCACCCAGGTGCCCCCAGAAAGAAAAGACTTTAAAGGAAACACTGAAACAAGAGACAAAAAAGGACACGTATAATCATAAGGGGGGGGGGGGGCAATTGAACACAAAGATGTAACAATCGTAAATATTTATGAACCATATGGGAGTATCCATATGTAAAACAGTTAATAACAAATATAAAGGAACAAATCAATAGTAATACAATAATAGTAGAAGACTTTAGCACCCCACTTGCATCAATGGACAGATTATCCAAACAGAAACTCAACAAGGAAACAGTGGCTTTGAATGAAGCATTGGACCAGATGGATTTAACAGATATATTTTAAACAGTACATCCTAAAACAGCAGAATATACATTCTTTTCAAGTGCACCAGGAACATCTCCAGAATAGATCACATAATTAGGCCACGAAACAAGTCTCAGCAAACACAAGAAGATTAAGGCATATCATCCATATTTTCTGACCACAGTGCTATGAAACTAGAAATCAACCACAAGAAAAAAATCTGGAAAAACCACAAATACATAGAGGTTAAATAACATGCTACTAAGCAATGAACGGGTCAATCAAGAAATCAAAAGTTACATGGAGACAAATGAAAATGGAAACATAATGGTCCCAAATAATTGGGATGCAGCGAAAGCAATTCTAGGAGTAAAGTTTATAGCTAAACAGACCTCAAGAATAAAAAAAAAAAAAAAAAAAAACCCTCAAACAATCTAACTTTACAGCTAAAGGAGCTAGAAAAAGGAGAACAAAAAAATAGTAAAATAATAAAGATTAGGCTAGAAGGAATAAAACAAAATAGCTGATGGGGATAAAAGAATACACTTGTGATGAACACTGGGCGTTATTGAAGTGTTGAGCCACTAAATTGTACACCTGAAGCTAATATTACACTATATGTTAACTAGCTGGAATTTAAATCAAAACTTTAAAAAAATTAAATTTAAAACTTCTTTAAAAAAATATGTAAGAATGGAAACCTGTGCACAGTTTACTATCTACACTAACAAGAGTTTATATTTCACTGGCTTCATCAACATAACTACACTAATCCAGGAAACTTTTGCCTAAAAAGATAAAGATTGCAAGTAACTTACTTGTTTATCATAGGAATTACCTTAAAGACCCATCAACTCTTCAATAAAAATTCCCAAATGACATTTTTCAAACCCATGAGTTTTTTAACTGTTTATCTTAAAATTCTTGACTTAATATGTCCAGCAAACCCAAACCATTCTATCACAATTCTTACTCGATGCTAATTACACCCTCCTCCTATATTGCAAGATCTGCTTTACACCAGTCTTCAAGACCTGTGTGAGTATCTCTCCTGCCTGCCACCTCTGAGACTCCACTAAGGCTCTGCCCAGGAAATGATCTCCCTGATAGTGTCATGCAACAAAGTCAGCTTTCCTTACAAGTAGTTTGACTGATATTTGGGGATTACAGTATGTGAAGAACATAGTCACCACTGCTGTACACCATGGGACAGTGGACTAGGCCTAAATCTTAAGATCAATATATATGGATATTTCTGAACCATTCACTGACTGAATGATCACAGGTACACACAGAGAAATCAGTTACCAATCTAGAGGTTTAAATGTACAGAAACACAAGCAAAAAAGTAAACAGGTGTGAATATATTTATTGTAAGGAAGCAAATTCATTGCAAACATAACAGAAAACCCAGAAGCAGAGAAGAAAATGATTAATCAAAGCATGTATGAAATAGGTATTAAGTTCCTTAATATCTATTTCTGTCACAGCCATCTTTCTTTTTTTTTTAAGGAAATTAATGATATTTCTTTTAATTTTTATTTTTGAGAGCTAGAGCATGAGCAGGGGAGGGGCAGAGAGATGGGGACAGAGGATCCAGAGCACTGACAGCAGCGAGCCCCATGTGGGGCTTAAACTCAGGAACCGTGAGATCATGACCTGAGCCAAAGTCCCACACTCAGTCAGCTGAGCCACCCAAGCACCCCTGTCAGAGCCATCTTTCTGAGACATATTCTCCCCTAAGCATAACATGGGGCTGTCTGTCCCCAAAGTTTCTGGATGCATAAGAAATATTGGCCGGGAGGAAAAAGCACTCTTTAAGCCCCCTTTCTCACCCTCAGGAGACCGTGTGTTTCCTGGTCTAGACAGTACCAGAGGAAAAACCTCAAACACATTGCACATGCCTAAGTCATTGTGCATGCCTATTGGAGCCATGGCCACTGCTGCTGATACCCATTGCTGTGCATGTCCCTTTGCAGTATATGCACCTTGCTGCTCTAGTTTACCGAGCAGAGCTGAGGCAGAGGCGATCGTGTTCCTTCCATCTTGATTCTAACCAAAGACTCAACTGGTAGGTCCACAGTTCAGTACTTCCAGGAGATTAAGTGTGAGTGAGTACGAGGAGGGAGCCTGCAGGCCTCAGGCTGGTCAGAGTAGCATGGTCTGTGCTCTTCCTCCAAGGAAGAGGATCCTCAAGATCTTTGTCCTTCTCCTCACAGGCATCACAGCCACCAAGGCCCTTATCGTTGTGGTGGGGCAGGGACAGGGGAGGATGGTGGGCTGCAGAGAAGGGGTCAGATGAATACATGGCGAGTTTTGATGTTATTTGAGGTATCTGAGTCCTGGAAACACCTGGAACTGTCAGCAGAGAAAGCGCAGAGGCCAGAGTCCTCAGTGGGACCCTGGGTGGGAAGCGGGCCAGGCGGTATAGAAAAGGTCTGGAAATGGGGAACGCTGCGGGGTTATAACTGTGTCATCAAGGTTTGTAGTGCACTGTGCAGGGTGTCAAGGGAAGAGCGGGCTCACTAGTCAGTATCGCAACTAGACACCTGAGCCCTTGTAGTGCGAAGACGGCCATAGGCAATACACAAAAGATTGTGCTTTCTATGTTCCAACAAAACATTTAAGGAAGAAAAATGGGCCTAGTACAATCAAAAAGAATGAAATATTGCCTTTCGCAACTACGTGGATGGAACTAGAGGGTATTATGCTAAGCGAAATTAGTCAGAGAAAGACAAATTATCATATGACTTCATTCATATGAGGACTTTAAGAAACAAAACAGATGAACATAAGGGAAGGCAAACAAAAATAATATAAAACAGGGAGGGGGACAAAAACATAAGAGACTCTTAAATATGGAGAACAGAGGGTTGCTGGAGGGGTTGTGGGAGGGTGGATGGGCTAAATGGGTAAGGGGCATTAAGAAATCCTGAAATCATGTTTGCACTATATGCTAACTAATTTGGATGTAAATTAAAAAAAATAAAATTTAATTTAAAAAAAGAAAGAAAAATGGGCCTAGTAAATGTGAGTGTGACAAAAGTAATAGTGACTCAAGTTTGAACTTTCAGCGGTATTTTCCCAAATGTCTTCATCATGAGGAATCCAAATGTGAAACCAATCCTCACCTTTTACCTATGCTTAAGGCTATCTTACTGTCAGCTTGGCTAATGTAAATGGTCTTTCAAATCCCTATGTTTGGTGTTACTACAAACCATATACACATATTCTTACCCTGGGTTGATTTTGGAAGTATTTGCTAAATAAATCAATCAATCAATCAATAAATAAATAAAACATTTAGCCATGGTACTGGTATAGCTATCCTCTTAAATACAGTTTCCAAATACCAATATTCTACTTTCATTTTTAATTTCATTTATTTATTTTGATGGGGGGAGGGGCCAAGAAAGAGGGAGAGAGAAAATTCCAAGCAGGCTCCATCCACACTGTCAGCACAGTGCAGGGCTTGATCTCATTAATGGTGAGATCATGACCTGAGCTGAAATCAAGAGTCAGATGCTTAACCAACTGAGCCACCCAGGTGCACCATCAATATTGTTCTTTCAGTGTGAAATATGAGTGGGTGTGTAAGATCAGCGTCCAAATCTAAACAAATAGGAGATAATCAAGGGTCTTTCCAGCCTGTTGAAACTGGCTATGAGTACTTTAATATTTGGTGTTTTCCATTGCCAGAAATTTATTTTTCTGAAAATTTTGTTGAATTACTATGGATACAGTGATAAATTTCCCCATACTGATGAAGGGAAGGCAACACTGATTAAGAAAAATTCCATTCTGGCTTCGCCTGTGGAAATACACCCTATGGCTTTTTTTCATGCTTATCAACAACAGAACACACACATCCATCTCAGCATAGTTTCAAATAACCAAAGTCCTTATGAGTACATCCTCTTGGAGTAGCCACTCTGTGGGAAGAGTAACTTCCTTTAAAAAACAGTATATAGTATCGTGTTTGATAAATGGCTTTAACTTATTTATAATTACATATATAAATGTAGAATGTAGAGGCACCTGAGTGGCTCAGTCGGTTAAGCATCCAACTTTGGCTCAGGTCATGATTTCACGGTTTGTGGGTTCAAACCCCGTGTCAGGCTCTGTGCTGACAGCTCTGAGCCTGGAGCCTGCTTTGTATTCTGTATCTCCCTCTCTCTCTGCTCTGCACCCTGCTCTCTCTCTCTCTCTCTCTCTCTCTGTCTCTGTCTCTGTCTCTCTCTCTCAAATAAATAAACATTTAAAAGTTTAAATGTAGAATGTGTATTTCTATTGTCAGCATGTAGTAACAACAAAACTTTTTATCTACACACACACACACACACACACACACGCACGCACACACACACACACCTAGGCCCAGCAGACTATTGATGAGCGACCTCAAATAAGAGGAGCCATGAACTGAGAATCAGTATATTATACCTGAGCAAGAGAAAGAAGTTAAAGAAGCATGTGTGGTTCGAGGTGAAGGGAAAGGGAAGAAGAAAGCAGGAGCCGTATGTGTGCATTATGCATTATGACATATGCAGGAGGAAAGAAAACATTAGAAAAGAATCTCACAGCTTTCTGAAAATTGCCTGAAAATGTGAAGAGATTACAGTGTGCAGCTTCATGCAGTAATGCACTTTAGGATTTAATTGGTGCTCTTGAAAAATGCAGTCCTTACTAAATCAGAGGAAAATGTTTACTTTTAACTACAAAAATGTACATTGTTTCACTATTTTAATTTGTTCTTCTTAAAACACTGTTGTGTGGCCTTCTCAGCCATTGCATCAGTAGTGAACTCAACTTTTTACAGTACGTGCAGAGTGCCAAGTCAACATACCTTGGCTGTAAGTAATGCAGGGCTAGACTTTCCCACATTCAGCTGTTTCTGGATTGTATCTCTTGTCTATCTCTAGACCCTACCTGAAGGGCAGTGACCAAAGGGACAGCTCCAGGTTCTTATCCCTTCTAACTTTGTGAGGCAACCATCATCCCCGCAAAATACCTCTAATGATATTGTCACTCTGAAAGCCATCCACTCCAGTTTCTATGCTGTGATTAATCTATGCACAAAAAGTTAAAAGTCATGGTTTATTAACTTGCCTAGATAATTTCCAACTGTGCTTAATGATAGTGAATGGCCGACCAACCCAGAGCTGTGTAGCGTTATGACAATAGCTCCATTTATTGACTTCTTCAATAATAACAGAAGTTATTGGGGCACCTGGATGGCTCAGTAGGTTAAGCATCCGACTTTGGCTCAGGTCATGATCTCATGGTTCGTGAGTTCGAGCCCCACGTTAGGCTCTGTGCTGACAGCTTAGAGTCTGGAGCGTGCTTCAGATTCTGTGTCTCCCTCTCTCTCTCTCTCTCTGCCCCTTCCCCAACTCACACTCCTGTCTCTCTCTCTCTCTCTTTCAAAAATAAATAAACATTAAAAATTGAAATAATAGCAGAAGTTATCACAAAAACTCCCATTTATATGGTGTGTACTATTAGCCACTTCTTTCTCCTAGGTTCTATACATTTATAACCTTATTTAATCCTCCCCAAAAAAGGTGGGTCAGAGTATACCCAAAACATATCTGACTCCAGTAAGTAGCAGATGGGGATTCAAGTTCTAAGTTAGAAGCCCTTGCTCTTTCTCAAAGTAAATACTTCTGAAAACGTTGGCCAGGAAAACTGATGATGCACATGATGACTACCATGGTACTCTCATGTTTTCATAAAAATTTATAGTAATATATTTTTTTCATTGTTTGACATAAAAGACTTTGTTCTTCTCTTAAAGGGAAGGTTTCCCAAAATGTGGCACACAGACATCACATGGTGCCCAGATGAAATCATTTATACAAAAACAAACATTTGAAAAATTTTAATAATAATATACTTATTTCATTGTGATATAAAAAATATAACTGGAAGGGCGCCTGGGCGGCTCAGTCAGTTGAGCGTCTGACTTCGGCTCGGGTCATGATCTCACAGTTCATGGGTTCGAGCCCCGCATTGGGCTCTGTGCTGACAGTGCAGAGCCTGGAGCCTGCTTTGGATTCTGGGTCTCCCTCTCTCTCTGCCCCTCTCCCACTCATGCTCTCTCTCTCTCTCTCTCTCTCTCTCTGTCAAAAACAAACGTTAAAAAATTTTTTTAAATATAACTGGGATATTAAAGTCATTTACAACAGTTTGTAAGGAGAAAGAAAGAATAACTGATATCACAATCCTCATGGAAAATGTCACAACGTCTCTTGCAAAACTTTTGAAATTTCATTAAAAGTTATTTAAAGGCAGGGAGGGAAAAGCACAAATCTCCTTTTCCCTCCATCAGCCTAACAATCACCACATCTCAAAAGCACCTCCAGAGGCCTGGCTCTAGCTTTATACCCCTATCACTTTACATAATACAAGAATTACATCTCTGAGCCCCCATGTGCATTCTCACACCCCCAGAAATACTTCTGAGGACTTCTGGGCAACTAAGAGCCCTAATCAGAATTCACCCTGCCTAGAGAATGGCAGGGGAGTACAAGCAACAGTTTTTCCCCCTCTTACAGAAGGTTAAAATATTTCCTGGTCAAAAAGGTCTGAAAATCTAGGGTTCAAATTGAACATGAGACTAAAGGTAGGTGTCCCGATTTGCCACAAAATATGTGAGAGGTGCATAAGTTCTGGAACTGGATAAATGAGGGCCTTGATTAAAAAAAAAAAAAAAAAACACCAAAAGAAACCAGGGGAACTGACTGAGGCAAATAGACTTGTTGATTTGGGTCCTACCTACTCTGTCCCCTTATAGGATGTGGCATGAAGTAGCCATGGGTTTTAATCCTGCCTCTGACACACACTGAGTGTGTGATGATACAAAGGATATTTGCATCCTTTGGGACTGTTTCCTCAGTTCTAAAATAGAAATTATAATATTTACACTAGATGATTGTTATGACGATTCAAGGAGTTGATGTATATGAAGTGGGCATTACATTGCAAATGGGTATGGCCCATTATATTCTTTTTTTCATTTACGTTTAAATAGTTTTTATTTCATTTACCATTACATTTACATCTCTAGCAAGTGATGTTGATTCTGAATTTCAAGTAGGGATGTGAGACTAACTTTTTAAATGGTTTGAGTTTAGAAACTTAACTAGAAGTAAGTTTGTAAATAACTGAGGACTGACAGCGTTGCTCTAAGTCGTGGTATAGGCTTAAAACTGTATCCCTTGCTGTGTGTGATGCCAAAAAAGTCAAAATTCTCCTCATGCAGCCCGCACAACTCAACACCAGAGTCTGTCAAATGGTCAGGCAGTCTTCAAGTTACAATGCAGAGGCAAACAGGACCACATAGTTAACTCCCCAGCTATTATTTTGGCTTGTTGCATTTCTATAGATTCAGCCAATCAGATGACAATGAGCTCAAATGGTTTCACACATTTTATCACTTAAAAGACACAGCAAAAGCAAGATCAGCTTGGTGTCAGCTCCCTGCAACCCTAGTCCTGCAGGGACTGAGACTGAATAGAAGGTGTTCAGCGACAGACACTACAGGTGGTGGGGTCTCTCTGCCAGTGGGGACTCCACATCTGCACCCTAAGGCAGTGAGCATTTTCTGTCCAGAGCTGTACTCTCAGGTGGAGCAAGGAGCACATCCTGTACTCAACTGAAAAGAGATGGATGAGGAACGACCTTGTGTCAGCCTCCAGCTAGAGAGGGAGGCAGGTGAGAAACTATCTGGTGGAAGTCCCTCATCAGGCTGCTTACCTTCCCCTGCTCCAAGAGGAATCACAAAGTGTTCTTCCAAGAGTCAGGTGTTTACAATCTAGCTTTACCTACACAGCCTACATGGGGACACACAAAATCACAAGGGCACCAAGGCAGACATGGTCCCCTACACAGTCTGTAACTAAAAAGGTCATATGCATGGTGCCTGCAAATGTAATATCTCTAATACTGACTCCTAAATGCTAGAGATGCTTCTATTGTCAGGATCATTACAAAAGATTAATTAATTCAATACACATGCACAGATTCTCACCATGTTTCAGGAACTATGTGGGATGCTGGAAATGAAAAGACCAATGTACTTGTTATGGGGGATGCCAAACTGGTGGGGCAGATACACACATAAACAGAAAATCAGTTGAAATGCAAAGGAGAAATACAGGGAAGGGACCCAGCAGAAAAAAAATAAAAACGTTGAGAAAAGTGGCCAGGAAGTAGGAGGAAAACTAGGAGAGGAGATTCATTGCCAGAGTGAAGGAGCTCACCTGAATTCCCACATTCACTGGTCACTGGGTTTATATACTTGATTCTGGTGATATAAGACTGGGCGACATCTATGCCTTACACTCAAAACTAAAATTGGCCTCTCACTTAAAAACTAAATATAATTGACCCTTGAACAATGCAGGGGTTAAGGGCACCAACCCCTTTGCACAACTGAAAATCCATGCATAACTTTTGACTCCCCAAAAGCTTAACTACTAATAGACTACTTTTGACCAGAATTCTTATTGATAACATAAACAGTTGATTAACACTTATTTTGTATGAAACCATAAAACAGACTCTAAGTATAGATAACAAACAGGGTTGCTGGAGGGGAGGTTGGGAGGCAATGGGTTACATAGGTGATGGCTATTAAGGAAGGCACTTGTTATGATGAGCACTAGGTGTTATATGTAAGGGATGAATCACTAAAGTCTACTCCTGAAACTAATATGACACTATATGTTAACAACTGGAATTTAAATAAAAACTTGAAACTAAAAAAAAAAAAACTTACCTCATATGTATTATGTATTGTATTCTGAGAATAAAGTAATCTAGAGAAAAGAAAATGTTATATAAAGAATCATGAGGGGCGCCTGAGTGGCCCAGTCTGTCAAGCATCTGACTCTTGGTTTCAGTTCAGGTCATGATCTCACGGTTTGTGGGTTTGAGACCCAGGTCAGACTCTGTGCTGACATCTCAGAGCCTGGAGCCTGCTTCAGATTCTGTGTCTCCCTCTCTCTCTGTCCCTTCCCCTCTTGCACGTGCTGTCATGCTCTCTCTCTCTCTCTCTCTCTCTCTCTCTCTCTCTCTGTCTCAATAAATAAGTAAACATTTTTTAAAAAAGAATCATGAGAAAGAGAAAATACATTTACAGTACTGTACTATTTCACCAAAATCTGCATATAAGTGGACATGCATAGTTCAAACCCGTGTTGTTCAAGGGTCAACTGCAATCAGAATGGCCCCTTTTTATTAAAAAACGTATCTATCTGCTCAGGTATTCCCATTTGATTGAGGAGATAACTAAGGATGAAAGAAGATCAATATCTTACTCAAGGTCAACACATTGGTCCCTTGAATTTCTTTGGTCAGTATTGTACAGTTTTCACCATACAGTCTTTCACCTCCTTGGTTCAATTTACTCCTAAGTATTTTATTCTTTTTGAGGCTAGTGTGAATGGGATAAATATAGTTTTAGGTAATAAAGTTTTCTTTATTTCCTTATCAAATGTTTCTATTAGTGTATACAAATGAAACTGATTTCTGCATGTTTATTTTATATCCTTCTACTTTACTGAAATCATTAAGGAGTTCCAATGAAATATCATATCATACCTGTTTGGATAGCTAGTTCCAAAAAAATAGTAAAAACTTAACAGGTGTTGTGGAGGATGTGGTGAAACTGGAACTCTTATACACTTTGGTCAGAATATAGCATGGCACAGCCATATGGAAAACAGTGTGGATTTTTCATAAAAATTAGAAACAGAACTACTGTATGATCTACCAATCTTAGAGTATATTTCCAAAAGAATAAAATCAAAATCCCAAAGATATACCAGAAACCCCATGTTCATTGCATCATTATTCACAAGAGCCAAGATAGGAAACAACCAGGGGTGCCTGAGTGGCTCAGTCAGTTAAGCGTCCAGCTCTTGGTTTCAGCTCAGGTCACCATCTCATGGTTCCTGAGTTCAAGCCCCACATCATGCCCTGTGCTGACAGCACGGAGTCTGCTTGGGATTCTCTCTCTCCCTCTCTCTCTCTCTGCCCCTCCCCTGGTTGCTCTCTCTCTCTCTCTCTCTCTCTCTCTCTCAAAATGAATAAATAAACTTAAAAACATTTTTTAAAAGATAAGAAACAACCCAAATGTCCATTGACAGATACATGGATAAAGAAAATGTGATGTACTGGCGTGCCTGGGTGGCTCAGTTGGTTGAGCTTCCGACTTTGGCTCAGGTCATGATCTCATGGCTTGAAGGCTCGTGAGTTTGAGCCCCATGTCGGGCTCTGTGCTGACACTTCAGAGCCTAGAGCCTGCTTCAGATTCTGTGTCTCCCTCTCTCTCTGCCCCTCCCCCCACTTGCACTCTGTCTCTCTCTCAAAAATAAATAAACATTAAAAAAAATTTTAATATGATGTGTACATACAATGAGATATTATCCAGCCTTTAAAAAAGAAGGAAACCTTGACATTTGTGACAACATGAATGAACCTAGGACATAATGCTAAGTGAAATAAGCCAATCACAGAAGGACAAATACCACATGATTCCACTTATATAAACTATTGAAAATAGACAAATTCATAGAGGCAGAAAATAGAATGATGGTTACCAGAAGCTA